>NC_044035.1:69177125-69482894 GCF_901765095.1 Microcaecilia unicolor | reverse complement strand
GAAATGACCAATTCCAAGCCATTTGGTCAGGGGAGGAGCCAGCATTCGTTGTACACTGGTCCCCTTGACATGCCAGGACACCAACCGGGCACCCTAGGGGGTACTGCAGTGGATTTCATAAAAAGCTCCCAGGTGCATAGCTCCCTTACCTTTGGTGCTGTGCCCCCCAACCCCCCCCCCCAAACCCACTCCCCACAACTGTTCACCACTACCATAGCCCTTAGGGATGAAGGGGGGCACATACATGTGGGTACAGTGGGTTTGTGGTGGGTTTTGGAGGGCTCACATTTACCACCACAAGTGGTAGGGGGGGATGGGCCTTGGTCTGCCTGCCTGAAGTGCACTGCAGTACCCACTAAAACTGCTCCAGGGACCTGCATGCTGCTGTCAGAGAGCTGGCATAGAGGCTGGAAAAAATATTAAAAAAAAAATTTTGAGGGTGGGAGGTGGTTAGTGACCACTGGGGGAGTAAGGGGAGGTCATCCCCGATTCCCTCCGGTGGTCATCTGGTCATTTAGGGCACATTTTTGTGGCTTGGTCGTAAAAAAAAGGACCTTCTTTTTTCCATTATCGGCTGAGAACACCCATGTGTTAAGCACGCCCCAGTACCGCTTTCACTATGCTTCTGACATGCCCCCGTGAACTTTGGTCATCCCCGCGACGGAAAGCAGTTGAGGACACCCAAAACTGGCTTTCAATTATGCCGATTTGGGCAACCCTGTGAGAAGGACGCCCATCTTCCGATTTGTGTCAAAATAAGCCTGCTTGTCTCATGCTGATTCTCTCTTCAAGAGTAGTTTCTGGGGTTTCTTCCTGCTGGGGTTCAGGGTCTGCAACCACCAGTACCAGGCAGGGCCGTGCCAACACGGTAAGTGAGGTAAGCATGGCAGGAGGGCGCCATCCTCTGGGGGGCGCCCCGCCGCACCATGCTTACCTCGCACTCTTCTCCTCAGATCCTTTTCCTTTTTTTTTTTTGTTTAAATTTACCTCTGTCCGGCGGCAGCGTAGCGTTAGTGAGGAGGCGGCGCTCACCCGCCCCGACGTGTCAGTCTTCCCTTCGCTCAGTTCCGCCTTCTTCTGACATCAGAAATGACATCAGAAGAAGGCGGGACACTGAGCGAAGGGAAGACTGACACGTTGGGGTGGGGGAGTGCCACCTCCTTCTCACTAACGCTACTCTGTCGCCGGACAGAGGTAAATTTAAACAAAAAAAAAGGAAAAGGATCTGGGGAGAAGAGGGCGGGTAGTGTAGCGATCGTTTTCGGGGGGGGCGGGGCCAACTGCAGGGGGGCGCCGGAGACCCTAGGCACGGCCCTGGTACCAGGGTTCCTCAATAGAGGGCTACCTCTGATCTTTTCAGCCCTAGGTACCAATAGTGCCCTCACAGGCCATTTTATTCTACCCTGATCTATTCCCAAGGGCTGCTGCTCCTTCTTCTGCCTTGAGCAATGCTCCCACAGGCCTCTCTGCCTTGACCGATGTTCCCAAGAGTTGCTACTTCTTCTCTTCAGGACAGCTTGTAAGGTTACTCTACCTGCTGGGGTTCAGATCTACCAGCTCTTAACAGGGCTCTGTAATTGCCAGTAACAGGGTTTCTCCTCTAGAGGGCTGCCTCTCATTTTAGCCAGAAGCTAAGACCATTTACCAAAGGTGAACACAGAACCAAACCCCACAGTGAATTCCTAACCATGCCACAAATCTCCCCCTCCCCTAAACTCATGGGGAACAGGTTTTTAAAAAAATTTCCTTATTTTGATCCAGCTCTCTCCATTCAGTGAGTGTGCATAATGGATCTCACAAGATTTATTACCATCAGTGAATTAAACCACTCATAGGGCTATATTCTATTTGTAACGCACAAAAAATTGGCGTAAAAAATACACTTAGGCGCATTCTATAAACCATGCCTAAATTTAGGCATAGTTTTTAGAATATTCCCAGTTCTTATTTCCTGTGATTATATTTAGACATGGCCATTTACGCCAACTAAAACTTGGTGTAAATTCCAAAGTCTACGTTACACATGGAACAGGAATATGCTATAAACACAACTTATACATTCTAGGAATACCCATGACCCACTCATGCCCCTCCTATGGCCACACCCCTTTTCAGATCTACATCTTAGAATTTACATGCATGAGTTTATAGAATATGCTTAGAAAGTTGTGCGCATAAATTCTAACTAAAGCCAATTAGCCAATTGAGTTGCGTTTGCAAAACGGAATATGACCAGTTTTGCAGATGCAGCTTAGGATGCACTATATAGAATTTGGGGGATGATGTGTACAACAGCTGTCTGTCGGTCCACATTTACATGCAGGCAGAGCTGTGGGACCCATCCCCCTCCTGCAAATATAGAAACTCTTTTTCAAAAAGAACCAGCCACATTCCAGTGCAGTTCTACTAAGGCAAGCAAACTGAACATTTATGAACTCAGAAAGAATAAACCTGTTTGTGTTTTAAAACACTTTACCAGGATTTCTTCTCTCTCCTTATTCTCAATAAACTCACCCACAAAGGGTGTGTGTGTGTGTCATGTATTTATATGAACCTGCATATTTAGTTTTTCTGATTCCTTTTTTGGGCTGGATATGCAGTTTTAGAACTGCATTTCCTCTTCAATTCAGCTCATTTTTTCACTTTCCTTTTAAGATAACAGATTATAAGTCTGGGGAATCTAGGACAGAAGGAACCTAGATGCTGTTGGTACATTCCTTATCCAGTGGGCTTACAATTGAAGATATTACCTAAGGCAATGAAGGATGAATAGTAGGTGTAACTGATGCAAACATCCAGTCAGATACCCATGTATACTGTTTCTTCTTCTTATCTCCCCAGCAGTCACAAACACACTCTTTCTTCCCCTTTGTCACCAGCAATGGCATAGACCCTCAATCTCTCTCTCTGTTGTTCTTTGTTCTCAGCAGTCACATACACTTTCTCTTTCACACAGTTTCCAATGTAGAGAGTGACTGACTCCCTTGTTCTGCGGCTTTCAAATTGCCTGTGTTTGTCTCCAGTCCAACCCTGGCCCATTCCTACCTGACTCTTTATACGCACTGCCAGTGGCGTAGCCAGACTGCCAATTTTGGATGGGCCTGAACCCAAAGTGGGTGGGCACAAACTTTTCTCTCTACCCCCCTCCCCCAGCAAAATTTAGTCACGCTAATCAGATGCATTTGTCACACAGGGTAAAGTGCTGCTTTTCAGTGCATCAGATTTCAGAAAATTTATTTAATAGCCTAACACCCTTTTCAGTGAGCTTTCAGAGGCCCAAACCTCCTGCCTCAGGTCAGTATAATGCTGTTACGGTATCCTCGCCTGACCTAAGGAAGGAAGTATTGGTCTCTGAAACTTCATTAACACAGGTACCATATTACTTTATCCTAAATTAAAAATAAAATTATTTTCTTTACCTTTCTTGTATGGCCATTTACTTTTTCTCATTGTGTCGCTCCCAGTCTCTAGGTTCTGCTTTCCTTCGTTTTCGCTTAACTCTTCTGCCACGGTTTCCTAGCCATTTCTCATTTTTCTCTCCTTTTTCTTTGCTTTCTTCAATATTTTTCTGCCTCTCTCTCTCTCTCTGTCCTGATTTAATTCATTCTTACTATCCATTCTTTAATTTCCTTCATCTACTTAAGGCTTTTCATCTTTTTCTCACCCTTGTTCTCCCCATGCCCCTTCCTCTTATTCTCCAGTCTTTCACTACTCTCCTTTTCCATCCAGCAGCTCTCTTCTTTCTCTCCCCATCCTTCCAGTCTCCCCTCTCTCGCCCCATCCTTCCAGTAGTCTCCCCTGTTTCTTTCTGCATCCTTCCGTCCAGTGTCACCTCTTTCTCCCTACCCTTCCATCCAGTGTCTTCCCTCTTTCTCTCCCCATCCTTCCATCCATCTACCCTCTCTCCTGATCCTTCCATCTAATATCTCTCTCTCCCTCTTTCTAACCAGTGTCTCTGTATCACTCTACCCTTTTCTGTTCAGTGTCCCTTCTCTCTCCACATCCTTCCAGTCTCTCCCCTTTCTCTCTGCATCCTTCCAGTCTCTCCCCTTTCTCTCCCCATCCTTCCATCCAGAGTCTCTCTTGTTGGATTATTTGTAGTAAATAATTAGCAGATTTTAGTACACACAGCTTCAGCTTTAGAAATGTTAATTTCTTTCTTCATCTCTCTCTCATTCACCCCTGAATAATTCACTGCTGAGTCACTTTAAAGTTGAAGTAACAAAACATCTGTTTACTCACAGTTTGTAGTTAGATTATAATCAGACAGGCTTATATATACATATTACTATACATTTGTATTATCAGCTCCTTCCATGTGCTTAGATGGTAATGGATGCTCACACCACCATAGATCCTCTCAGGTTAGGAGAGATCATGAGCTCCATGTGCTCCATGTGCTGCATGTGCTGCATCTGCTGCATCTAACCCCCACAGGAAGTTGCATAGCTGTGTGACCTCTCTAAGTAATTCACATCAGAGGTCACAGAGTAATCACAGAGAAATAATAGGTGACAGGCAATGCATGTAAAATACAATTACATTCCAACAAACCCCTTCTCATGCATAACTGTCATGCAATTATTTATTCATACAAAGTCCAAGCTTTATACGCAGATTCACAAAATGTTCTCTGGGTAACGGTTTGGTCATGATGTCAGCTGTCATCTCACTGGTGTGACAATAGTGTAGACTGATGACCCCTTCTTTCGCCAACTCTCGCACGTTGTGGTATTTCGTTGCGATATGCTTGGTGCGTGACTGAACCTTGTCATTCTGTGACAGTCGGATGCAGCTCTGATTATCTTCCATTATCTGGATTGGTCTCTTTTCAGCTATTCCAAAATCCAGCAAAAGTTTTTCAATCCACATCAGTTCTCTGCACGCTTCCGATACGGCCACGTATTCAGCTTCTGTAGAAGACAAACTCACAATACTTTGTTTATGACTGGCCCATGAAATTTGTACATTTCCATACATAAACACATATCCACTTGTGGATTTATAATCAGAATGATCCCCTGCCCAATCTGAATCACAGTAACATATTAGTTTTGGATTACTATTGGCTGAAATCTTTAATTTACAATCAATGGTACCCTTTAAATACCTTACCATCCTTTTAACTGCAGTCCAATCTGATTTGGTAGGTGAGCTGACCCTTCTGCTCAAAATTCCTACTGCATTTGCTATATCAGCCCTGTATGTGGTAGCTAGATATAAAAGCTTACCTATGGCTGATCTATATTGGATGTTATCTGGTAAAGGTTCTCTTACTGTTTCATCCTTCAGAAAATCAGTGATCATGGGAGTGCTTACAACTTGGGCATCTTGCATACCTAAACTTTCAATAAGCTCATTTATTTTCTGCTTCTGGCTTAGAAGATAAGAACCATCATTTTGTTTCTCAATTTCTATACCAAGATAGTATGACACATTTCCAAGTTCTTTTATCTCAACATTGAGGTTTAAACACTTTACAATGTCCTTGTACTCTTGCTCACTTTTGCTTGCAATGAGCAGATCATCAACAAAAGCTAAAATGTATGCATATTGTCCATTTGTGCACCTAGTGTACAAGCATTTATCTGCTTCACCTTGCTTAAATCCTAAATTTGTCAATATTTCATGCAATTTTTCATTCCAACATTTTGCACTTTGCTTTAATCCATAAAGACCTTTGTTTAATTTACACACTAGCTGTCTTTGTTTTGTATTTATGAAACCTGTTGGCTGTTCCATGTACAAGTCTTCAGTTATATCTCCGTGAAGAAACGCTGTTTTCACATCAATGTGGTTGACTTGCATGCCTTTTGAGACTGCAATGCTCAGAAGTGTTCTTATTGTCGTGTGTTTCACTACAGGTGCAAACACTTCATCAAAATCTTCTCCATATTTTTGAAGATATCCCTTTGCGACTAATCTGGCTTTATACCTTTCCACTTTTCCTTGTGCATTCTTTTTTAACTTGAATACCCATTTGCATCCTATAGCTTTCTTGCCAGGAGGTAATTTTGTAAGAATCCAAGTATTATTTTTATCCAATGCATCAATTTCTTCTTGTGCAGCTTTATGCCATTCAGCAGCTTCTTCTGCTGGCATTTTCTCAATCTCATCCCATGTTAAGGGCTCTTGAGCTTCTGCTGACTTTGTTAGGTAAGACAGTCTTGGGGGTGGAACACCTTTGTTTTCCCTGGATGAGCGTCTGACAACAGGTTGGTCTGACCTTTCCGCATCCTCTAAATCTGAGAGTACTTCTCCAATTGATTCCCCTTCTCCAACTGTACTGTCTTCTTCAATGATCCTTTCTGTGTCTGTTTCCTCTGCCTGTTCCTCGTTAGATACAGGTGAGTTGCTTTCAGACATCTGCCTTGGTATGGCATTTATATACACTGGCATGTCTATTATGGTTCTAGTTTCATATTCTGGATGATAAGGCTCATCTGGGATAATCCAGCCTTTATCAACCCTTTTGTTTTCATCAAAATATGTAACATGTCTTATGCCAACAATGCCAGTTTTCAGATTCAAAATTCTATATCCTTTGTGACCTGGAGTATAGCCAACTAAAATGCCCCTTTCTGTTGTGGAATCCAGCTTATGCCTTCTTTGCTTTGGTACATGAGCATATGCTGTACTTCCAAATGTTCTTATGTGTGACAGGTTTGGCTTCCTACCATGCCATGTCTCATGTGGTGTGCGCTCAGCGCCTTTAGTTGGCATTCTGTTTTGTAGGTACACTGCTGTGAGAATGGCTTCCCCCCATAGTCTTTTAGGGAGATTGCTATCTGACAGCATACATCTGGTCATTTCCACAATTGACCTAAATTTTCTCTCTGCAACAGAATTTTGCTCTGGTGTATAAGCTACTGTTGTGATATGCTGAATGCCTTCTTGTTCTAGAAATGTGCGCATGCTTTGTGAAGTGAACTCACCACCATTGTCGGTCTGAAGAACCTTTGGTTTTCTTTCAAATTTATTGCTCACCATGGCTACGTATTTCTTCAGCATGTCTGTGACTTGACTTTTTTCTTTCAGCAAATAGGCCACACAATATCTAGAGAAATCATCCAAGAATATTAGCACAAATCTGTTATTTCCCAATGATGGGATATTAAACGGTCCACATAAGTCACTGTGTATTAAGTCCAGCACTTTATTACTCCTATTTCCTGTGTATGCAGGAAATGAGGGTCTCACACCTTTTTGAGTAACACAGTCTATGCATTTCTCCATTTTACCAGCATCTGCACTTATCTGAATGCCGGTGGCTAGTTGCTTACTGTAAAGATCCTGGATCACCTTAGAATCACGATGTCCCAGGCGGCGGTGCCAGATTTCCAGACTACATTTACCATCATTCTTCCTTACTTGCGCCATATGTGAGGCTTCACCTGAAATGCTCAGTTTATAAACATCATTATGCATAAAAGCTTCAGCATACACTTCATCATTTTTAGAGATTGTGCACTTACTGTTTTCAAAATGAATCACAAATCCCTTCTTATCTAATGTAGATACACTAAGCATATTGCAAACTGCTTGGGGAATATACAAGACATCACTTACAGGAATTTCTTTAACTTCATTAGACACTTTGCATTTTAAGAATCCAATACCTTTTGCTTGGATCTTAGCAGTCCCTGCGTTTGCAGTTTTAAGAATACCTTCCTCTGGACACATTTCCTGAAAGAAATCCTTACAATTGGTTAAATGGCATGTGCTCCCCGAATCCAAAATCCAAGTACTTTCATTTGAATTATTATTTACCATAGTCAAAGATTTTTCTGCCATTAGAAAGCCCTTGTGTTTATCTTTGTCCTTCATACATTTCCTGGTTTGAAAATTCTTTAGTTCCATTGGCTTAGGTGAGCTAGAGGTAGTGTTTTGTGTTTCCTTACACCATTTAGATACATGTCCCTCCTTTCCACATGAGTAGCAAATCAGCTTGCCCTTGGGTGGAGTTTTCCCATAGCTCCGCCTTCCTCTGTTCTTTGCCAAGAAATTTGTTTCATTTCTCTCTGACTTGCTTTGAGAACACATCTCCTCAGAATCATTTATTATGCATTCCTGCCTTAGTTTTGATGTTGCCTGTTCAAAAGATTGCCCTTCAATGGCCTCATTTACAGACCTAAAAACATCAAACTTCTTTGATAGTGAGGTAAAAAGAAATGCTCTTTTCAATGCATCACACATGGGAATTCCTGAAAGTTCTAACTTTTGAAATGAAGACATAAGATGCATAATGTGATCATTACATTTACTTTTATCCCTTAATTTGGTTTCATTCAACTCTGCTAACCAAATTGGTTGCTGCTTTGCATATGTAGTTGCATACATAGTTCTCAGTTTATATAAAATGTCCTTTGGTGTATCTTTTCCCTCCACTAATATGGCTTGTTTCTCTGAGAGAGCTTCCAAAAGCATGCACTTCACATAATAGTTTGCATTGTCCCATTCAGCCATATTTTCAGCTGTTCTGTCTTGGTCTAAGCATATATTTAATCCTTTTGCTCGAAGGAGACATATGAATCTTAATTCCCACTGCTGATAATTAAACTCAGTTAATCTAGGCACCTTGAGAGAATAGAAAAATGGTGAATTTCTTCCCTCAGCCATTTTCTTAGCCTTCTGTCTGCTGTGTGGGGGGAGAGAGAGACAGACTGAATCTTTCCTTTAAAACTTAAGAGAAAAATGTGGCCTTTTTTTCTGCCTGGTAATATTTCTCTTCTTTTTCAATTCCTGGACCCTGGGCCCATAACCCTTTTGTTGGATTATTTGTAGTAAATAATTAGCAGATTTTAGTACACACAGCTTCAGCTTTAGAAATGTTAATTTCTTTCTTCATCTCTCTCTCATTCACCCCTGAATAATTCACTGCTGAGTCACTTTAAAGTTGAAGTAACAAAACATCTGTTTACTCACAGTTTGTAGTTAGATTATAATCAGACAGGCTTATATATACATATTACTATACATTTGTATTATCAGCTCCTTCCATGTGCTTAGATGGTAATGGATGCTCACACCACCATAGATCCTCTCAGGTTAGGAGAGATCATGAGCTCCATGTGCTCCATGTGCTGCATGTGCTGCATCTGCTGCATCTAACCCCCACAGGAAGTTGCATAGCTGTGTGACCTCTCTAAGTAATTCACATCAGAGGTCACAGAGTAATCACAGAGAAATAATAGGTGACAGGCAATGCATGTAAAATACAATTACATTCCAACATCTCTCCCCATCCTTCCATCTGTTTTCCCTCTTTCTCTCCCCATCCTTCCATCTGTTTTCCCTCTTTCTCTGCCATCCTTCCATGTTTTCCCTCTTTCTCTACCATCCTTCCATGTTTTCCCTCATTCTCTGCCATCCTTCCATCCGTTTTCCCTCTTTTCTCCCCATCCTTCCATGTTTTCCCTCTTTTCTTCGACGAGGCCCGCCCTGCATGCCAGCGCCAGCCCCAGCTCCCATTGCCGGCCACTGCTGCTTTTCCTGTTGAGCAGCAGGGCCGGTGCTACAAAAAGAAGAAGCGCTAACGGCGCTAAGGATGAAAAATATTTAAAAAAAAAAAAGCGCGGCACCGGCAGGCACTGTCTAGGCAGCCTTGAGGCATTGGCTGCTCGCTCGCAGGCTCCTCCTGTCTCCTACTGCAGGGCAGTGACGTAGGAGACGGGAGGAGCCTGCGAGCTAGCAGCCAATGCCTCAAGGCTGCCTAGACAGTGCCTGCCGGTGCCGCGCTTTTTTTTTTAAAAACATTTTTCATCCTTAGCGCCGTTAGCGCTTCTTCTTTTTGTAGCGCCGGCCCTGCTGCTCAACAGGAAAAGCAGCAGTGGCCGGCAATGGGTGCTGGGGCTGGCGCTGGGCGGGCCTGGGCTGAAATTGGGTGGGCCTGGGCCCAGCCAGGCCCACCCGTAGCTACGCCCCTGCGCACTGCTTTTGTTTTGTCTGTCAAGGAGCATACAGTTGTTTCCATCTATCCCTGGGCCTCAATCCCCACCTGAGTGGGGCCAGACCAAACAGTACAGAGAATAACTGGCTTTCTTGTACTGCTGCTTTCAAATTGCCCATGCTTAACAATGCCTCCAGCCCAGACTGGCCCATAAGTTTCTACCTGACTGTTCCTGGTGGTTGGTGGTCAGAGTCAATAGGTCGAGACAGCCTTTCTCATCCTGCTTGTTCAGGGAAGGTGCTGCTGGTATGGTTATCCTCTCATGAGGATCTGATGGCTGATTCAGGGCAGTTGTGTGAACTGCTGGTCCAGTGGTGTTTTGCATGAAGCCTGCTCCTGACCAGGTTGGGTCAGCTCTGCTCCTCCTTGCTGGGCCATGCTGCTGCTCTCAGGAAAAGTGGTCTGGTATACTACTGGTAGTAGTATGTGCGTTGCTTTTTCAGTGATCTTTTGCCTGCAACACACTTCTGTCTTGGTTGACTTGGCTTTCTCCTCCAGACCACAGTTCTCCACTGCCATCTGGCTATGGTTTTGTCTGCTCATAGTGCTTGGGGGTGGGGCCTTATGAGTGCAGCTGCATTGTGTAGAGCTGTGCAGAGAAGGGACAAGAGACTGAAGGAGTTCATTTCTTGCAGCTGTGTTTAGTGCTAGGAGGGAGCACACAACATGTGGCAGATGCATCCAGGTCCTTTTCACAGCCAGGTGGCACAGATATAGAAGAGGCAGGTCCTTTGCACAGCTGTTCAGAATGGACACATGTCCAGTTCATTTGTGTAGCACAAATCACTAGTATTACTACAGAAGTCGAACAAGTCACTTTACTAAAACTCAGAGTAGCTATATTTTGCCCTTGGGCTGCACCAGGGATACAACTAAAAAATAAATAAATAATACACATGCATAAACATTCAAGTACATACATGGATAACTATTTAAAAAAAGTATTACACATTTTCATTTAAACAATAAAATACTTTCAAATAATACAATAACTTTAAAACAGTTCTTAAGAAAAAGAATTTCTGATATTAGAATCCATGATATTAAATACATCAATTAAATCAAAATTCCTAGTAGGTATCATTCACTAAACATTAAGAGTTGCTTTGAAAATATATCATTGAGGAGATTCATTCATGTAATTAAAATTAGGCAGATAAAAATTTTAAAGATATTTATCCTAAAGATGTCTTTTATATATTGAATTTCATGGATTGAATATATCAATTGAATTCAAAGAATTCTAAAAATGTATCATCTCATTACTCAAAGTCATACCATCTTTGACATATTCATAATGAATCATATTCAAATACAAAAATCAGTTTTTTTAAAAAAGAACCAGTTAAATCAATACATTAACTAAAATAACTGCTTTATTCAAAATTATACTAGTTTCATCACAATGTTATTAGTTAAACCAACTCATAGCTCTGTGGGAGTCTAGAGATGATCTGCCAAAGAGGAAATCCTCCGGGAGACTGGGCAGGTCTGATGTTGGGATATATATTGGGGGAGAGTAAGACTTCTTCAAGAAGTCAGTCTCTCACTAACAAAAAGGATGGGAAAAACTCTAGGTCATCTTGGTTTTGGACTGAGAAAAAAGGAGAGAGAGATTTTGCAAATACATATTCTATTTTTCTGCTTAATTCTTGGTCTTATGGTTGAGAAGTGAGGTGCTTCACCAAGCTGGGGAAAACTAAATGTAACACAAGGGGTTAATTATAGAAACAATTACCTTGCCAGGGTTCTGGAAGTCCTTCAGGAAGTTGGTTGACCCTGGTTGAATGGGCCCAGTTCTGGCAATGTCACTTCTTTTGCTCCTTGAACAGGTGAAATCTACTAGCTTCACTAAACCAACAGAAAGGAGAAAAAAACCTATTTCTCTACCTTTCTTATTTAAATAGAACACTGTAGGTTTTTATAATTAAGAACTGTTATGAGCTTGTTAACTAAACAAAATAAAAATATAATTAAACTGTTCTCTAAACTAATGAAAAGCAGTAGTCAGTTTTTTTATTTAGGCATACCAACATAAGTACTGTCTTTCACAGTCTAATCACACTGAAGAGAGAACCCCTTGAGGGTCTGCCATTACAAGCACTGGCTTAAAGCTTGTAAAGGGTTGTAGCTTCCACAGTCCTTAAGCCTGACTCACAGACAGCCTTGAACTGAATAATCTGTTCTATGGTGATTCCCAGTCAAACTTTCACAGAAACAATCTCTCACCATAAGTAAGACTCAAGCAGATTCAGCAGTCCTCACAAGCAGCACTCTTGAAACTATAATACTTTAACATTTTCACTAAATTTTCCTCTTTCACACACTCATCTCTATCATGCACAACTGTTTCTAGTCACTTCCCAAATTTTCAAACACAATTTTAATCTTTCAGCAGAGCCTCTCTCACACATGTCTGACTTCTATCAGATCTTCAGCTCTTCTTCCTAACTGTCACCAAAGCCATTACCAGGTAACGGTGACTTGTGATATCACTACTGCATGAACCTAGCGGAATGGCAATGACAACCTCCTGTGGAAACCCTTGAGGTTCTTCAAAGAGGAGACAGCACATAACTCAGGGCTCAGCGCTCAGAGCCACCCGGTGTCAATAGGTGCCAAATGAAGTGGGTACAGTGGCTGAGAGGTGTTGGAATAAATGACCCCCCAGGTGGAATAGGTCTAGTATATGAGAGGCAGTGAAGTGACTGCTGGCCCTTGGAAGCTCAGGCTTAGTAGTCTTGATCCTTCAGGAAAAGGAAGGTTCAATGGCTGAGAAAACAGATGACCCCAGGCAGCTGAAGTGAAGTGGTGTTCAGGGACTAATGGCCCATGCAGAAGGAGTCCAGTGTCTGAGAGGTGATGGCCCTGGACAGAAGTAGCACAATGGCTAAGGGGCAATAGAGCCACAGCTTCAGGAAAGGTGGAACTATCCACCAAGGTGGAACACTGGACCAGAGAGAAGAGTGGTAAAGACAGGCCATTAACAATAGATCATCCTGGGACTTGCAGCAATCACTTGTCCATATGAGTGAGACTTGGAGTATAGTGGAAAGGGAAAAAAAGGAGAGAATAACTAGTAATGGAAGATGGGATAGAACCCCCCCCCCCCACCAGCAAAACCTGAGCTACCTACTGTTTTTCTATTTAAATGGTAATACTGTGTAGGATTAGTACCATCCATATCATCTGAACGTTTCTTTTTTTATGCAATATAGCAATGAATAACTGTTTAAATGCATTGTTAGTAATGCCTGGGAAATCATATTTTTTAAGATAATAAAATTGTAAATACTGATACTGTAATGGCCTTGTTCATGATCACACTTGTTTTGTGTGTCTTGGTGGGAAAGGGAGAGAAATCCTACCTGCTAACACCCTTATTCCTCAAGTGGAGGTACTAAGTGCCAGGGGGACCTATTTTGGATCTGGTCCTTGGTGGTGTAGTATGGGTAAAAAAAATACAAAAGTTTTACCTTTTCTTTTGGAGTGCTGGAGGGTCCTCGGGGCTGCAGAGGTGGTCTGAGGCATTCTGAGATGTATTCCGGAGGAAATCAGAGGCCAGTTTAAATCTTTTTGTTTTTTCCATAATTTGGAGACCATCCATAATACTCCTGGCTCATTTTTGGGCCATTTTTAGGGGCAGGAGTTGATGGCTAGGGTTGCCAGGTGGAAAATTTTTTTCCAGCCCAATCGAGCCCAAAAAACAGCCCAAAACCCGCCCAAACACAAACCCCGCCCCTGACACCCCCACCCCCGCATCATCACCCCCGCCCCCGCCGTCATCAACCCCGCCCCCGCCGTCACCGGCCCCGCCTCCCACATCACCGGCCCCGCCTCCCCGTCATCAGCCCCGCCTCTCACGTCATCGGCCCCGCCTCCCCGTCATCGGCCCCGCCTCCCACGTCATCGGCCCCGCCTCCCACGTCACTAACCCCGCCCAAAACGTCATTAACCCCGCCCCCCGTGGCCGAAAAAACCGCCCTGAAGGCCAAAAACAGCCCAAAAAACCGCAACCCGCCGTGGGCAAAAATTACCCGCGGCGGGTCGCGGAAAACCGCCCAATTGGGCGGTAAAACCGCCCACCTGGCAACACTGTTGATGGCTGGCTGGCTTTAAGTGAAGGAGAGGCAGAGAGCATTACTGGGTAATGGCAAGCTCTGCACATGCTCAGTAAGGTTCTGAAGCTGTGAGGAGGCCTGAAATCGAGGTCTAGACAGGGCCTTGGTGAGGATTAATTAATTAAGTCCTTTTTGTTAGTAAGGGCATTTGGGGGTCCTTTTTGGGTGAACTATAGGGATCTGTCTAAAAGAGATATTGTTTTTAAATTGTTTTTAGGGAGATACGCAGTTTCAAGGGGGCTGCGCATCTTTGGGGGTGCGGTTTGGAATTTTAATGATTGTATAGGATGGAGGGGGATTTAAGGGAAATTATTAGATGGTGGCCAGGAAATTGAATTCATTAATTTATGGGGGTGTTTTTTTAGGAAAACGCGATGCGATCTGGAGAAGAGGTATTTTTAAATTCTAAAGTTACCAGGGTACCTGGGGAGATGTGCCACACCAGCTCAGCGGGCGGGAGCGGTGTGACATGTAAGGGTATCAAAATATTTGGAAAATGTGATTTTTCCATTAAAGCCTATGGGACTTGTGGTTTTAAAATGGAGCTGACACCAGGAAAATTAGGGGTTACATGTTCTCAGCAGAGGAGTGTGGTAGCCATGTTAGTCCACTCTTAAGGTTATCAATAGAAATCAAACAAAATAAAACATGGAAAAGAAAATAAGATGATACCTTTGTTATTGGACATAACTTAATACATTTCTTGATTAGCTTTCGAAGGTTGCCCTTCTTTGTCATGTTCTCAGCACAAACTGTAACTTTGGAGCGTTTGATTGGCTCAGGAGGGATAGATGATGTCATCTAATTCCGGTTTCCTTGACTTCGCTTGGCTAGAGGGGGAGAGAAGGATAGGAAAAAGGGCTGACAGGGAGGTTGTTTGTATGCTGGCAGAGGAAAAAGTTTTATTTCTGCAGAGAAGCCAAGAGAAAGACAGGGGCTATTTCAGTGAAAGCTGTTAAAGCAGACAATCATTGTGAAAGCAGTACTGGTAGGAGTAGGGAGATTAAAAGGGACTCTCCAGTACACTAGGAGAAGGGGGGTTAACTCTTTATGAGTAAGGCTAAGGTGGCACAGAAGCCATTTACCAACATTTGTTGGGATGCTGAGAGAGCACCCTAGGGGGAGAGTTTATTATTTTAAAAGGGCAAGGCCAAGTAGTGGCATTTGAAGCATAAACTCCAGAATATAGCATTCGATTCTTGAACAGGGTGGCATAGGGGACAATCTGTCAATTGAAGAAGCTGGGTCTGGGTTTAAGATTAGCCAGTACTAGTGACAGGACTCCTGTATCAGAGTCACGGTAGTATTTAAGTTCCTGTTCCTGTGCAACGACTGCTGCAAAGCAGGTCCCTGTGAGTTCCAGCAGCAATTCTGAGTGGCAGCTGCTGATGCTTCAGGGTGGCTGATGTTCCAGAGCTGCTGATGTTCCAGAGTGGCTGGTGTTTCAGAGTGGCAGCAGTGATTCCCAACAGTTCCAGTTTTTTGCAGCAAGAGGATTCCTGATTGAAATCGTGCAGGAGAGGATACGTTATTTTATTTATTTTATTGCACTTGTATCCCACATTTTCCCACCTCTTTGCAGGTGCAATGTGGCTTACAAAACATCATGGATGATGGAAATGAGAAGAGAATAGGCACTTTGTTACAGAAGAATGTTGGATTGCATGGTAGTGGAATACATGATAGTAATATAATAGAAGGCATTATTAACATTTCTGGAAATAAGTAGGTGTTTCACATGATTTGGTCTTAGTTGTATGTCTTGTCGAAGAGATGGGTCTTTAGTAGTTTGCGGAAGTTGGTCAGTTCGTAGGTCGCTTTTAGGGTGCGTGGCAATGCATTCCAGAATTGGGGGCTCATATAGGAAAAGGTTGATGAGTGCATTAATTTGTATTTTAGACCTTTGCAGTTAGGGAAATGAAGATTAAGGAATGTGCGAGATGATTTTTTTAGCATTCCTGGGTGGTAGGTCTATCAAGTCTGACATGTAGGCTGGGGCATCGCCATGGATGATTTTGTGTACTAGAGTACACAAAATGATGTGGAGGAACTGAAAGAAATCTTGATGAACCTGGAAGATGTACTGATTCAAATCGACAAATTAAAGAGTAGTAAATCACCTGGACCGGATGGCATACATCCAAAGGTACTCAACTCAAGCCTGAAAATGCTGATCTGCTGTTAGTAATATGTAACCTGTTGTTAAAATCATCTTTAGTACCTGAAGATTAGAGAGTAGCCAATGTGACGCCGATTTTTAAAAAGGGTTTTAGGAGTGATCGGGGAAATTACAGACCGGTAAGCCTGACATTAGTGCCTGGTAAAATAGTGGAACCTATTATAAAGAATAAAATTACAGAACACATAGACAAACATGGTTTAATGGGACAGAATCAGCATTGGTTCAGCCAAGGGAAGTCTTTCCTTACCAATTTGCTTTATTTCTTTGAAGGCATAAATAAACATGTGGATATGTGAACCGGTTGATGTACTGTATCTAGATTTTCAGAAAGCTTTTGATAAAGTTCCTCATGAGAGACTCCTGAGAAAATTAAAGAGTCATGGGTAGGAGGCAATGTTCTGGTTTGGATTAGGAATTGGCTGTTGGACAGAAAACAGAGGGTAGGCTTAAATTGTCATTTCTCTCAATGGAAGAGAGTGAACAGTGGAGTGCCGCAGGGATCTGTACTGGGAGCAGTGCTATTTAATATATTTATAAATGGTATGGAAATCTGAATGATGAGTGAGGTGATTAAATTTGCAAATTACACAAAAATATTCAAGGTTGTTAAAACACGTGCAGACTGTGAAATATTGCAGGACGACCTTAGGAAGACTGGGCATCCAAATGGCAGATGAAATTTAATGTGGACAAATGCAAGGTGATGCACAGTGGAAAGAATAATCTGAATCATAGTTACCTGATGCTAGAGTCCACCTTGTGGGTCAGCAAATTGTAGATAATATGCTTTAATCAAGCTCAGTGTGCTTCAGGGGCCAAAAAAAGCAAACAGGATAGGAAAGGGATGGTGAATAAGACAAAAATACTTTAATGCCTCTGTATCTCTCCATGGTGTGACCAAATCTTGAGTATTGCATTCAGTTCTGGTTGCTGTATCTCAAAAAAGATATAACGGAATTAGAAAAGGTTCAAAGAAGAGCGACCAAAATGATAAAGGGGATGGAACTCCTCTGGTATGAGGAAAGGCTAAAGAGGTTAGGGCTTTTCAGCTTGGAAAAGAGATGGAAGGGGAGATATGATTGAGGTGTACAGAATCCTTAGTGGTGTTGGATGATTAGAAGTAAATTGATTTTTTACTCACTCCAGAAGTACAAAGACTAGGGTACACTCGAGAAAGTTATTTGGAAATACTTTTAAAACAAATAGGAGGAAATATTTTTTCACTCAACGAATAGTTAAACTCTGGAACTCTTTGCCGGAGGATATGGTAACAGTGGTTAGCGTATCTGATTAAAAAAAAGATTTGGACAAGTTCCTGGAGGAAAAGTCCATAGTCTGCTATTGAGACAGAAATGGGGAAGCAACTGGTTGCCCTGAGATTTGATACATGGAATGTTGCTGCAATTTGGGTTTCTGCCAGTTTCTTGTGACCTGGCTTGGCCACTGTTTGGAAACAGGATACTGGGCTAGATGAACCATGGCTACTCTTATGTTCTTATAGCATTCAGAAACCGATGAAGCTTGCTTGAGGGGGCTCCTGCCAGGTCAGCCTTGGACCCAGGGATGTCCTGCAAGAGAGTGCTACAACAAGTATGCCTTGAAACATCCAATTTTGTTCTGCTTTTGAATAAGGCAGGGATGGGCAACCATGGTCCTTGAGGGCTGCAATCCAGTTGGGTTTTTCAGGATTTCCTCCAGAGTATACATGAGATCTAGTTACATACAGTATAGGCAGGGCACACAAATAGATCCCATGCATATTCATTGAGGAAATCCTGAAAACCTACCTGGATTGCAGGCTTCAAGGACCAAGATTGCCCCACCCCTGGCATAAGGGTTCTTAAGAAATTGTGGGGCCTTTTACTAAACATTTTTAAGCACTTTACTTACAAGGGATAAATCATTACTGAGATGCAGAAAACTGTGTGCATATGTGTGTACATTTTTCTGTTGGTACATTTTTTAATGTTGCAGTGTTTGCATGCTATTTCATGCTATTTGCATCCTATTATACTACATTGGGAGTACAGTAGATTATTTTCCAGCATGTAGTGGAGGAGTGGCCTAATGGTTAGTGCAGCAGGCTTTGAACTTGGCAGCCTGGGATTAATTCCCACTGCAGCTCCTTGTGACCTTGGGAAGTCACTTATCCCTCCATTGCCCCAGGTACAAAAGCTTAGATTGTGAGCCCTCTAGGGACAGATAACATACCTGTTTATAATGTGTACAGTGCTGCAAATGTCTCGTAGCACTATAAAAATGTTTAGTAGTAGTAGTATTAAGAAGTTGTATACTAATTTTTAGCATACATTCTTAATGCATAGTTTATTGCTTCAACTCCAGACAGAGCTGAGACATGATCAAGGGTAAAATTTGATTTACAACCTCCTGAAATTATAGTTCCCAATATCTTGTGGAAGGGAGAAGGAAGGGAAGCCATTTCCCACAATTCAATAAATAAAAATTAAATAATGTGGCAATTATCATGACTGCAGAAATCACAGGAAATGGGGAACTATGGCTATAAAGTGAAAATAAAAAAGACCTACATTTCTATACTTGTGATCCTGAACATATCTATATGCATATAATAGAAATTAAAACAACAAAATACTTGATTCACTTTTAGTGAAATGTTTCTAAATAGAGACCAATGCAGCTGTACTATGTCTCAAGCCTTTAAAAGCCCATCTGTGGAAATGAGTACATAAAAAGTAAAAAGTTAATTTACATTCAGGTTTAATTGGTTGATTTCACTCTATTAAAAATATCTTGAAACACTAATCCTACATTATTACAAGATGCAACAAAATGACCCCATGATATATTAATATTTGAAAAGTTAATTGGAAAGGAAGCTCATAACATTGACTTTTAGTAAATCTCCTGACCGGTTGAAGGAAAGCATGCAATGCAGACAGTTACTAGTACAGAAAATGTTCAGCTGTGTGGATAATCTAAACCTTATTTAAGGTGAGAGATCTGTTGATAATCTACAACTGATCACTTACCTGAAATTATATGTTAAGAACAGTGACTCCGAGTTGAAATGTGATATGAATAAGTCCTGCCTCCAAAATCCGTTTCATATTTCATGAAATGAAGACATAAAGTATTTTACAACATGCCATGCGCTGTGTATTGTGTGCATTTTAGTTTCAAAGTTTGAGTTATAGCCATTCATAACTCATAAAATATGTAAGCAGTGCTTTATGAAATGTCAAAGTGATGATGTATAAAACATCGAGACAATAAAAGATTTCAATTCACCTTCTGATTTTTGAGGCACGAGGCTAGTAGTGCTTTCTTTTCAGTAACTGGTACTCTTTTATACTTATGCTGAAATGAACAATTTTTTGAAGTATCTTGGGGCCAAACAAAATTTCAAGACTTACTCACATTGCTGGTACATTGCTGTTTATCAAGTCTATATTTTGTTAAATAAGTTGGTTTTGTTAAACAGATCACAAAAAAGGCATGTGACTTCTTTAGTTTGAAATAGGCGTTTTCAATTTAAAATAAAATACAGTACAACTCCGATTATCTGGACTATCCTCTGCAGGGGGGTGGTCTGGATAATCATACATCCAGATGATTGGACAAACCTACTTTTTTTTTTAAAAAAGCACACAGTCTGAGCATCGTACATTGAACATTAGTTTTATTTTTAGCAATAAGTGTGAAAAAATTACAAACTATATTACAGTATTGTATTTGTGGACCATATAATACTGTATTTCTATTTTAAAAGGGAAACACACTTATAAAGTATTTCAAAAGTAAAGTACAGTATTTTTGTATATAGACTACTGTATTTTTATATAAAAAATTAAGTACACTGTAATACAGTATTTAAAAGTAAAGTACAGTTGTACATACATTGCTGTATTTCTATTTTAAAAAGGAAGTAATTCTTAATTGCTTTCTCTGCTGCAAGATCACGTGTCTTTTCTGACAAAGGAGCTGGGTCGCACTGCTTTTTTCCTGCTTTTCCAGGCAGGCCGTTGCTGTATTTAAACATTCAAAGGCTTCTGCATGTGTCGGTCCCACATCAGCATTAACCTGGTGATCATCATCAGCCAAAATAAGTTTTTGTTGCAGTTGTTTCCTGTAAGGTCGTATCAATGAAACGATAACTCATTGATCCATTGACTACATTACAGATGTCACATTTAGTGGTAAAAAAGCACTTCCTCTCACTCTAGGCTTTCTGCTTTAGGATGTGAAGGCACATTGTTCAACAACAAAATGACATTTCCATATTTTTATTTATTTATTTATTTGTTACATTTGTATCCCACATTTTCCCACCTATTCATAGGCTCAATGTAACTGTGGCTTACATTGTACTGGAGAGGCGTTTGCAGACTCCAGTGTAAACAAATACAAAGTGATGTTGTGGTAAGATAAAGTTCATGTGGTACAGCCACATTTCCTGTATGAAGTTCTCATTGTTTGAATCTGTGTGGGTGAGCTGACTTTATGCCCCAGCGTTTATGTTACAAATAAAGGGCATTAATGTCTTGCAGTTGGTACTTCATTTTGTAGAAGAAGATGAAGCTAAACTCCTAAATGGTAGAGTCTATAATCAAGAACAAAATTACAAAGTACGTTCAAAAGCATGGACTAATGAGACACAGTCAACATGGATTTAGTGAAGGGAAGTCTTGCCTCACCAATCTGCTGCATTTCTTTGAAGGGGTAAACAAACATATGGACAAAGGTGAGCCGGTTGATATTGTGTATCTAGATTTTCAGAAGGCGTTTGATAAGGTCCCTCATGAAAGACTACAGAGGAAATTAGAGGGACATGGGATCGGAGGTAGTGTCTTACTGTGGATTAAAAACTGGTTGAAAGATAGGAAACAGAGAGTAGGATTAAAAGGTCAATATTCGCAATGGAGAAGAGTAGTTAGCGGGGTCCCTCAGGGATCGGTGCTGGGACTTCTGCTTTTTAACATATTCATAAATGACCTAGAGGTGGGCATAACTAGTGAGGTAATCAAATTTGCCGATGACACAAAGTTGTGCAAAGTGATGCATGTAGGAAAGAGGAACCCAAACTATAACTACGTCATACAATGTTCAGTGTTGGGAGTCACGGACCGAGGAAGGGATCTAGGTGTCGTCGTTGATGATACGTTGAAAATGTCTGCTCAATGTGCTGCTGCGGCTAGGAAAGCAAATAGAATGTTGGGTATCATTAGGAAAGGGATGGAAAACAAAAATAAGGATATTATTCTGCCGTTGTATTGCTCCATGGTGCGACCGCATCTCGAGTATTGTGTTCAATTCTGGTCACCGCACCTCAAAAAAGACATAGTGGAATTGGAAAAGGTGCAGAGAAGGGCGAGAAAGATGATACAGGGGATGGGACGGCTTCCCTATCAGGATAGGCTGAAGAGGCTGGGGCTCTTCAGCTTGGGGAAAAGGCGGCTGAGGGGAGATATGATAGAGGTCTATAAGATAATGAGTGGAATGGAACGGGTCGATGTGGAGCGTCTGTTTACGCTTTCCAAAAATACTACTACTACTACTACTATTTAACATTTCTAGAGCGCTACAAAGTGTACGCAGCGCTGTACAAACACAGAAGAAAGACAGTCCCTGCTCAAAGAGCTTACAATCTAATAGACAAAAAGTAAAGCATTTAAATTTAAAATATTTAAGCAGTCAAGCACAAGAGAACAGTCACAGAAGGACAGAAGATGTTGAAGGGTGGTCAGTGTGATTAGGTGTAACTCTGGTTGGAGTAGTGGGAGAAGGTGATAGAAGAATAGAAATGGGTGAGGTAAAGTAATGAGTGGGTTGATAGGGTTGATACGCTTTCCAAAAATACTAGGACAAGGGGGCGTGCAATGAAGCTGCAGTGTGGTAAATTTATAATGAATCGGAGGAAATTTTTCTTCACTTAACGCGTAGTTAAACACTGGAATTCGCTGCTAGAAAAGGTGGTTAAGGCGGTTAACTTAGCGGACTTCAAAAAAGGGTTGGACGGCTTCCTGGAGGAAAAAGCCATAGAATGTTATTGAATGGACGGGGAATACAGTAGTTCTAGGATTGGTGGGACAAATTGCTTGTTCTTTTGGCCGCTGTCAGTGACAGAGTGCTGGGCTTATGTACTTATGTGCTGGGCGATGCTTATGTACTTATGTACTTAACCAGGGCCTGTGGCTGACAGGGCCCAAATACAGTCTGAGGCTGTTGGCTTCCAGACTCCAAACACAGCCTCTAAGTTCTTCTCTTCCTTTCTCTGTCTCACTCTCTCTGAGTTCCAGGTCTGGCTCTAGCCAGACCCCAGAGCAAGGCTTACAAGTGTCAAATCAAAAGTTGGCTTACCTCAGCCAAGTCACAGTCGCTAGACATGTTGTAGAGGCACATGCTGGGGCTTCGGTTCTTTGTTCCCTGGGCTATTTTAACCACAGCCTGTGCCTACCTTTTACACTTCCTGGTTCCTGCACCTTTGGCTCCATGCCCCCCATCTCACTTCCTCCCTGGGCGAGACTAATGACTTTAAGGTGGCTAAGGCTATCTGATGGCTTATCCTTAAGGGTGAGGGACAGTGTTCTGTATACCCCCTCAGACTATATAAAAATAAAATTTATAGTCTATGGACTTCTTGAATCTTACGGGACTTTTATGGGCCAATATTGTCAGTGACCACATTTTTATAAACATTGACTTCTACCAGCTAATTAGATGTGGATATTCATTGCTGGGCCATACCTGGGCACTGGTTCAGGTACTGATTTTGCATGTCAGTAGTGGTACCAGAGGCGTAGCTATGCGGGGCCATGGGGGCCTGGGCCCCTGTAGATTTGGCCCTGGACCCCCCTGCCGACAACCCTCTCGACCCCCCTCCTGCTGCTAACCCTCCCCCGCATTAAAAAATATACTTAAGTAAAAGTTAACTTAAGTAAAAGTTAAAATGTACTTAAGTAAAATGTAACTTAAGTAAAAGTTAAAAATTAATTCCCTAATATAATACTTTTTGAGTGAGTTTGAGTGTACGTGCAGGACATCAGACTCACAGAAACAGAACGAAGCCTTATGCCAGAAGAAGAGGACCTCGGCTGGCGGGGGCTGGTGTCCCCCGCCATCAAAGGTAGCCAACGGCGATGGCGGGGGAGGATTGGCGGCGGGGGGGGGATCAAAGTTGTTGGTGGTGGCGGCAGCGGGGGGGGGGGGGGTCAAAAATGGTGGTTGGGGGTCAGCGGCGCGTGGAGGGGGGCTAAAATGTGCTCCCTCACCTCGAGCTCTGGACCTCCCTCCCGCCGAAGTCTGGCTACGCCCCTGAGTGGTACCCAGAAGTTACTGGGGTAGAGCCGATATTCACAGTCATACTTACATAGTTAACCAAGCAAAGAAAAGACTACTATCTAAGCTAGAGGTGAACAACCTTGGTCTTCGAGGACTACAACCCAGTTGGGTTTTCAGGATTTCCCCAATGAATATGCCTGAGATCCATTTGCATGCAATGAATCTCATGCATATTCTTTGGGGAAATCCTGAAAATACGACTGGATTGTGTCCCTCGAAGACCAAGGTTGCTCACCCCTGATCTAAGTGGGCCTACTTCTCTGATTAACACCAGCACTGAATATTGTTAGTATCTGCACTAGTCCTGGCTCTATCCAGACTCTATACTCCTGGACTGCCCCAGTATTGCCCAAACACCCCTGTAAACTGGCACTTGTATATGCCTTGAGGCAAGTGTAAAAACTGATGTGAATTGCAGAGTGGTAATGTTGTTGGGATAAAACATTAACAATACTTGCATTAATTGTAGTTGTGGTGCTTTTACCTTTTACTCAAAAAGTATTATATTAGCTAATGACTTTTTAACTTTTACTTAAGTTACATTTTACTTAAGTACATTTTAACTTTTACTTAAGTTAACTTTTACTTAACCATATTTTTAATGCGTTTTTCACACAATAAAAATGTACTTTACGTATTAAAATATACATTTATTTTTATTTTAACTTAAGTACTTTGACCTAGTACTCTAAACAAACACTGAAGATGAATTGCACTGCATCTCATCAGTATTCATAACTGCATTTTCTTTAGGAATACCTGATTCTCTTTAGCTGGAATCCGCAAAGAGGTTTACAGTGTTTGTGGAATGTAAGAGTATTTTAATGTGTGTAGGGGAGAACAGTTTTGTGCAACTTTTCTTTTCATAGTTGTCAAAGGGGGCCATTTTATTCTCTAACATTAGCTTCTGCCTTCCCCTTCAGTGGTAGAATCAAGTTGCAGGAAATGGATGAGACAGTAATAGGCAGCATCTCTCTACCATGATGCGTGGCAGACTTTAATTAGATTGTAAGCTCTGACGAGCAGGGACTGTCTCTTCATGTTCAAGTGTACAGCGCTGCGTACGTCTAGTAGTGCTTTAGAAATGATAAGTAGTAGTAGTAGTTATTTTAATTGGTTCAAGATGCTTTTTTAGGTATGCAGTAGTTCGAAAAGGTTGATTCTGGGAATGGATTGGGTAGGACCATGGGGATTGATTGCAGATTTGATAAACTGGATCTTGTGGAAAGGAGGTATAACCCACTGTTACTGATAATGCTATGCAGCTGCAAATTTGGGTACTGTCTTTTTATTGGCTGATGATGATTGTGGGCTCACAGTGCGACATGGGAGATTTCAAGCAGGCTGTGAGAAGGAAAAGAACTCTGTTAGTCACAGAGAGATTTTACCTTGCTGATAGGGTAAAAGATTAATTAAATATGTTTTATAAACAAGGACTTGTGCTGTGGAAGGAAGTAAAGCTGATACCTGATACATAGCAGATTTCAGAGGGTTCCAGTCTCTCAAGGAAGACTCCAGCCTTGGATAGCTGTGCAGAGCCATTATAACTTTCCCCTCCTCCCACCCAGGAAGTTCAGATCAACAAACAGTAGGAAAGTTTACCTTATCAGCTGTGGGACCAGTGCTTAAGGTGTCTCCAGCTATTGTAGGGACTATTCTTAAGGGTGAGGAGCGGTGTTCTATAAAATCCCTCACAAACTCCTATTCATAAAGGTTTACCTCAGCCTGGACTGACCTGTTAAACATCATGCAATCAGTTCTTTGCATTTAGAACTGCTGAGTATTGTTACAAACAGATAATTGAGCTGTTGTTTTCCTTCAATAAACATTTATGGTAATTGATACAGGTGACTTGTGTGAATTCATTGCTGATGCTGGGTTAATTTTAAGGTCTGAAGTTTGCCCCAACTCTCCATTTCACCTGGTACGGGCGGTTAGCTTGACGGAGTTTAAAAAGGGGTTAGATAGATTCCTAAAGGACAAGTCCATAGACCGCTATTAAATGGACTTGGAAAAATTCCGCATTTTTAGGTATAACTTGTCTGGAATGTTTTTACGTTTGGGGAGCGTGCCAGGTGCCCTTGACCTGGATTGGCCACTGTCGGTGACAGGATGCTGGGCTAGATGGACCTTTGGTCTTTCCCAGTATGGCACTACTTATGTACTTATGTACTTATGTAAGAAGTAAATAAAAGGTTACATGCTGGAAACAAATGGATAAACAAAAACACAGGGAACAGAAGAACTGTCCTCCATGGATCCCACACAAAACAAGCAAAACAGTGGAGGTGACAAAAAAAAAAAAGTCTCACACCAAAGGTGCCAACGAACACTTTATTGGATCTTTTAAAAAATAGACGTGATATGAATCATGTTTCAATAGGAGACTAAACATCTGCAATCAAGAAGATAACAATGTTTGCTGTATGCTTTATTTAGAAAACAATCCCATATCTCACGCACGACACATTTCTTTACATGAGCTAGTTGGTTTTGATATGTGCTCAAGAGATACGGGATTGCAGGATTGTTTTCTAGAACATTGTTATTTTCTTGATTGCTGATCTTTAGACTCCTGATGCAGGCCATCTGGGTTGAAACACGATTTCTGTCAAGTCTTTTTTTGAAGATCCAATAAAGTGTTCATGGGAACCTTTGTCGTGAGACTTCCTTTTTTTTGGTCACCGCCAGTGTTTTGCTTGTTTTGTTAACAAAAGGATAAAAAAAGGATAATGGGTAAGATTTATTGTGACAGCACTATTAAAACATCTAGCAAACTGGATGCCCCCTCCATTCTTGCTGCAGCAGATCAGGAGTTATCTGATAATACAGTATTCCCTTACCCTAATTTGTATTGGAATAACCACGTCAATATCTGACTGCAGAGAATAATCTTGCTTTCTATTTGGTCAAAGCCTAAGTGCATCTTTTCTCTTGCCCTTCTCATCTGCATAACTAATTCCAGACTGTGGATGAAGCCCTTACATCTCTAAGAAACAGAGAATAAGAATACAGCCCTTCCACAGAACATGCTTTGTTATCACAAAAAGTAACCCTGAACTAATCAGAATTCAGAACAATCTATCAAAAGACATTGTAAACCAGGTCCATCAAGCTGCCCATTACTGTCTGTGCAGAAGAGCAGACCAGTAGAATACCCATGTTTGGTGAATTTCATTAACTGAACTGTTTTAGGAAAAGACAAATTACTAGTACTTCTAAAAAAGGCTCTCATAAAATACTTGAAAAGGTAACATCAGTTTGAGCAAGGTTTTTTAGAGTACCATTTTTATGTCAAAAGTTATTTTGGAGACAAAATCAGGGTTTCACATTGCCAGTGAGCTTGTAAATCACATAAACTTATCAAAGTCTGTCCACGCAGAGATGTACTGAGCTGAATTGAAATAATTAAATGACATTCCCCGGTGTTTCTGAAACACAGAACTTGCACGTCCCTGGTACTTGGTTGATTGATGAAGCTCTTCTGTGATGGCTGTGTGTGGTTCTTTCAATACTAAACATTCAGTGCTCGTGTTTAAAACCATGAATGCAAAAATAGTCTGTCAAAACAACAGCACAAGTCAGATCAAAGTGTGCAGATAGCTTGTTCTGACTGCACACAGCTGTCGGGGAAAGAACCGCCCTCTGCTTCTCAACTATTTTGAACTGAAATAACAGTTTAGAATTACAATAGACTTTTTCGATATTTTTAGCAGTTTACAGAGGCAAAAAGAAATTGCTCAATTTGTCTTTCTTTTTTTTTTTTTTTAATAAATGTGTGCATGGGAAAAAACTTTCATTTTTGCTGTTTTCACTGTCATTTTTCTAATTTTTAAAAATGGTGTGTACTGGCATGTGCTAAATTGTTTTAATTTAACTATGTCCTGCTTTTAAATTCCAGTTTTACTAAGAATACTTCAATTCAATATATTAAGGAGATTAATAACTCATAAAAGAAAATATTACAATTACTAGAATTAAAACATATCTTCATATGTAAAATCTAAATATTCATGCCCCTTCCCTCCACTGTTGTGCCCATGTCCAAAATCATTTCCAAGCCACCTTAACCAAGACACACCTTGCTAGGTAACTAAAGGGGAATATACAATAGTAACCATATAATCCAGGTCTAGGATTCTTCAATGGAAACCTGACTATAAGGCTAGGTTTTCAACATTAGTATGCACAAGCATAGGCTGTAACCCAGTTAACATTTATTAAACAATTTTATCTTGTGCTAACATACAAACTGGCAGTGAAATGAAAGTGTGAGTGTGTGTGTGTGCGTGTATGGTGGTGGTGGTGGTGAGGGCGGGGTGTTATTTTAAATCAGACTTCCTGTAAAATGTCTCAAAAAGTATCTATTTTATGGCTGTTCTATAAAAGCATACAAAACTAGCCTTTTACCATACTCAATTATATATACTGCGGACCATAAGAAAAAACAGGTCTTGTATGACACAGATCCCTTAATTCTAAAAAAAAAGTCACCGAAAATCGTGCGTGCATTGGATGTGTAATTTAATTGAATAATGAGCTAATTAATGGCAAAAATTGGCTTTTTAGCAAGCAATTATCGGAACTAATTAGATTTCATTGGAATTTACGCATTTAAATTTTTTTTCAGTGCCATATATAGAATTCACCCCAGAGTGTGCCAGGAATATAACTTAGCCCAGGAATATAACTTAGCTGACTGACCCTTCTTTCTCTTTTTCTGTGTTTTTTTTTTCTTTTCTTTTTTTTCTTGGTTAGGACCAGTCTAGTGATCATGTTCTAGCTTAACATGCTAGTGTTTGTTACGTGTTCAAGACTATATATGTGAATATTGTTACCCACCTTGGATAAAGGCGGGATATAAATGTAATAAATAAATAAAAGTTATACTATGATAGATTGGACCTCATTTTGGATTTTTGATATTTTCAGAAGACAATATCCCTAATGCCGTGTACTGAAGCATGATTTCAAGTCAGATCAGCAATGTTTTTTGCATTGGGCCCCTCAAGGCAGCTAAAGTATATGCATGGTGCTCTCAGTTTTATTTTTGATGCCTCTTTTGATTTATATACAAAATTCTGCTAAAATTGATCATTTCTTTTTTTTCTGACATCAGCAAAATTTGACCTTTCCTTTCTGAACACACACTAGCAAAACCTTTATTGACTCTATCACCTTCCATTTAAACTACTATAATCTGCTCCTCAGAGGCCTCCCACTGAACCATCTCTTTCCAAAATGTATCTGCTTGATTTATCTTCCTGCTTCACTATTACCATATAACCCCTCTTCTCATGTCACTACATTAGTCCCCTATCTGCTTCGGCATACAGTTCCAGCTTCTCTTACTCAGTAATACATTCACTCTGCAGCTTTTCACAACTTCTCTTATTTCCTCCTATACCCCTCCTTTTGTTCTCAATTCCCAGGGCAAAGTGATCTTTTTCTCCTTCACCACAGACTCCTGACTTCCTTTTCCAGCCTGCTGCACTGTATGAATGACATGGCTTTCTTGAGGGGCCCTTTAACTAAGCCGCATAGGCGCCTACGCACACCCAATGCACATCAATTCAGATTTACCGCCCAGCTACCACATGGCCTGTGTGGTAATTTCATTTTTGATGTGGGTCCGCTATGTGCACTGGAAAATAATTTTTATTTTCTGGCGCGCGGCAGAAACCGGGCAGTAATCATCATGCTATGCACATAGACCTTACCCCTAAGTCAATGGGTGGCGGTAAGGTCACAGACCCCAAATGGATGTGTGCCAATTTTTATTTTGCCGCATGTCCATTTTTGGCAAAAAAATAGAAAAAAGGCCTTTTTTATAGGCGCGTTGAAAAATGGATCTGTGCGCTCCCAAAACACGCGCCTACATTAGCGCAGCACATTTTTCAGCACACCTTAGTAAAAGGACCCCCCTTGGTTGGTAAAACATATCCCTCTCTCTAGCCACATTCAAGTCTCATCTTTAAAAAAACAAACAAAAAAACCTTTTGAAGCTGCTTTCATATCTTAGGTTGACTTTCCCCGATTATAGCTTTGTCTGTTTTAACAATACATTTCCCAAAGCTTTTTGTATTGTCTGTCAGAAGCGGAGCCAGGATGAGGCAGGTTGACGGTGCGGGGGGAGCGAGAGCGGACTTCCGCCGGCGTACATTTTCAGTTCCAAAGTACGAAAAAAATAGGCACCGGCAGAACTCCATTTGGGGGAGTGGCCGCTCCCCTGGCACCCCTGTTGTCTGTGTGTCCTGACTAGACTCATCTTCCAAACAGCAGACACTATCTTGTGTGTGTGCCCATACAGTGCTGTAAATGTGTATGAATGCTACAGAAATAACAACAATAGTAGGGTTGAGTTAGCATTTAATAGTCTGTGATACTGCTCAGAAGTTTCAAACCTATGCAAATAATCCCTTTTGGTGCTTGATATAAGCTATTTGGAATCAAAGGTATCCACTGAGTAAAGGACAGGGTCACATTGTGACAATAGGGGTATATATGTCATTATTAGTGTCCTATCACTAGATGTAATGTGAACTGCAGGAGGGAGGATTATCTATACTAGAGCATGTATAATGGATGTACAGTTGATGCTCCTTCAGCATTGAAGTAGGATCAATCTGACAGAATGAGTTTGAAAAAAAATGAAAATGTTATGAGAAAAGAGAAAGATAAGAAAAAGAGATTAATAGATTTTAAAAATGTGATTTAAACACCTCTTGTATATTTTATATTGGGTTAAAGTCCTCTGTAAAGATGTTAACAGAAAGCAGCCACTGAGGCCTAGAAGCAATGGAAAAAATAGGAGACAGTCTTATATATCAGTTATCTAGTTTTAACATGACACTTCCAGAGGCTTGGATAATGGAGTTGAAAAATAGCAATTTAGCAAAAAAAAAAGTGGCAAAAAGAAGATGTGTGAAGGCTCATTTTATGTAGGTCGTTGAGAGGGGAATTTAGATATTCAAGCCAGGTTGTTCTTAATTTCCTCTTTATTTTACAAAAAGATCTGGCAAAGAAGGAAACTTTTGTAAAATACTAAGAAGGACCCTGGCAAATATATGGGCATTTAACAGCATGTCCAGCAGTTAGGTTGTAGGTTACTGACTACAACAGTGAGAGAGCAGACCTGATATCTGGCCCCTTATTTCTAAAAGAGGCCAGTATGGGGGGGGGGGGGATCAAGGTGCCCACCCACACATACTTCTATACCCTCCCTGAAAACAGCAAATCCTTCCAAAACTCTTCCTCTCCTCTGTCTTCTCAACAAGATCCGCTCCTCACCATTGGACACCCCTACCTACCTGAACCCACCATGGGTTTTACTGGGAGCCTCAATATTTTTGAATAGAGAGTAGGAACGATTCTTAGTTGATCTTGTCCTGTTGGGTGCACAAGTTCAAAATAGTACCTCTGACCCCTTGCAGTACTAGGGGTCAAGCTGCCAAAATAATCATTTTGTTTAGCTTCCAGTATTGTTTGCAGCATTTTGATTTTGTTTTGGTTTTTTAAGTTTACATTTTAGAGGGCGACAGGGGCAATGATATGAAAAGTGCACACTATTGAAAAATAGTACTACTACTACTACTTAGCATTTCTATAGCGCTACAAGGGTTACGCAGCGCTGTACAAGTTAAAACATGGGGAAGGACAGTCCCTGCTCAAGAGAGCTTACAATCTAAAGGTAACAAGCTATGTAGTCAGTGTAGGTATCATGAATGGGAAGGTGGTTAGGCGCCAAAAGCAAGGGAGAAGAGATGGGCTTTGAGTAAGGACTTGAAGATGGGCAGGGAGGGCGCATGGCGTATGGGCTCGGGGAGTCTGTTCCAGGCATAAGGTACACTATTATAAGGTACATAAGTACACTATTTGCACATGTTTGCACTATTTTTTAACAATGCACACTCTTTACAAATAGTACATACTCTTTGTGCATGTTCAAAAGTGCAGATTTGCAGCAGAAATTCCTGGAGACTTGCCCAGGAACTTGCCCTTCCTACCCAGTGCCCTGAGAGTGACCTTGCCTGCCCTGTGTGTTTGCTGCTGGAACTTTTTCTTCTGAGAAAAGTAGGTGCATGTGCCCAGATCATGGCACATATAGGGGCAATTTAATAATCATTTTTTCCATGTTCAAAGTGGCTTTTAGGAAATTGTTAGGCTACATGCACACATATAAGTACACAAATGAACATTTTGGAGTGAATTCTATGTATTTATTTTCTTGTTGCCTTTCAGCTTCCCTTCGCCTTCCTCCCCTCCCTTCCCTTTTCCTCATTTCATAGCTTATGATTTTTTATGATTCATTATGATTTTAGTGTGTGTGATTGTCTCCTTCCTATTTTAATGGAATTCCTTTTCAATTTTTATGTTAATCTGTATTATTGTACACCGCTTTAACTTCTTTTAGATAAGGTGGTATATCAAATCTTCAATAAATAAAAATATACGGCACAAAAAAAGCACTATCATATAAGTCACGCTTAAAGCTAGGTGCGGTTTATAGAATAGTGCTTACCTCCGGGAACAGCACCTAACTTTAGGTGTGGTCATTTGCATCAACTGAAATGTGGTGCATATTCCCCCCTCATTCTATAATAACGCAAGTAAATGTTAAGAACACCCCCGTTCTGCCCCTGACCCTTCCATTTCAGCGCTCCCTTTTTGAATTCACATTCAAAATTTAGGCATGGATACTGTGCCTAAATTTATAGCCGTAAATTCCAATTAAATCTAATTAGTGCCAATAATTGTCTGTTAAGAAGCCAATTATCAGCACTGATTAGCACCTGCTAATTATTTGCACTAATTTGCACATGCAATTTTTAGAGACTTTTATACAATTTGGGAGTATATGCACAGTCATGTGGATGTTCTTGGTGGATGGGGGGGGGGGGGGGGAGCAGTTTGCACAGAGTATGGAACTAGTCATGTTTATTACATGTACAAATTTACACCAAATTTGCAGCAGATGTAAATCTGTGCATTTTCTGTTGTGGCTGATTCAGGGTGCCATTTCTTATTTTATAAAGGCACATTGGTACCTATGCTGTTTTTGTAAAATAGGCTCTTTTTCCCTTCCACACAGGCAAGAGACTGCAACTGAAGTCACACTGGCTGCTAGTTCTTTCACACATTCAGTCAGAAAGCTATACTTTTGTAATGAAAAATTAAACTCTCCCTGTCTTGACATAGGAGTATAAAAGAACAGGTTTTAACAAAAATAAACTGATCCTAAGTTAAACAGGACCTTAGAAGCATTAGACTAAAGCCTTAAACTGTGCACACTCAACAATAGGTAGCCAGTGCACTGTAACAGAGCACATAACAAGTGACAAATGATCACTTCACTTTAGGCTGCATGTTAATCGTGATTTAATGCCACAATTAACTCTTTAATTATTAATCAAGATTTAAAAAAATTAATGCCTCCCTCTCCCACCCGCCTGCCTTCACACATCAATGGACAGTCTGTCGGGCATCTCCCCCTCCCCTCCCCTCCCAGGCCGCCAGCTGCTCTCTTGCCCTTGCGGTAAAATAAGCCTTAATGCACTGGAATGACCCCCCCATAAGGATGCACTAAGGACACTTTATTTATTTTTTTTTTTACCACAGTTTGGTGAAAGGATACCTATATGAGTAAATTCAGTCTTCTTTTAAACCACTGCTTCCTCAGATAGTTTGTCTCTGCACTATCCATGAATGGAAGACCTAGAGGGGCATAATGGAAAGGTGCGCTCAAGTTTTCCTGAGGACGTCTTTACAGGACGTCCTGGCGAAGGGGCACGGAAACCCGTATTATCAAAACAAGATGGGCGTCCATCTTTCGTTTTGATGATACGGTCGTGGACGCCCAAATCTTGACATTTAAGTCGTCCCTAGAGATGGTCGTCCTTAGACTTGGTCGTTTCTGGATTTTCGGCGATAATGGAAACTAAGGACGCCCATCTCAGAAATGACCAAATGCAAGCCCTTTGGTCGTGGGAGGAGCCAGCATTCGTAGTGCACTGGTCCCCCTGACATGCCAGGACACCAACCGGGCACCCTAGGGGGCACTGCAGTGGACTTCATAAAAGCTCCCAGGTACATAGCTCCCTTACCTTGTGTGCTGAGCCCCTAACCCCCCCCAACCCACTACCCACCACTGTACACCACTACCATAGCCCTTATGGGTGAAGGGGGCACCTAGATGTGGATACAGTGGGTTTGTGGTGAGTTTTGAAGGGCTCACATTTACCACCACAAGTGTAACAGGTAGGGAGGGGGTGATGGGCCTGGGTCCGCCTGCCTGAAATACACTGAACCACTAAAACTGCTGTCATGGAGCTGGGTATGATATTTAAGGCTGGCAAAAAATATTAAAAAATTTTTTTTGAGGGTGGGAGGGGGTTAGTGACCACTGGGGGAGTAAGGGGAGGTCATCCCCGATTCTCTCCAGTGGTCATCTGGTCAGTTCAGGCACCTTTTTGTGCCTTGGTCGTAAGAAAAAAGGACCAGGTAAAGTTATCCAAGTGTTCGTCAGGGACGCCCTTTTTTTCCATTATGGGTCGAGGACACCCATGTGTTAGGCACGCCCAAGTTCCACCTTCGCTACGCCTCTGACACGCCCCCGGGAACTTTGGTCATCCCTGCGATGGAAAGCAGTTGGGGATGCCCAAAATCGGCTTTGCATTATACCAATTTGTGTGACCCTGTGAGAAGGACACCCATCTTGAGATTTGTGTCGAAAGATGGGTGTCCTTCTCTTTCAAAAATAAGCCTGCTAGAGTTCCTTTTTTTAGGATTGGAACTCTGCATTTCATGCTTAATAATCCATTATTGTAGTTAGCCACTGGCTTAAATGTTTTTGGAGGTATCAGGTTCCCCCGGGGTCTATTTGTTATTGGGTTTGGGTTTGTTGACTTTGTGGTGTATTTCAGTGTCTGACAGGGTCCTCAGTAAGGTGTATAAGTGGTTGTATAAAGTGGAGGGGGAGAGGAAGATTTCAGACTATGGAGTCATTTTACTAAGCTATGGTAAACACTAATGCTTGCTTACCGCAGCTAAAAGTGCCTTACCGTAGGGTGTGCTCAGGTGTCCTGTGGCAATTTTGGGATTGGCGTGCGCCACCTATGTGCTAAATGCTGGGGGGTAGAGAGTGAGTGTGCTTTGTGCTAATTGCTTAGCACGGCTACATTGCCATGCAACAACTGTTTTATGTGTGCATAGCGTATAAGCCTTTACCGCCACATAATGGGTGACAGTAAAGGCTCACATGCTGATGGCCATGCACGGGGAATATGAGCATGTGGCCAATAATAGGGAAAATATAAAAATCATTTATTTTTCCTCAGTGGTAATAATGACTTTAGTGCATGTGAATGACCTGCGTAAGGATGAGCTAAGGCCACTTTTTACTGCAGTTTGATAAAAGGGCCCCTATGTTAAGTGTAGAGCTCCCTCTCTGTATTACACTTTCTACTTTCACCTAATGTTGCCAAATGCTTAAATGGTACTAATGGCAATTGCTAACATTTTCCTTGGGACCTAATATGCCAATGTTTTTTTTTCTTATAGCAGAAATGATGAGTGGCAGCAGCAGCACCGCTACTGTCCTTCCTCTTTCCTTTCCTACCCCATTGTTCTAATCTCCCTTTTATCTACCCAGTCTCAGGGAGATCAGGATACAGGTCCTTTTGGAATGCTTACCAGAAATTCCTGGGATTGTCTGCAAGCCAAGTTGCAGTGAAGCAGCCTTCAAGAGAGCTGGCTGGGAGTGATAGGGAGAGCAAGGATATCGGAAGACTTTTGGCTTGAGTTGTTACCAACTGGTTCCAGCTATTTTTAGGCTGACAGCTCTTTACTTCTTGTCTGATCATCTGCCTAAGGGTGTAGGATCAAGCTCTGCCCACTGTTGCCTCAATGTTCCTGCTCTGAGCTTGGCAGCAAGCTCTGCCCACCTACACTGATGTCAGACGCTGCAGGGATTTTACCGCGGCGCCTAGTGGCATGCAGCCTAAAACACAAGCCAAAGGCCTGCACCGTAGTGCACGCCTTTGCATGGCACCTGATGTGGCAATAGAGGTTAGAGGCTGCCATCAGTATGTGCTACGAATGATAGGACTATCTGTGTTAGTTTATTTTAGTTATTTTTCAAGAGGTATCAAAGTGCCACGAATGATAGAACTGTCTGTGCTAGAATGTTATTCTATTATTTAACTGTGAGTTGTGAAATGCTTATTTTTTATTTTAGTTATTTTTAATGAGTTATTAATGCTGTTGTATTGTGGTGATATATCATTGTATAAGATCAGCAAATATAATGGAGGGGCTGAGATTGAAGCTGCTGTATATGGCAATTGCCTTGCTATTATTGGATTATGGGGTGATATGTAATCTGGGAGGTTTGCAAATTCCAGTTATTGCTAATGGATATTGAAACTTTATACCTGAGGTCCCTCACCATGCATCGGTATTGATATAAATACATCACCTCTTAAACCAATTCCAGTTATAAATACCAGAACCTTTGCAGGAAATGGGAGAGTGAAACCTAAATGTGTGAGGGGACCCCCTTGTAGGGTCAATGTTTGTACCAGCTGAATATAAAGAGTTGGAGCCTTCCTTTATTCCCATATCAATTTATCATATAAATGCTAGGTCAGTAAATAAGGCTGAGTTGATACAGAAATGGATTGAGCTGGAACATCCTGGGATGGTTTTTATAGTTGAAACATGGCTCCACCTTAGGAAGGATCCAGTTCTCAATGTCTTATGTCTCAACTATAAGATTTTACATGCAGTTAGTGAAGGAAAGTGAGTGGGTGGGTTGGCTTTGATATATAGGTCATTTTTTCATGTAAGATTGGAGTCTAGTTATTCTATCCTCTCTTTGTAGGTGATATCTTGTTCTGTTCACGATGACGCATTGCAAGGAAAATTGGGATGTGTGCTGTTCTATTGCCCTCTAGGGAAATGGAAGTCTGCACAAGAGGATGTTGTCTGCACAAGATGATTTTAGGGATTTTATTTCTAGGGGCAATTTGGTAGCTGAAAATAGTAGCCTAGTGGTTAGTGCAGTGGACTTTGATCCGGGGGAACTGAGTTTGATTCCCACTGCAGCTCCTTGTGACTCTGGGCAAGTCACTTAACCCTCCATTGCCCCTGGTACAAAATAAGTACCTGAATATATATAAACCGCTTTGAATATAGTTGCAAAAACCTCAGAATGACAGTATATCAAGTCCCATTTCCCCATTACTTTTGGGTGACATTAATGTCCATGACCTAGAGAATTCTGAGTCCAAAGAGCTGGTAGATATGCTACAATATCTGGGATTTCATAGAGTGGTGGTGGTTCTACTCATGAAAAAGGTCATCAGATCGATCTCCTTGCAGATACAGTAGGTTTTAGTCTCAAAATGATTTTCAGATTGAAGATTCTGACTGGAAACCCACTATTATTTAGTCTACAATTTATTCTCAAAAAGCAGAGAGGCTGTGACTTCTTTTAAACCAGGTATTAGAAGGCATTATTCCTCAAGGGGTAAGATCGATGAAGAATTATTCTGTAAAACAATTTTAAGTTGGCTTCTCAGGGAAATGTTAAGGTAGATTTCATGGCTTACAGGGATGAAGTTGTGGTGAAGTCTGGATGATATAGTACCAGTCCAGATAAAAAGGGGTTCTAGTAAGAAAACATCTGCTTGATTTAATGAAAAATTGTTGGAATTGAAAATAACCTGTAGGAGGTTGGAGAGACTGTGGCAAAAGGGGCATTTGGAAACACAAAGACAAGAATTGCATGAGGCTGTTGGCAAATATAAAGTTGATATAAGACAAGCTAAATTAGATTCATTTTCTAACTATGTAGGGATAGAATATGTAGATGTTAAGAAACTGTACTCCCTGGTAAATACTTTAACAAGCACTAAAGATGTATTGGAAGTAATTGCAGAGGTGCCATTGGCAGATGAGCTTGCAGTATTCTTTAGAACTAAAATTGAAAAAGCTAGGAAGGAGTGCAAACTGTAGCACACAGAGTGTTAAGAGTATTGTGGAAGCTAAGCCATATAAGATGTAATTTCAAGCCAGAAGGTTTAGATCAATCGCACAAGCAGGGCTGCCTAGAGACTGAGCTAGGCCCAGGGCAGGGCTGCTGCTGCTCCTCAGTATTGCTGCCGCCCCTCCGCCACCGCTGCTGCCCTCCCAGGATCGCCGCTGCCACCCCCCCCCCCCACCACCACTCCACATACCTTGACTGGAGGGGGTTCCCAAGCCCCGCAAGCCGAAACCTTCCTCCAGCACTGTTCTTCACTCCGCCGCATTGCCTGTCCTGTCCCTGAGGCTGCTTTTCCCCTTACATCGCACATGCTCAATTTAATCAAAACCAGTGGTGTGCTGGAGCAGGCTCTCACGGGCTCGCGAGAGCCGTTTGTTAAGTTTTTAAGAATTTTGGGAGCCGGTTGTTAAAGTAGGCCTCCCCATGGCTACTTTAACAACTGACTCCCAAAATGTGGGCTTGGGTCCCCTCCTGAATTCTCTTTTACTTTGCTGGCAGTGAGGCTGGCCCCACCAGCCAAGTAAATAAACTGCTGCTGCTCCCTGCTCCTTGTTTCTGACTCTGATCATCAGGCTGGGACTTTTCATTCAAGTGCAAGAAGGTTCCATCATGTTGCTCACAGCCAGAAACAAGCAGCAGAGAATGGTGGCAGTCCATATATTGGCTGGTGGGGCTCGGCAAAGGTATGCCTAGCATGTCCGCACAAGGGAGAAGAAAGAGAGGCATGTATTCACCCACCCCACCCCACCCCACCCCCAAAATTTCAGGGCCGGCTATGCCCAGAGAGAGAGCCCGTTGTTAAAAATTTACCAGCACACCCCTGATCAAAACCGAGCATGCATGACTTGAGGGGAAAAGCAGCAGCAGCAGGGCAGGCAATGCGGCGAGTGAAGAACAGGACTGGAGGAAGGGTTCTTCTGCTGGCGGGGCCTAGGGACCCCCACCAGCCAAACCAGAGGCCCCGAAGCCCTGGGTCACCACCCTCTAAGGGCATGGGGAAGCACCTATGTGTATAGTAAGTTTAATATGATTATTGCTGATGAATATCATCCCTGGAGCTAGTTGTTTTTTGATTTTACAATATCCAGACCCAAAACAGGTGGTGTCTATAAAGGTTTTTGCTGGCATATTTGCATACATATCAGCCAACTATTAGAATTAATTACCAATTGATGTTAGAATGCAATTCAATTATTTGGACTTCGGAAATTATTGAAACCTTTTTTATTTAGAAAATTTTAAATTGTGAATTAGCTGTGTTTAACTGTAGTAGATTAACTATTGGTATGTAAGTTTCTTGGAGCTGGTCTGACTTCTTCTTTTGTGAGCCACACTGAACTATAATGTTAAGTGTGGGTTATAAGTGTCACATATTATTATTATTTATTTATTTATTTAATTGCATTTGTATCCCACATTTCCCCCCTCCTTGCAGGCTCAATGTGGTTTACAATACATTATGAATAGTGGAAATACATAAGGAAACAGACATTTAGTATTACAGAAAGATCTTGGGTAACATGAAAGTGATAACGCATGATAGTAGTATAACAAGCAGATATTATAAGGCAATTCTAGATATGTGTGGAGGATTTCACATTTGTTGATCTTTGTGGTATGCCTTCTTAAAGAGATGGATCTTCAGTAATTTGCGGAAGTTAGCTAGTTCATATGGTTTCTTCCAGTTCTGAAAATGGTGAGGATTCTGTTCACCTGCTGCAGCAAATCCTGGAGGTAGCCTAGAAGAATCAGGGAGACTTCAAGGGATTGACGTCTGACATGCAGACCCTGGCTTCAATTCGCATTCAAATGTTAGATCTTATAGTTTCCATTCAGGAAAGAATGATGGATATTCTAGAGCAGATTGCACAGGACCTCATTCAGGACCCTAAGGACTGTCAGGACCTGGTCACCTAATCTCTCTAGGGTCCCCTTTTTTGTCCCTAACTTTTCCCTTAAAATGGAAAATAAAATAAATAAATAATAATTTCCAGAGTTGACTATTACAGAACAATAACTAATGGAGGAATGTAGGGTCATTCTTCAAAATATTATCTTTACTGAGACAGATTTAGAAGCCTTAGAACATAAAGCTGAAGACAATTCTGAGACATCTGAATTACCAGAAAAGATGACTAGTCCTCATGAGCCTGCCATGAGTGGGAAAGCGCGGGGTACAAATATAACTAAAATTATTTATTTTAGTTATATTTGTACCACGCGCTTTCCCACTCATGGCAGGCTCATGAGGACTAGTCATCTTTTCTGGTATAGTATTGTAAACCGCTTTGATACTTTATTGGTTTGAGTGGTATATCCAAGGATGTTTAATTGACAGGAGACAGCATTACATGCCAAGGCTGAAGCCATAGCTACCATCTTGATACACTCAAACCAAAGCAAACTATGGGTCCATGCCAAGCCATGCATAGGCAGTCCTTATTTCTAATAAGAGTTTGTTATTGTTTTGGGTGACTCAATATGGTGGCAAGCTTTGCCTACTGGCTTCAGTACAGATAATGGGCCAAGCACGCCCCTGTCGTCTCCTGTCAATTAAACCTCCTTAGGTATATCAAATCAATAAATCAAATCAAGACTAAACAAAGTTGAAGCATGAGAAGATAATTATTCTGTTGTACTTGAATATCAAGTAAACTATGAAACAGAAAGTGACTAGTTAACCTACTGACAAAAAGATTTGGCTGAACAAAAAATGAAAGACCAAAAGAAAGGACCCACAAGAATGTGATTACCAATATTAAAACAGAAGAAAAGGAAAAGTTTGACTTAAACTTTGTGTAATATCATTATCAAAATAATCCTCACAGAAACCATTGCAGTCATGAACCAGCTAATGTGTTTTGTTGCCTTCATTACCATAGAGGAACTAGGATATGAAAATGGAAAATCTGCCTGGAACAGAAAATCAAAAAGCTTCAGGCTGATGTGAGCAATTTGAAAACTCTGGAAAAAAGGGCTATTTAAAATGAGAGAGTAAAACATAATCTAATGAAAAAAGACTACAAAGGGCCCAAAACCATATCAGAAGTATCAGAAGAACTAAAACAAGAAATTGTAGCAGTAGCACAGAAATTACAGTGATATAAAAATAGACTTACCCAGTAGTTTAACTTAGTTAATTTAGTTTATTGGAACTTACTAGACAGCCCTTTCTGCTGAAGCAGAACAGAGCAGTGTAAAGGCTAATACAAAATACATAAAATAGGAAATGAATAGGAACTCCAATTAATGATAGCAAAGAGTGACATTCATTCCAGGAGAAGAAAACACATAAAGAGTGATGAGAAGGGAGAACATAATAGAATAGGAAAAACAGGGTAGAAAACACAACACTGTAGAAACTGGAAACTCTGTAAACCACTTTAGAACAAATCAACACCAGTCCTACAAAAGCCTTGAAGCTGATCGAAAAAAAAAAAATACAATGAAAGCACTGAAAATCCTGCTAAAGGAAAAAAGTAGTTAAATTTTGGAAACAATTGGGGAAAAACCAAAAAGAATATAATAAAAAGGCACCATGGATCATCAAAGTTGCAAGAGTATGAATAAAATCTGATGACAGATATTGTGATAACAACTGAAACCGTCCAAACCTAAGCCAGGTCAAAACCGAGTGCCCGTGGAAAAAATGAAATCTATGGATTCTGCCTAAAATATTTTACATGTCAATAACTTGCCTACACACCACTTTTAAACTGTTCACTAGAATTATAGCTAATTAAAATTCCTAGGGGACCTTTTACAAAGCGGCGGCAAGCCTAATGCGGACTTACCACACAGTAATCTGGAGCTACCACCTGCCCAATGGTAGTTCCAGTCCCAGTGTACATCATTTCCCGTGCTTGGGAAAAATAGGGCTGTAATTTTTAGTGTGGCACTAACCCGGCAATAATTGGGCAACACAACGCGCTACCTAATTACTATCATGGAAGCCCTTACTGCCACCTCAATGGGTGGTGGTAGGTGCTCCCTCCTTTTATGGCTATCAGGCTTATTTTCGAAAGAGAAGGGCGCCCATCTTTCGACACAAATCAGGAGATGGGCGTCCTTCTTACAGAGTTGCCCAAATCGGCATAATTGAAAGCCGATTTTGGGTGTCCCCAACTGCTTCCCTTCACAGGGATGACCAAAGTTCCCGGGGGCGTATCAGAGGCGTAGCAAAGGCGGGACTGGGGCGTGCCTAACAGATGGGCGTCCTTGAGCGATAATGGAAAAAAGAAAGGCATCCCTGAGGAGCACTTGGGCGACTTTACTTGGTCCATTTTTTATTACAACCAAGCCACAAAAAGGTGCCTGAACTGACCAGATGACCACCGGAGGGAATTGGGGATGACCTCCCCTGTCTCCCCCAGTGGTCACTAACCCCCTCCCACCCTGAAAAAACAACTTTAAAACATTTTTTGCCAGCCTGAAATACTCATACTCAGGTCCATCGCCGCAGTATGCAGGTCTCTGGGGGAGGGGGGAGAGGTATGTGTGTGTCAGCGGAAGCATAGCGAAGGCATGGACATCCTTCTTTCAAACATTTTGGACGTCCTGAAGTGCTTCAAATTTCAAGGGCGTGGAGTGGAGGAGTGGCCTAGTAGTTAGATGACTGGTCTTGCAATCCAGAAGTGGCCAGTTCAAATCCCACTGCTGCTACTTGTGATACAAAATCCAAATAAATAAAGGGGATGTTGGAGGCATAGCAAAGGCATGGATGTCCTTCTCACAGAAACGTCCACATTTTGGACTACCTCAACTTCCATCACAGGGACGGAGGCATAGCAAAGGACGTCCTTCACCCATACTCTAAAAAAAAAGACATCCCTGATGTGTATTTGGACGTTTTCACCTGGAGATGCGTTTTTTTAAGGTTGTAGACGGCTATTATACATGCAGCTTCCAGGGCAGAGAGAGCAGGGAACCAGCGGGGCAGACGCAGCTCCGAGTGACATGCACTCAGGGTGGATCGGCCCTCCCGCAGGTAAGAATGCGCTCCGGGGGGGGGGGGGGGGGCGCCGCAGGGGGGGGGGGCGCGCCGAGGTACACCCGGGGGGGGGGGGGGGGGGGGTCGCAGCGGCAACCGGCCCCGGGTGCCATTAGCCCTTGCTACGGCACTGTTTAAGACAAGTTAATTTTCATGGTGATAGATATGAAAATCTTTAAAAAAAAAGTGTACCATTATTAGATTGAAGAAAAGGCAGTATGACCCTTGTGATGGCCCTTTTTTAAAATGGATGAGCACACGAAGAAAATTTATCCCCCCCTGTTTACTAAACTGTGTTGGCTTTGCCTCACAGCTTAGTAAACAGGGGGTTATTTAAGAGTGTGTCATTGCTTGTTCGCATGAAATTATTGAAACAGGTATATGCTCTGTGGGCATTAACAGGTAATAACATAAGAACATAAGGATAGCCTTACTGGGTCAGAACAACAGTCCATCTAGCCCAGTATCCTGCTACCAACAGTGGCCATCCAGGTCACAAGTACCTTGCAGAAACCCAATTAGTAGCAACATTCCATGCTACCAATCCTGGGGCAAGCAGTGGCTTCTCCCATGCCCATCTCAATAACAGACTAAGGACTTTTCCTTCAGGAACTTGTCTAAACCTTTCTTAAACTTAGAAATGCTGACCGCTGTTACCACATCCTCCGGCAGCAAGTTCCAGAGGTTAACTATTCTTTGAGTGAAGAAATATTTCCTCCTATTTGTTTTAAAATATTTCCATGTAATTTCATTGAATGTCCCCTTGGTCTTTGTACTTTTTTGAAAGAGTGAAAAATCGATTCACTTCTACCCGTTCTACACCACTCAGGATTTTATAGACCTCAATCATATCCCCCCTCAGCCATCTCTTTTCCAATCTGAAGAGCCGTAACTTCTTTAGCCTTTCCTCATATGGGAGGAGTGCCATACCCTTTATCATTTTGGCTGCTCTTCTTTCAACCTTTTCTAATTCCGCTATATCTTTTTTGAGATACGGCGACCAGAATTGAACGCAATACTCAAGGTGAGGTTGCACCATGTAGTGATACAAAGACATTATAATATTCTTGTTCTTATTTTGCATCCCTTTCCTACTAATTCCTAACATCCTGTTTGCTTTTTTGGCCGTCGCCACATACTGGGCAGGAGATTTCAGCATATTCTCTACAATGATACTTAGATCTTTTTCTTGAATTCTGTCTTCTAAGGTGGACCCTAGCAGCACCAGTCCCAGTACAGATCCTTGTGGCACTCCACTATTCGCCCTCCTCCATTGAAAAAAATGGCCATTTAACCCTACCTTCTGTTTTCTGTCCAGTAACCAATTCCTAATCCACAGAATGACATTGCTTCCTATCCCATGACTTTTAAATTTTCTCATGAGGAACTTTATCAAAAGCTTCATCGAAATCAACAATTTTTAGCCCTCAGTAATTTTCAAGTTCTCATTCAATCTATGGTTCTATCCGATATTGACTACTGCAATGTTGTTTACCTAGGCATGCCTGATAGTCAATTTAAAAGACTGCAAATCATGTAAAATGCAGTGGCTAAATTAATTTTGGGAGGGACCTGTTTTTTGAACATACCTCCCCATTTTTGGTTGATCTTCCTTGGCTTCCTTATAAAGCAAGAATTAAATTTAAGGTGTTAATTCTGGTGTTTAAATCACTATATGGGCTGGGATTTGCTTATTTACAAGATTATGTGAGGTTATGGGGTTCATTTTTGAAACAGAAAAACATCCAAAAAGCAGCACAAAGCGGCATTTGGACATTTTATTTGTCAAAATGTCCAAATTGCTATTTTCAAAAACTATTTTAAAGACGTATTTCTATGTAGTTCATCGCAGTACATCCAAATCACAAAGGTCATGTTGGGGTTGGGATTTGGACATTCCTAACATTTATTTTTCTGTCATAATGGAGCAAAACAAAAACATGCAGGTCACAATTTAGATGTTTTGGTCTAGACCTGTTTCTATCATGACTAAGTCACAAAAAGGTACCCTAATTGACCAGATGACCAATGAAGGGATTAAGGCATGACCCCCCCTTAATCCTCCAGTGGTCACTGACCCCCTCGCACCCCCCAAAGATGTGAAAGAAACAATACATGCCAGCCTCTATGACAGCTTCAGATGTTATGGCCAATCCTATTAGAGCAGCAAGCAGGTCTGTGCAGTAGCCTAGTGGTCGGTGCAGCACACTGTAGAGAAAAGGGCCCAGGCCTATATCCCACTCTAACTAGTACACTTGTGGTGGAGTGTGTGAACCCTCCAAAATTCACCCAAAACCTACTGTACCTACATAGAGGTGACACTTGCAGTCATAAGGGCTATTGTAGTGGTGTACAGTTGGGTACAGTAGGTTTTTGGTGGGTTTCAAAGGGCAGTGGTGAGATGTGTACCTGGGACCTTTTATGTGAAGTCCACTGCAGTGCCCCCTAGGGTGCCCCACAGCTCTACTGGAATATCTTTGTGGCCAGTCTAGTAAGAATGCTGGTTCCTGCTACATCCCAATGACTTGATTTTGTGCGTTTTTCACTTGAACTTTTTTTTTTCAAAAATAGTGAAAAAAGATAGATGCACTGAGCACAACAGCATCTAGCAAATGGCCATTTTTGAAAAATAAAAAGAAACGTTTTTCAGGTTTGAAACTAACCATGTTCACTACTGGATTTTTGGACATTTGGTCTGTTGAAGGATACCTGCATAAGAGAAAATCCGCTGCAAGGCGGAGAACTCGAGACTCCCCATGGAGAACAACTTTTTGTATTATTGAAGGATACCTGCATGAAAGTGTGGTGCCATTTAGGCATTGTATAATGTTGATGGAAATGCTCTTGAAGAAGCCAATTTTGGTGAAATGGATGCCTGCACAGAGCCATGTTTGAACCTTGAAAAATAAATTGCTACTTTATTGAGCCTTAATGATGTTTGCCATCAAGGTTTTGTATTTGATGATTATGTGAAACAGTTTATCTGGTGTTGAAATATTTAATTTAAATTGGGAGGTTTTCTTGACCAAAGATGGTGGAGCTATTGTGCGGCTTACCATATTCCATGCAGGGTCTTATACTCTTTTATGATTTACTAGCCGTTAAGCCCGTAACAACGGGCTAGTTTTTTGTTTTCCTATGGCCTTCCCCCCCCATCCACCAACCCTGCTCTCTCCCCTGCCCTCCCCCCAGCATCTGTTTCCCTCAGTTCCGCCCCCTCCTTCTGTCGCGTTCTCGAGGACCTTGGCATACTGTCAGGCTTCTTCCCTGGGAGCACTGGGTTCGTGAGTCCTTGGGCCACTACCGTGGAGTGGCAGTGGCAGGCAAGATCACCTTCAAGATAGAGACAAGACAAGACTGGACCGGAACCAGACTGGAGTTCTACACAGGAATACACGGAACTGGAACGCACTGGATGGGTGCACACTGGAGTGGAGCCCGCTGGACTGGAACACACTGGAGTGGCCCCACTGGACTGGAACATACAGGAGTGAAACCCGCTGGACTGGAACACACTGGAGCGGAACCCACTGGACTGGAACCCACGGGACCGGAATCCGCTGGGCAGGAACACACTGGGCCTAGGCTTCACCTACGCTTAGCCACCTTTCCCCGAGGGTTGAGCCCTCAGGTTCGGGCAGCCAGCAGGACTTACAGGAAAAACCGGAACTGGAACTTGCAAGCAGGAACAGCAGGAATCAGGATCCAGAAGTGCCCCCAGGCACCTAGGTGAAAGCAAGGCATACAGGCAGAGAATGTCCGGGTTCCGGCAGTAGGCAGGTTCAAAGCAATGGTCAGGTCAAGGAACAAGACTATGGCTGGAGGTTCAGTATCAAGGAGTACTGGCAACAAACTGAACAAGGGCTGAAGCTCTAGAAGCAAAAGAAAACACACACGGGAAAACCAGCAGGCTAAACACAAGAAGACTAGGAAACTGTACACAAGCTAACAAGAAAGCTATGCCCAAGCTAACCAGTCATACACTAGAAACATACACTAAGCAAACACAGGAGATCTGGTAAAGCTGTACACAGGCTAACAAGCAAAGCCATGCCCAAGCTAACAAGTCATACACTAGAAACATACACAGAGCAATCACAGGAAAACTAGCAAAGCTGTACACAGGCTAACAAGCAAAGCTGTGCCCAAGCTAACAAGTCATACACTAGAAACATACACAGAGCAATCACAGGAAAACTAGCAAAGCTGTACACAGGCTAACAAGCAAAGCTGTGCCCAAGCTAGCTAGTCAAACATAGAAACTCACACAGAGCAAACAATGTAGCAGTGTACAGAGCACTCTACATACCAGGGCCCTTAGACGAAATGCAAAGGCAAGGGCTGCAGTCTCAAAGTGATTAATAAAGCCCTTCAACACCAGAGGCACAGCTGCAGCAATCTCCTTTCCTCCAAACAGAGGCTTGACACACAGAGAAGTCAGCCCACAGGAAGGAACAGCAGGAGCCATCTTGGATACTGGCATAGAGGAGTCGGCAGCCATCTTGGAAGAGGCATAGCCCACACAGGTGAGGTCCAGTAAGGCAATCAGCACACAGAGCCAGAGAGAAACTAAGACAGAGACAGACACAGAGACAAGCAGAAGCCAGCACAGCCACTGACTCCCAGAAACAGGGTAAGTATGAGGGTGGTCACGGCCACAGACGTGACAGTACCCCCCTCCTCAAGACCCCCCTCTCGGTCTCCCTGAGGAGTTCAGGTATCCAGGGGTAACTGGTGAAACCTCCTGATGGATCTCAAAAGCCAGACATAGATCACTGGACTGGAAGTCACAAAAAAGTTCAAAACTAGCAGACAAAAGTAGAACTTGTGACCAGGAGGCTCCTTCGAATCACCACGGGGCAACCTCAGGAATGTGGATGCATCAAGAGGAACAAAATTCAAAAGGAACCCTTCCCAAAGGGAACCCACAATGTCCTGGACCTCTTGGCAAATCCATGTAATGGCAGGAACAAGGCTGGAGCCACTACCCCAGCTAACATCAGAAGCTGGGCTGGGGCCCGAAGTGGCATCCCAGTCTTGACAGGAACTAGAAGCAGATCTGGAACTGGAACCTGGGTTGACATCCAACACGGAGCCGGGATTGGGACCCGGACTGGAATCAACCCCTTGACTGTAACTGGAACTGGATTCAGGAACTTGACTGGAACTGGGACTCAGCAAGAGGTCAGCTTCCTGACGGACACTGGAACTTAGGGCGACCTCAACATCTTGGTCGGACCTGGAACTGAAAACGGACTCAGCCTCCTGGCTGATCCTGGAACTTGGAACGGACACAGCATCTTGGCTGGGACTGGACTCAGCCTCTTGGCTGATACTGGAACTCGGAGCGGACTCAGCATCTTGGCTAGCGCTGGTACTGGAAACGGAGTCAGCCTTTTGGCTGATACTGGAACTTGGAAGAGGTTCAGCTGCAGGGCTGGACGCACCCCTCTGGCCGGACTGGGATGTCTCTCTAGCGTTAGCTTCGGGGATATTCTCCAAGGCTGAATCAGAACAAAGTCTATCACAGTCCTCTTGGAACGTCATCTCATCCTCAAGAGCAGTAATTGAAGCAAAACTTATGGGCTGGATGCCCACACTGGACTCAGGAACGGAACCCGGACTAGGACCCGAGCTGGCATCCAAGTCATACACTAGAAACATACAGCAATCTCCTTGCCTCCAAACAGAGGCTTGACACACAGAGAAGTCAGCCCACAGGAAGGAACAGCGGGAGCCATCTTGGATACTGGCATAGAGGAGTCGGCAGCCATCTTGGAAGAGGCATAGCCCACACAGGTGAGGTCCAGTAAGGCAATCAGCACACAGAGCCAGAGAGAAACTAAGACAGAGACAGACACAGAGACAAGCAGAAGCCAGCACAGCCACTGACTCCCAGAAACAGGGTAAGTATGAGGGTGGTCACGGCCACAGACGTGACACCTTCCCTCCTCCTCCGATTTCCACGCCCATGTCCAAGCCCTCCTCCCTATTGGGCTGTACTGCTGGTGGAGGTGGGGCTTGAACTTCTACACTCTTAGCGTTCCGACTCTCCTGCGCATTTGCAGGTGAGTCGGTCACTTGCCGTTTATATGTTTGATGAGGCTACTGAGGTTTTTCCTCTTAAATAATTAAAGTTATATTAAACAATGAGGGATTTGGACTATCAATCAGGACCCATATAACTTCCTGTGGCCAGTGAGAGCCAGATATTTAAGTCTGGTGAACATGGCCAGGCATTGAATATCTGGTGCTAATTCAGCTGGTCATGGTCAGCACTTAAAAAAAATGCTGACTGCTGCTAGCTGAATATTGACCAAAATATTTCTAAATCCATAAAAAGCAAAATGGATTTTTTTTAATATAGATTGGTTCATAAAGAGTTCAATATTCAGAACCCTCAATGGCATTTATGCTGCTAAAAGAGGGATTTAACTAAGTACTTGTACATAAGGAGTTAAACTGAATTTTCAGCAATTTCAGTTTAGCCAGTTAATGTCATTGTGTGCCTGCATTTCCCTGGATAAGAAAAGGAGGCATTTTGATGCATGTTTATATGTGGTGCACATAATTCACATTTACTTGCAATTAATAATTGCAAAGGAGGAATATCTCACTCTCTCACTGTCAGAATGATAGCTCAAGAAGATTTTTACTGAATATTCAAACACTTCTGATGTTCCATTAAGGCATGATGAAGCACACCTCTAACTGATCATGCAAACTTCTGCAACAGCATATGGCATGAAAACAGTAGCAGTTCTTACGAGATAGAGGATGGGTTTGCCCATGTTATTCTATGGAATAGGGAGACCCCACATTGACTGAGCCAACAGGAATAGAATTTTGGAGGAATAAATTGGGAGGGATTGGGGGATGGGGTTGAGCGGGTTGGGGAACTGAATGGGGGGATTGGAGACAGAGAATGTGGGAAGGTGAGAAAAGGGTTAAAATTAGGACACAGCAGGATAGCAACAGACATAATAGGCTGATTGGTGGAACAGAAGGGTTAGGATTGGTGACATGGAAACGACTTGGGTAAATATTTATTACTATACCTACTTTACTAAGCTCCTTTGGCTAAAATCTCACACCCAGGATGAGTTCATACATTTCAAATCCTTCTGACCCCATTCCAGTCTGCTTTTACACTTGCCAAATAAGACTAATTTTCTATTTAACAAACTGTCTTGTCTCCAACCCTTACTGTTTCTTTCCTACACTGAACTTTCTCCTCAGAATGTCTGCACCTCCACCCCCTTCACTTGTGCCTAGAAAAGCGACCCAAATGATAAAGGGTATGGAACTCCTTCCATATGAGGAAAGGCTAAAGAAGTTAGGGCTCTTCAGCTTGGCAAAGAGACAGTTGAGGGAGGATATGATTTAGATCTACAAAATCCTGAATGATGTAGAACAGGTAAAATTGAATCGATTTTACACTCTGTCAAAAAGTACAAAGACCAGGGAACGCTCAATGAAATTACATGGAAATACTTTAAAAACAAATGGAAGGAAATATTTTTTCACTCAAAGAATAGTTAAATTCTGGAACTCACTGCTGGAGGATGTGTTAACAGTGTTCAGCATATCTAAGTTTAAAAAAAGGTTTGGACAAGTTCCTGGAGAGAAAGTCCATAATCGTTATTGAGATGGACATGGGATAAGCTACTGCTTGCCCCGAGATTGGTAGCATGGATTGTTGCTACTGATTGGGTTTCTGCCAGGTACTTGTGACCTGGATTGGCCACTGTTAGAAGCAGGATACTGGGCTAGATGGATTATTGGTCTGACCCAGTATGGCTATAGGACAGGAAGGGGGAGGGTATGGGGAAGCAGAAGATGGTGAAGGGCTGTGAGCCACCTAAATGCAATGCTGTGGTTGTGTGTGCCAGGGAGAGGGAGGTTGGGGTGGGGGTGTGCAGGGATAAGGGGTTGGGTGCTGGGGGAGGGGTTGTAGATGTGTATGTGCAGAGGAAGGGGGAAGGGTGAGTGTTGAGGTAGAGATATATGTGTTTGCAGGGGAAGGAGAGGGGTGTGTGTGTCTGTACAGTGGAGAGTTTGTGTTGGGAGTGGGATGGTGGTGTGCTGAGGGATAGTTTGTGTTCTGGGGAGGAGGGAGAGGGAGGGGTGTGTATGTTGGGGGAGAGGGTTTGGTAGTAGTGGTGGTGGTGGGATGTTACAGAGGTGCTGTGCACAAATGAATAGTGCACTTCTGTTTACTGAAAATTAGTAAGACCTTGCGGAGGTGGGGTAATAGTGGGTTGTGGGGACATATAGAGGGAGGGAGTGTGTTGATGGTTAGGAGGGGGAGGGTATATGGGGTTTACCTAGAAGCCAACTGCCAGTGATCTCCTCTCAGTCAAACCTGCAGTAGATTCCTGAATGCTGGAGGATGTAGCCATCGTGGGTAGAGCCTGCGTAACAGCCACACACATCCACAATCTCCCCCTGGGAATCACACACAACTTGAATGTTGATGGAGTAAAATAATTTTCTATTCCTGTAGGTCTACTCATGTGCCCAAGGGGGGGGGGGGGGGTCTGAATGTGGTGTGTGTGCAGTCGATGATGCTTATGACAATGGGGAAGCAGTCTGTGGTGTAGAACCGAGCCATGTTGTTCTGGAGTGCTTGGGCAGTAGAGGGGAAGTTAATATAGTATAAAGTATGGGTGAGGAAGGCATCAAGAAACTAGGCAAGTCAGTTACAGATGGTGGGCTGGCTGAGGCCTGCATTGATCTGCTTGCACTGACTGGAAGGTGCCTGTGGCCAGAAAGGTGAGGGAGGCAATGACCTTCAGGTGGACTGGAATAGGATTATTTCTATGGGTCCTGAGCTGGAGGAAGGGTTGTAGCTGGTCACAGATGTGCTGTATAGCAGCCCTGTCAAACTGGAACCTAGTAAGGCAATCCTGGTCAGTGAGGTCCAGGAAGTGGGTACAGGGTCTGAAGACTCTCTGATAGGGATATCGTCTCCAGGACCTCCCCTCCAAACTCTCACCCACCTCCAGCAAGGCGTATGCCACCAAATTATGCAATGCATCCATGATTACCTTGCAGGTGTCCTACCACCACAGGTACAATCCACTGACCCCAGATACACCACTGTGCATACCTCCACATACTATAAGACCCAGCACCAGCACCCTCACCCTCACCAGCACACAATCATGAGACACACACCAGCTGCCCAAAACACTCAATCTCCCACCACCAACAAACAATCCAGACACACACAGTTGCAGCACTAAGCACTCGCTCTCCCAGCACCAGAAAATAGTCCTTAAATACAGCAGCAACAGCACAAAACACTCACTCACCCAGGAGCAGCAAACAGAACTCACATAAACAACAACAGTACAGAGCACAGTGACAAACTGAGAATGGACAAACAAAGCAATAATGAGAGACAGAAGACAAGCAGGTAGGGATATAGAATGGGAGGTGTGGGGATTTCGGGACAGTGAGGGTTTGGTGGAGAAAGAAGAGATTGTGAGGGAATTGAATGCTAAATAGATATGTGATACCTCTTTTAGCACACATGACTATGTCCAATCACTGTTCCTGCTTATTATGTAAACACCAGATCCATTAATAATAAGCTTTTGATATTTCAGAATCTTTTATCCTCACTGGATCTAGGGTTTATTTTTATTACAGAAACATGGATATCAGCAGAGGATAATTCGATAGTTTCTCATATTTGTGTACCTGATTATATTATACTTCATTCCTCTAGGAAAGATAAAAGAGGAGGTAGGTTAGCAATAATTTTTAATCAATTTTTAATCTCTCTGTAGCGTCATCTGGGATATTCCCCAGTTTAGAATTTATGTTATGTAGTTTCCAAGATGATTTTTATAATTATTCTATAGGTAAAAACTCTAACGTAGTGGGTATATTGTTGATATATCGTCCTCCGGGTCCTTGGGTTAAATCAGAGCAGGATTTGTTTGATATTATTGCTCAGGCTTCTTGTCAATTTCCTAGGCTGCTTATTTTGGGAGATCTGAATTTACATCTGGATATCCTGAATGATTCCAATGTTACTGGTTTCAAAGCTTTCTACAATCTTGTGGGTTGATTTTAATGGGTGGAAGTCCTACATATGAAAAAGGACACACTCGATTTTTTAATTAGTAGTTCTGTTCATCTGGTGGGTACAAGTGTATGGTCGGCTATTCCATGATCCGACATTTCCAGTTAGAATTTATGTTTAGGTTTTGTTTAGAAAAGCCCACTAAAGTACAAGTTATCGGGCTGAGATGACCCAATGCTTAGATATTTCTGATGATTCTGATCCTGGATAACTGAAATCCCATTGGGATTCGGCTTCCCCTTCTGTTTTGGATACAATTTTCCCAATGAGACCTAAAAAGATCAATGCTCATAGAAATTTCCATTTGTATAACTCAGTTTTAAATATTTTAAAACAGAATTGTTGTAAGTATGAAAGACGTTGGTGTAAAACTAATAATATAGATGACAATTTGTATGAAAATCTGCTTTTAAACAATATAAGAAAAATTTGGTGGAAGCAAGGAAGAATTATTATAGTAAACTGATCAGTGAAGATAACATTAACAGTAATAAACTGTTTACCTTGGTAAAGTCTTCAACTACTGCAGCTGATACCCTACTAGAGTTTTGTACAAAATTACCAACTGCTCCGGACTTAACTGATTTCTTTCTTAATAAGGTTACACAGATTAGATCTGATGTATTACATACTGCTTCAAATATTATTGATTTCACATCTGATCTTTTTCTAGTATTGACAAAGGGAGTGAAAACTGATCAAATATGGGATTCTTTCCCACTTACAACTTCTACTACTACTAATTCTCCATTGAAAAAGTGCTCTCATTCTCAGTGTATTCTGGATCATTGTCCTATCTCTTTGTTTTCAAAAATACCTCAGGTGATTTTACAATGGCTAATAGTAGAACTTAATTCCTTATTAACATCTGACTCTTTACCATCCAATATGGGAAGAATTATATTGACACCAATACCCAAAGGTAATACTGTTGACCTTTCTTTGCCTTCAAATTATTGTCCCTTAGCTAGATTACCTCTTTTTAGTAAGATAATTGAAACATATGTGAGTCAACTTATTATGGAATATATGGATAGATTTTCTTGTTTGCATTTTTCTCAATTCGGATTTAGACCTGCTCACAGCACTGAAATGCTTTTTTTTTGTAATCATTACTTATGTGAAGGAAATATTAAATGCTGGGAGACAGATTGTTTTGTTGCAGTTTGATATCTCGGCAGCATTTCATGCAGTAGAACACCCTTAACTACCTGATAAAATGGCTGAAATTGGCATTTCAGGATCTGTGTTTAATTGGTTCACTGATTTTGTTGAAGAACCGTAGTTACTGTATCCGTCAGAATAAAGAGCTTTCTAGATATTGGTCACTGAGTTCATCAGGGTTACCCTTATCTCCAGTATTGTTCAACTTTTTAATGTCATCCTTAGGACAACTTAGATTGAATACAGGAGAGATGTTATTATCCTACACAGATGATATTCTGTTTCTTTTTCCAGTTCCTTTAAAAATCTCTGAATTGTCTGATATCATTATTCAGTCTGGGGATATCTAGAATCCAGGAATGGGCTTCCCTGAATACATTAAAATTAAATTATACTAAGACAAAACTGTTATGCTTTAAGAGACCAATCTACTATTAGAATGGTTGACGATACGATCTTGACTATTGAAACGGAATCTCAGGTATTGGGGAGTGATACTGAATTCTTCATTGTCCTATTGTTCTCAGGCTAACCATTTATGGAAGAAGACTTTCTTTAAACTGAGGCAATTGAGGTTAATATGGGCATTCTTCACTAAGAAAACATTTGCTCTTTTGGTTCAGATGATGATATTGCCCCATCTTGATTTTTGTAATGTTTTGTATTTGGGGCTCGGTTCTAAATATCTAAAGAAACTTCAACTTAGCTGTGAGATTAATTTTCAAAGTGAATAGATTTACTAGTGTTTCAAGTTATATGAAGATGTTACACTGGCTTCCAGTCACTGAACGTGTTTTATTTAAAGTCTTTTGTTTATTACATCAGATCATTTATGGTTTCACATCACATTTTTTGATTAGTCTGATTTCTAAATCTCTTTTCAGTCGCTCTCCTAGATTGCTTTAACAACTTATTCTTTGTCCTGTGTTTTATAGTAAATCATGTTTTGTTAGAATGCTTAATACCATTTTTGCAGTTGTTATAATACCACTTTGGAATTCTCTTCCATCAGTTATTAGAGTTGACGTGAATTATTTTAACATTTGAAAAACCTTGAAGACCTATCTTTTTGAACATTGTTATTAATTATAATTTTCTTTTTTATTTTGCTGAATGTACTCTGTCCAATTAGGTTATTCTTATTTGTATATCACGTTGAACCCTTATTATAAGGAGAAATAGCAATTAATAATAACAACATTGACATTGACATTGGCATTGGTGGGGAAAAGGTGTGAGATACAGAGGAAGGAATGGGTGTGGCTTGGGGACTAGCAGATGTGGGCAAGGACTTGAGGAGGTGAGACACAGAAGGGGCAAGTCAGGAAATATAAGGGTCAATAAGCTCAGACTGGGGCAAACACACAAAGGTAACAAAGCACTCAGCAACTCTCTACTATTTCTCACAAATGACCCACCTCTCCCCTCTCCAACACAGCAAAATCACAAATGGATATAAAGACAGGTTTAGCCTTATTCTAGACACTTTTAAAGCAAGTCTAATTCTGGGCATTTTTCTTTCCACCCGGAGGAAGTCATTTTGCTATCCATTATTAGCAATATGCATTCATCACATAACACTGCCTATACCACGCTTACAAAGCACCCTCTCTGGAAACATCTTGTTTTTGGCAACTAGGGGACTTGGGCGGATATTTTGTATTGGTATGATTATACACTTTAGATGTTTTTCTGCAAGATATTCATTTATCTGCCTGTTATGCCATTTTTTGGACATGTTTTTGTTTTTGAAAATGAGCCCCTAAATTGCTGATTAAGGACTGTTATGGAAAAACCTATGCTTGAATCATACAAAACTTGTATTTGCAATTAAATGATTGAAAGCTGTTTAATGGGCTGAGGTCTCTTTTCTCCTAACCAGCATTGTAGCCCCATATTTTAGGTAAATAGTTTTATTAGTGGTAGTTTAATTGATTCCCTGACAGTGGATTTTTTTGAACATTATTACTATGTACCATTCTTGATCTCTTACTATATCTTCATCTGATCATATACATGTTTAGTAGAACTTTATTGATTTTCTATGGTGATGACTTTGAAAACTATGGAATAACATCCTTGAACCCAGGAATGAGTCAATGAAATAAAATCAAGATTCTCCACCAGAATCACTGTTAGGCCCTTAAACTCTTTGAAAACTGACCCTCTTGTGTTGTACATGAGAATTGGTCATCTTAATCCAGTTTTTATTTGATTTGTGCCTACATCACAAAATTGCACCAACATAGCAAGGCACCATTTCGCAAATGTGTTGATAGTCTTCATAGATTTAAATGTGGCTTTTCCAAAACATGGTTGAGGCATTTGGACAGGGAAGCATATAGAAATGATCAGGGTCATCATTCTTATTGTTTAGCTAAATATGAATAGGATGTGTTTGTTTCTAGTCATCAATCATTTTTTGCAGAATATAGAAACAGAAAACCTTTGACTGCCCTACTATAAATCTTACTCACTCACATAGCTGTCTGAACTGAGTGACAGATTGATTATATCCTCACACAAACTGGCCCTCAATCCGTCAAACTGCAAGCTCTTTGATTGCTTTGAAACAGTCAGTTTGTAACTTTGGGTCTGATCTTGACTCTTGGCCTTTCATTCACTTTACAAATTTAAGCTGTAACTTGTCCCACTTTGTCCTTTGCCTGAGCAGATCTATTAAGTATTTGCTTGATAAAGGTGATCTAAAACTTCTAAATCAAACCCTAGTCTAGAATAGACTACTGCAATTCGTTTTATAACACAGTTCCAACTTCATCTCTTAAACAAATCCAACTAATACTAAACACAGCTGTGAAACTCCTTCAGATTCCCATTAATTTGACTGGGTTATCCCATTACTCACACTGTATATAGGGCTTTTGATTTGAGGTTTTAACTGATAAACACAAATAAAATACTTCCAATGCCAAAAAAGGCTGTTTTTTTTAAAGAAATGGCCATGCCCATGCAGCAAATGAAGCATTTGCCATATGACCATTTCGGGGGGGGGGGGGGGGGGAGCACCACTACCCGTTGAGATGACGGTAAGGGCTCCTGTGCTAACCCCTTGGCAACTGGGTAGCGCGTGCCACCACCCAATTGCCACTGGGTAAACACCGGTGCTACAAAAATTAAAATAATCAGGCTAAAAATATTTTTGTAGCACCGGAAATGGCACATGCTGGGGTGTGAACTACCATCAGGCTACTGCGGTAGCCCAGCGGCATTTCCAGTTTAGCGAGCAGTAAGACCGCATTGGGCTTACCACCACTTAGTAAAAGACCCCCTTACTCTTTATTTGAATGCTGTTAATCAGTGGTTGTGGGGTAATAATCTTTAAATGAATATGGCAAAAACATAGATCTTAATTATGTTTGGTTCGTCATTTGATAGTATTCCTCTTGATTTTGTCATTGGCAATGTGCCTATGACAATTGTTAACTATTAGAAATCTAGGTGTCAAGCTAGAGTCTAAGCTAACAATGAAGATGCATGATCAGAAAGTAATTAAAGAAGTCTTTTACAGGCTAAGGTTGACTAGGTATCTGCGAGATCTTCTTATCTTCTAGAAGTTCCAGAGAATTGTTATCTCATGATTCAATTACTGTAATTGCCATCTTTTCAGGTTATCAAGCTAGATGAATATCTCAAGTTTTCTATTAAATCTGGGGAGCTAAAATTGTGGAACAAGTTGCCTATATATATAAGGTTTTTGAAGGCCTTAGATCAATTTAGGCAGGACCTTAAAACATTATTATTCTTAGAAGCATTTAGCGACCAGTAAATCTCTGTTTAGGTAAGAGTCATATCTGCTTTGGTTAACTAGTGAGTAATGTGTAGTTGATGTTAGTTTGCTTACTGTGTGTGGAGTCCTTGGCGTAGTATATATATATGATGGTTATGTTTTTATTATGATTTGTCATTTCATCACCATGAATGTACTTATTGTAAACCACCAAAAGCTCTACAGATTGTGTGGGTTATAAATGCTTTAAATAAATAAAGGGTTTTTTTTCCTGCCATAAAGATACTCAGCAATAGTACCTGTACCACAAAAATACTGATAAACAATTTTTGTACCCTCAAAATCGCTTATTATCTGGAAAATAAACATCTACATTTACAATTTACAAATAACTGAGAATGAAATTCCTACTCATACATTACCCTGTGCTTCCAGCATGTTGTCATATTAAAAGTTTAAATTGTTTATTTTAAGTTACCAGACTTTACACTTTGACTCCCCTCAATATCTCTCTGAACAGTTAATTCTATATGTTCTATACCACTGCCTTAACATTTCACAGGCCAGCCTGCTTACAGTCCCATTCCTCCTCCAAATACGTTTTGAGATTACTCAACAGGGAGCCTTTACTGTCTTTTCTCCTTCTGTGTAGAAATTTCTTCCACTCCATTTAGGGACTAAAAATTTAGGGGCCCTTTTACAAAGGTGTGTTAGGCATGCCAAAATGAGACTACCACCAGGCTACCGCGTCTCTCTGGCGATAATTTAAGATTTACCATGTGTCCATAACGCCTGATTTATTTATTTATTTCCTCCCACGCACGACCTTTCTAGCGGTAATCTGCAGTTGGCACGTGCTGACTTGCCACCGCATGTGTACTGCATGAGCCCTTACCGCTAGATCAGTGGGTGGTGTTAAGGGCACAGGCTGGTTTTAGGTGTGCGCTGGTTTCAGTTTTACCTCATGCCCTTTTCCCGTCCCATTAAAAAAAAAATCTCTTTTTTTTGCAGACGTGGTAAAAACTGGCCTAGCGTGCATCCAAAACATGAACCTACGCTGCCGCAGGCCACTTTATGCCATGGCTTAGTAAAAGGGCCCTTTAAACAAGCTCCTCCAGCAGGCCTTGGGGGCTGTCCATTCAGCTTTTCATGTCCTTCCTATCTCAATGCCTCTGTTCTTTCTTTTAATTTTTGTGCGAACTCATATATCACCTTGATGAGAACAAGGTGTGAAGGCAGTAAAGCAATTGTATATTAAACATTAAAATCTTATTCGTATACCATTGCTTTTTGTAAATTGATATTACTTCATCTATTACCAATAAATGTTTCTTTTGTTAAAGTTGGAAAAATGCAGTAAATTCTTAATACTCTTCTTCAACTACTTTCCCCCCACACAATAACTACTGAGAAAAAAGTATTTGTTGTACAATTCAGACATGCAGGGAAACCAATTGCTGTAGCTATCCAGTCCATCCCTCCTGTTATAAAAATACAATTCCTAGAATAGTGTGACACTAACATACACCTTTTGGTTTGTATCACCAACAAGTTTGTTTGCTTGTTTTATTTTTTATTTTTTTTACATTATTGGTGCACATCTCTACAAGAAAGTCATGCTGTCAGCTGTTAAAGTAATATAATGTATTTCTGAAGGTATTAAATTACTGCTGAAAATCTTTCATGCCTTAGCGACCCAAATGGAATTATGTGCACAGAACAGAAGCAGAAAGAGAGAACAGCATTTTTTCTTAATATAAATTCATATTTATTGAAACAAAGAATCCCAGCCTTGTACTGGGATTTCAAAATCCTGTAGTGGTACAATTCAGTTGATGTTTGGCAGCCAGGCCCACCAATAATAACCAGGACTAAGAAAGGGGGAAGGGGAATCTTATGACAGTAAATCCAACTTGTAGGACCAAAATAATGCAAAACTGGTTTATAAAATCACTCTCCTAATGACTAAGACATTGAGGGGTCCTTTTACAAAGGTGCGGTAGTGTAGACACGGGTTTTGGATGCACACAGAATCATTTTTCAGCACACCTACAAAAAATGCCTTTTTAAAATTTTTTTGCCAAAAATGGACGTGTGGCAAAATGAAAATTGTCGCACTTTCATTTTAGGTCTGAGACCTTACCACCAGCCATTGACCTAACAGTAAAGTCTCGCACAGTAACAGGGCAGTAATGACCTACATGTGCCAAATATCACTTGGCGCGCATCCGATACGCGCATCTGAAAATAAAAATTATTTTCCAGATGCGCGCATCGGACAATTACTAGAAATGAAATTACTGCAAGAGCCATGTAGTAGCCTGGCGGTAACCCCATTTTGGCACGCTTTGGGCGCACGTAGACACTTACATGGCTTAGTAAAAGGGCCCCTGAGAAAAAGCAGGAAGCTGGGTTTTGCTTATACATAGTACTCCAATACCAATTTAAACTGAAACTACCTAGTGAATATTACTGTGATGGAAACCAGCTTCACAGCAATGGGGTAACTTTAGTCCAGAACAAACAGATGTGGAAGGATCCAGTGATTAAGCAGAATATATTGCATCTAATGAATAACAGATGACAAAAAGATTACAGTGCAAGATGAGTGCCAATTATAAAGTTTTAGAAATGCTGGTGTGAAAGTGGGAAAATACAACCTGAAAATAAAAATAATTTTTTATTTTCCCTCCACACCTTTAGTGTTCACTCTGGTGGATCCTCTTCTACTTCTATCTCTCTGCCTGTCGGCGTACCTCAGGGTTCTGTTTTTGGTCCCCTCCTCTTTTCTATCTACACTTCTTCCCTTGGTTCATTAATCTCATGGCTTTTCCTACCATCTCTATGCTGATGACTCCCAAATCTACCTTTCTACCCCTGATATCTCACCTTACATCCAAACCAAAGTTTCAGCGTGCTTGTCTGACATTGCTGTCTGGATGTCTCAACGCCACCTGAAATTAAATATGACCAAAACCGAGCTTCTCATTTTCCCCCCCAAACCCACCTTCCCGCTCCCCCCGTTTTCTATTTCTGTTGATGGCTCTCTCATTCTCCCTGTCTCCTCAGCTCGAAACCTTGGGGTCATCTTTGACTCTTCTCTTTCCTTCTCTGCTCATATCCAGCAGATCGCCAAGACCTGTCGTTTCTTTCTTTACAAGATCCGTAAAATCCGCCCCTTTCTTTCCGAGCACTCTACCAAAACCCTCATCCACACCCTTGTCACCTCTCGTTTAGACTACTGCAATCTGCTTCTTGCTGGCCTCCCACTTAGTCACCTCTCCCCTCTCCAATCGGTTCAAAACTCTGCTGCCCATCTCGTCTTCCGCCAGGGTCGCTTTACTCATACTACCCCTCTCCTCTCCTCAAGTCACTTCACTGGCTCCCTATCCGTTTTCGCATCCTGTTCAAACTTCTTCTACTAACCTATAAATATACTCACTCTGCTGCTCCCCAGTATCTCTCCACACTCGTCCTTCCCTACACCCCTTCCCGTGCACTCTGCTCCATGGATAAATCCTTCTTATCTGTTCCCTTCTCCACTACTGCCAACTCCAGACTTCGCGCCTTCTGTCTCGCTGCACCCTACGCCTGGAATAAACTTCCTGTGCCCCTACGTCTTGTCCCATCTTTGGCCACCTTTAAATCTAGACTGAAAGCCCACCTCTTTAACATTGCTTTTGACTCGTAACCACTCGCCTCCACCTACCCTCCTCTCCTCCTTCCTGTACACATTAATTGATTTGCTTACTTTATTTATTTTTTGTCTATTAGATTGTAAGCTCTTTGAGCAGGGACTGTCTTTCTTCTATGTTTGTGCAGCGCTGCGTACACCTTGTAGCGCTATAAAAATGCTAAATAGTAGTAGTAGTAATTTGCTGTGGACCAAATATCAAGTGTAACAAGTGGCTTCCTGATTCAAAACATGGCTGTGCTGATTCCATCTTGTTTTATGGTGATTTTGTTTTCAGTAGACATTTTGGACTAGATTCTATATATGGAGCCAAAAAAAATCGGTGCCAAAAAAAGCACTATTCTATAAGCCAAGCTTAAAGTTAGGTGCAGTATATAGAACAGTGCAAATGCCTGGGAATCGCATCTAACTTTAGGTGCGGCCATTTACACCAACTGAAACGTTGTGGAAATGTGCATGCCTACATTAGGTGCACATCCCTGTTATTCTAGAACAATGCTTGTTAATTCTAGGAACACCCCAGTTCCACCCATGATATTTCCATTTCCGTGCCCTCTTTCAAATTGCACATAAAATTTAGGTATGGATCCTGTACCCAAATTTATGCATGTAAAGTTAAATTAAATTTAATTAGTGCCAAATAATTTCTTGTTAAAAAGCCAATTATTGGTGCTAATTAGCTTATTTAATTAAATTACGCATACAAATTGGGCACATACCCAAATTTGTATTCACAATTTTTGGCACCTTTTACAGAACTGAGGGGTTTATACACAAAAAGAAAAAAAATAACTAAAGGAAGAAACATAGCATTTGGGTCCTATGATGACAAATGTGGGATAGATCACAGCGATAAATCAGTACACTCTAGTATTAGGGCACTTAAATATTTCGGGGCCTATTTGGTAAGTGTAACCCAGGTCTCACTGACTAGCTCAGTTCTCCCTCTGATACCGACTTGACCCACAAAAAATCAAATCAGTCATTTCTTTTTGTTCTTACCACTCACTCTCCACACCTTATCCAGTCCTTCTGATTCAAGCTTGGGTGCTGACTGGAGCTGGATAAAGATCCGGAAGGCCATAGGATATCAAGCTGGGCTTTAGTATGAATATTCTTTAACAGTCTGGGAGTAAGCTCTTCACTCTCTCTCTCTCTCTCCCTCTCTCTCTCTCTCTCTCTCTCAAGGAACACTCGCCACACCAAGGGTTTAACTTTTATGCAAAACTTTACTAAACTCTGCATCAGGCAGTTAATCCAAACTCCAAAATCCTTATGTACAGGTAGCATTTGGTTTAAGAGGATTTCTGTCCATCCAAGACTATTTGGTACAGTCGTATTCACTACTTAACAGTTTCTTATAGCAATCCCAAAATATACAACTTTTCAAGTCCATCACCCATCCCTTTGGGCTTTATAATCCAAGGCTATGCTGATAGTATTGGTTGACACCAGAAAACTCCTCCAGAACAGGGCCGGTCTTAGACAGGGGCAGTCACATAGGGCCTCACGCTCCTAGGGGCCCCGCATTTTTGGCACGTGTGTCCTCCTGTCTTGGAACACCTCCCTGCTTCATACTTTAATGTGCATCCACATTTCAGTAGAGAGTGGCAGACAGCGGCAGCAATTTTCATATCCTGTCAGCTGCCAAGCCCAGAGCCTCCTCGCCGCTGCGTGTCACTTTCTGCTTCAGCAAGGGCGGGATGCAGTGGCAAGGAGGCTCTGGGCTTGGCAGCTGACAGGATATGAAAACTGCTGCCGCTGTCTGCCACTCTCTACTGAAAAGTGATGGATGCATATCAAGGTACGGGGTGAGGTGGGGTTCTTTTTTTTATATACAAATTTCTTAAACTGTTTCCCTAAAATTTAGTTGAACTCTTGAGTCCATAAATTTTTATATCATAAATGAACTCATATTTATAGCATAAATCAATCATATACCATGCCATAGTGTGTGTATTACTAATACAAACATGGGGGGGTCTTTTACTAAAGCTGAGCTCAAGTTATCTGCAGCAGGGCCCATAGGAATAAAATGGAACCTGCTGCAGATAACTTGAGCTAAGCTTTAGTAAAAGACCCCCATGGTTTGGCCAGTTCAGTCTGTGGTATTTCCAGACCTGCTGCTAAAAGGTTTTGACCTAAAAAATAGAGCAGTTAACTCATGTAGCTGCAAAGCTACATATATTTGTACCCATGAATCTTGTACTGTAGTCATTTCCCTTTTAAAAATTACTGAGTTGGACACAGTACCTATGAACTTTCCACTTGCTCTTTCTACAGGTAAAAATTTATTAGAAAACATGCGTAGAATTGAAAATCCTGTCTATGAGCACTGATTCACTACTCCATCTAAAGCACGCCTGCTGTAGAAGTGTAGTGTACTCATACTTTTAGCCATACAAAGGGGAAAATGTTTTTCATGGAACAATTTACCTATGCATAAGCTCTATTTACTAAGATAAATGCTTTGAAATTGCCTTCCCTATGTATAACACAGAGTCTGGATTTTACTGCCGGCTGTAAGGACTTCTGGACTAGCAGGTTGTTTAAAAAGTCCCATAGACAGGAATTAGCATGTCTCTGAGAGTTTAGTTCATCAGGTTAGCACTAACCTTTTGGAGTAAATGTCATATTTTTTGGAGCATATCAAATTGCCTCTCGTCTTGGATTGTTTTATGAAGCAAATATATGTCACACAGATAGTCACAGTCTAGTGGATGCCATGTGCTCACCTCAGACTAATTTCCTATCAAGTTTAATAGTTCAGTTCTTTTGTAATTCTTCCACAAAATAACCACATACATCCTAGGTTGCTATGCCCAAGTCAAAACAATATTTCTTACATGTTAGGAATCCAACTTCTTTATAATAAGTACATTTTGGGGTTCCAATATTCTTGTAATGACATTTTATTGATTTCCTATGTCTACTTAAGTCATTTTAATTTATTTTTAGCACAGAAAACTACTTATAATAATGGAATTTAACAACTCTAATAAGTCATGCAGAAAGTTTCTATTGTCTAAAATAGTCTGCAATCTGCTACAGCCTTTCTGAGGTAGACTCACCTGTTGTATACTGATGCCTGTTGATTCTGTATTAAAGCAAGATAAAATAAGTATCATTGTTATAAAGGCTGAATTCATCATATTCCAAATGACAATAGAAAATAATTTACTAATCTCACTTGGGTCAAGGTCAATATTTAGACCCAGTAGTGATCACATTTATTAAATCAGCAAAACAAAAGAGGCTGTTCTGATCCACAAATAGTGTAGAATGCAGAAGAAAACAGCAGATCCCAGAGTAAAGTTCCCACAGGAAATACTTTTATTAACAAGAGTACCAACGTGGTCTATGTTTGCCTATTATTGGACTGTCTCAGGGGTATAACTAAAACATGGCATTTAAAAATATAAATATCAATACTAAATAATACATATACAAATGCACACTAAAAAAATACATATATATATATATATTGTGAGAGGCTGTCCTACCCTGGTTAGGCCCCTAGAGGGCGCAGTTCCCCTAAAATGTCCAGGGAGAAGGGCTGGGTGAGTCACTAAAGGGAGCCAGTAAGGGGTGTATAGCAGGAGGTCGCTAGGACCGAGGAGAGTCCTGGGGATAGAAACAGGTGCAGCAGGTTAGGGGCTGGGTCCTGTTTGGTCATTAACCACTTAATACCCCACCTGAGTGTGAGGGAGGAGGAGAGCTAGCAGCTGAAGAAGAGAGCTGGTAGCTGAAGCAGGAGGATCCCCATGAGAAGTACTGGCTGAGCCCTTTGGACTGGTGGTGAACTGTGTGCAAAGCAAGGAAGCTGGCTGGGGTAAGAAGGCCCTAGTGTATCCAGGTTACAAGGAAGGACTGGGTGTCCATGTTACAAGGAAGGACTGGGTGTCCAGGTGCTTAGGCTGGAAGATTGAACTGAGTAGGAAGAAATGTTTAAGCGGGAAGAACTGTTTAAGCTTGTAAAAGTGTTTTAAGCTGGAAGAAGTGTGCCCCAGGGGGGCTGGAATAAAGATTTGTATGAGAAAAATCCTGTTGATGAGACCTGACTATGTTTGCCTGTTTGAGAACCAGGTCACCCTGAGTAGAAAGGGGTAGTAGACTAATTTGCATAAAATCTGCATACTGAGAACCAGCTCACCCTGATTGAAAGAGGGACCTGGGATCCTGAGGTGGGAGCTTCATCTTCACAATAGCCTCATCTTCACAATATATATATATATATATATATATATATAAATAAATAAATAAATAAATAAATAAATAAAACAAACAAACAAACCAATGAGAAAACAAAACTGTGATATAAAATATATAAAACATGTACAGTGTATGGAGACAGGCAAGTGGAGGGTACATGGACATGAAATGGCCCTTTTGCCAAGCAGCACTAAATTGTGGCCTGTGGTAGCCCCAATACGGGTCTTTCCCTTAAGCTGAGGCCACGTTTAGCGCTGCCGGTAAAAGGCAATTTTCTATTTTTCCGATAATGGCCACATGCTACTTTCCCCATTAGCACATGGCCATTAGCACTGAGTCCTTACCACCACCACCTATTGTGTAGGCAGTAAGAGTTCACGCACTAATCCTGTGCTAATCAGCTAGCATAGCCATGCCCACTCTCCACCTCCAAACATGCCTCAGTCCTAAGAAACTACCACGGGATGCCTGAGTGCACCCCACAGTAATGCATTAGTAACGCTTTACTGATTACCATAGCTTAGTAAAAGGACTCCTGAGTTTTTATTTGGTTTCACTTATACATGATGTCAGTGTTCATTTTTGTTATTCCCCTGAGGCAGCCCAATAGTGGGTGAAATGTGGATCACGTGGGGTATTGTTGCTAATAAAGGCATTTCCTGTCAGACCTCGGGGGGGGGGGGGGGGGTGGAAACGGCCTTGCCCCGGACCCAGCCCAGTCTCTCGGAGGCCCTGTACTACACCCACATATAGGTGACACCTGCATGCATAAGGTCTATTATAGTGGTGTTCAGTTGGGTACAGTAGGTTTTTGGTGGGTTTTGGAGGGGGTAATGGTGAGATGTGTACCTGGGACCTTTTATGTGAAGGCCACTGTAGTGCCCCGTAGGGAGCCCCTTTGCTCTGTTGGGATGTCTGTGTGGCCAGTCTACTAAGACAACTGGCCACTCCCCCATACGTCCCACTGGCTTGTTTTTGTGTGTTTTTCCCTTGGATGTTTTTTTGTTGAAAATGGTCACAAAAGAAAAACAGACATATGGGGGAGTGGCCAGTTGTCTACCATCGCCATTTTTTAAACAAAAAGACGTTTTTCAGGTTCAAAAATGGCCATGTTCACCACTTGATTTTTGAATATTTTCAGCAAAATGTCCAAAGTTACATTTAGATGTCATATTGAAAATGCCCCTCCACAATGTCATCCAATAGACAGAACTCTACTATAATAATAATGAACACCTTAGAAACTAATTTCAAGAACCTCAGTGGTACCACTCCAGTAGCTCATAAAATCATTGCTACCTAAGGGGGTGTGCTAGTGTTTTTATCTTGCTCAACAAATCAGCTGGCACTAAATGTTGAGATGCCCATAATGGGCATCTCAGCATTTAATGCCAGCTGATTTTTAGCACAAGCTAAAAATGCCACTGCATCTTAGTGAAAACCCCCCTAAGCTTTATGTACCAAATTGTCATTGGTTTTAAGCTTTGCTGCACATTATCTGTAAAAGTCAGGAAAGCATTTAGCTTATTCCTAAGTGGTAGCAATAGCATATGTAGCAGCTTTAAAGCTTGTTTCCAGCATTAGTGTGGGGACTACTTTGCTGACATGTTTTATTTATTTATTTGTTACATTTGTATCCCACATTTCCCCACCTATTTACAAGCTCAATGTGGCTTACATAATACTGTAGGGGCGATTGCCGAGTCCGGTATGGAAACAAATATAATTTGATATTAGGATCGGGCAAGGTTAGTATATTCAGGTACTTAGGGATTGAAGATAGGAAGGAATATGTGGAGGGGCATAATCGAACGGCGTCAGCCAAATAGATGGCCAGCCAACTATTTGGCCGGCGCCACAAAGAGCAGTCCCGAACCATATTATAAAAAAACATGGCTGGCCATCTTTCATTTCGATAATACGGTTGGGGCCGGCCAAATGTCAGAGATGGCCGGGTTTGAGATGGCCGGCATCGGTTTTCGCCGATAATGGAAACCGAAGCCGGCGATTTCAAACCCGGCCAAATCCAAGGCATTTGGTCGTGGGAGGGGCCAGCATTTGTAGTGCACTGGTCCTTCTCACATGCCAGGACACCAACCGGGCACCCTAGGGGGCACAGCAGTGGACTTCAAAAATTGCTCCCAGGTACATAACTCCCTTACCTTGGGTGCTGAGCCCCCCAAATCCCCCCCCAAAACCCACTCCCCACAATTGTACACTATTACCATAGCCCTTAAGGGTGAAGGGGGGCACCTACATGTGGGTACAGTGGGTTTTATGGTTTTTTGGAGGGCTTAACATTTACCACCACAAGTGTAACAGGTAGGGGGGATGGGCCTGGGTCCACCTGCCTGAAGTGTACTGCACCCACTAAATACTGCTCCAGGGACCTGCATACTGCGGTCAGGGAGCTGGGTATGACGTTTGAGGCTGGCATAGAGGCTGGCAAAAAATATATTTTTTTTTGGGTGGGAGGGGGTTGGTGACCACTGGGGGAGTAAGGGGAGGTCATCTCCGATTCCCTCCGGTGGTCATTTGGTCAGTTGGGGCACCTTTTTGAAGCTTGGTCCTGGAAAAAAAGGGACCAAGGAAGCCGGCAAAATGCTCGTCAGGCCGGCTTTCTTTTTTCCATTATCGGACGAAGCCGGCCATCTCAAAGCACGCCCCCATCCCGCCTTCGCTACCCTACCGAAACGCCCCCTTGAAGTTTGGCCGTCTCCGTGACGGAAAGCAGTTGGTGCCGGCAAAAATTGGCTTTTGATTATACCGATTTGGCCGGCTTTAGGAGATCAACGGCCATCTCCCGATTTGTGTCGGAAGATGGCCGGCGATCTCTTTCGAAAATGAGCCGGATAGTGTCCAATACAATCTATGGTTTTACTGTGTTGCAGTGTTGAGGCATCTAAGTTATGTCGGTGGGGAATGCTTTTCTGAATAAGTACGTCTTTAATGATCTCCTAAAGTTTAGATAGTCGTAGATTGTTTTCACAGTCTTTGGCAGTGAATTCCAAAATTGTGTGCCTATGTAGGAGAAGTTGGATGCATAGGTTAATTTGTATCTGAGTCCTTTGCAGCTTTACACTAAGCTGGTCCCTTCTTTAGAGATGGTGTCTGCATATTAAGGGGACCAATACTTGAGTGGTACTGCTGAGGTTCTTGAAATTGGTTTCTAAGGTGTTCATTATTATAATAGTAGAGTTCTGTCTTTTGGATGATATACAAAGTGCCAGCACTTAAAGGCATGTGTTGCAAAATACCAAATTAAACATGTAAGTTGCTGGGTTATGTTAGCATTCTATAATGGAACCTTGGCACCTAAGTTCCATTTATTTATTTATTTACTGGGATTTTTTTTAACAACCTTTATGAAGAGATTCACCCCAGGTGGTGTACAGCAGGTACAGCTTTGCATAAAAATTACAATCTTGTTAACAATACAGTGGTAGTAAAATGATCAAACATAAGCATAAATGCAATTGTAAGCATAAAAGCAATCAGTTGAAGGTGGAAAAATGAATCTTAGAAACAGGAGTAACATGATGTAGTATCAGAAATATACACGTTAAAAAGCACAATAGAACAATCATACAATATAAATATGAACAATATTGGGGGAGGGGAGGGGCTCTGCTGAGTCAGGCATGTGAACAGATGCTGATAGCGAAAGCTCCCACCAGGCCTACAGATTTTCAACTCATTTTAGCAATTTGGAGCATCTGATTTGAATTTTCTCTTTGACCACTACCTCCCAAAACCTGATTTTTAATGGCATCTGTGTCATAGCCATGGTCATACCCATGCTTCCAGATTCACCTTTCCTCCCAGTGGTCAAAAAGATTATAAGAGTATGGACACCTGATTTATTTCATATTATGTGCAATTATTGCATGCGAGTGGGTCTAACTTACTGTCAAACTTTGATATAGTTTTGGCCTCTGGCTTTACTACTATTACCATACACTGCTTGAATGTACCTATTTCTCTAATTATGTTAATTGCTTTATATATATAAGTATGAATATATGATTTAACCTGATTTTTATTGTTAATATTCTGCTTTGTATCCTTAAATCATAAGAGATTTTTGCCTGTCCAGTTATTGCTTGCCAGTACCATCCAGAATAACCTTATCTGTGATGGAGGTTGGTTTTCGTTTTTGTTTTTATGATTGTTAAATTTCTTATCATTTACTACTCATCTCCAGGGGATGGTTATGTTTGCTCCAGACACTTGCTCTTTATAGAGAGCCGGTCTATACAACAGTCTTGTTTTATCATTCCCACCATAAGTAATTCCCTAATCCCTTATTTGCCTTGTTTGTCTGTCTTGATTAGATAGTAAACTCTGCTGAGTAGGATCTGTCTCTTACATGTTTAGAGTATGGCGCTGCATATGTCTAGCAGCGCTATAGAAATGACAAGTACTAGATGAAGCTGTAATTGTATCATACATATTTACATTGGTATTATGTGCCCTTCATCATATTTCATGTTTTAACTTCTCTGATGCTGGACTTTTAATGTGGTATCCTTAAATGTTAATGGTCTGAACAACCCCATCAAGCACACTTATCTTAGCAAGTTGTGTCCATCTATTGCTATGCTACAAGGAACTCATCTCAACTTTGCAGAATAACAAAAATTAAAATGTTCCTGGGTGAGAGATGAGTTTTAGTCTGTTGCCAAAGGCAAAAACAATGTTGTTGCAATTCTTATCACTATAATATGTACTGCTCAAGTTCTTCAGGTTAAGTCTGATACAGATGTGCGATGGATGAAATTTACCATATGTGTCTCAAATCATACCATATAATTACTGCCTGTATATGGTCCTGTTAAAGATGACCTGGACTTTTTCACTAACTCGGTAAGACAAGCAGATTTAGTAGAGGATGCTCCTTTGATCATGGGGGGAGATGATCTGTGCATTGCACAAAAGCAAATAGCAAAAAAGCACAAGGAGCCTTCAAGTTAGGAGCATCTCAGCTTGACTTTATTGATCAGACAACAGTATTTCCTTACAGTGGATAACTGATATCCTTGGAAACCAGGGGCGTAGCCAGACACCCAATTTTGGGTAGGCCTGGACCCAAGATGGGTGGGCAGAAAAATTCTACCCTGTCCCAAAAGTTTGATCTCTCCCTCTCTCGCCTGCATGCCATATGGACTCTCTAACACCCCCCTCCCCCATATACCTTTTAAATAGCCGATTTTCACTGGCAGCAAGCAACAACTAATACACACTGCTCATGTTGGCCCCACAGCCTTCCCTCTGATGCAGCTTCCTGTTTACGCATAGGCGGAAATACATCAGAGGGAAGGCTGTGGGGCCGGTGCGAAAGGTATGCATCAGTTGCTGCTCGCTGCAGGTGAAGATCTGCTGTTTACAAGGTATGCAGGAGGTACAGTTGTTGAGAGTTGTTGGCTGGTGGGGCTTGGGGATCCCTGCCAGCCACATCACAGGTGTGCTGCTACTGGGTGGGCCTGAGCCCAAAGTGGGTGGGCCTGGGCCCACCCGGGCCCATCCTTGGCTACGCCACTGTTGGAAACTGATAGCATCTATAGATGTCTGACACCTCTGCGTTATACCTCCTTTTCTAGTTAGCTCATCTTTGGGAAGTGCGAATGACCATTGCCCTCCCATTCTCCCCCCCTCAAAAAAAAACCCATGCCTCTCACCCTCAACAATCCCCACTCTCCACCCCTCCCCTCCCAATAGTTCAAGCTTCACCTGCAGATGCTCAGCTCTTTAACCAGGTGGCTAAGATCTGGAGATCACAATATCAGCAAAGAGACCCCACTCACCCTACCCACTCTATAGTGTTGTGGACATGCCATTAATGCCACGTATATCATAAACCTAGTGATATATATCATTCAAAACAAGATAATTCCTGAACAGAGTACAAATAAGATGCATCTTCTCTCTGTGATTAGTAATCAGATTCAAAATAACTTCAGAAACATCCTTTTCCTTTTCAGAGTCTTGCAGTTCTCTTGACCTTCCTTTAAAGTCTGAGTCCTAGAGCAATTCTTCTCCAAACCACTACTGTCTCTGCTTTGTCAGCACTTCATCTGGCTCCATCTTATGAGTTCTACAATCCTCTGAGGTTCTGGTAGGCCACAGACCCAGTCAGCTTGGCTACTGCTCTCAGTACTACAGCCTCTCTCTTCAGGATCTCAGTAGGACCAAAGTAAATCCCACCCCTTGCTGGTCTATAAGCAGTCTTCATGTGCAATTTTGGTTACACAATGAGCATGTGAAATGTTCCTCAAAATGGCTGACTCGTAGACCATAACTACACACAGAACAGGTACTGTACCCCTCACTGTTAGTTCTTCTTAAAGGGAAATTAAAAAATGCTTATACAATTAATAAGGGTTACATATATTGGCTGTGGATATCCTTTTTGTACAATTGGCTGTGAGATCCAGAGGACAAGTGTGGGAAGACCTGTTCAATGGCCTAGTGTTTCTCAGTATTGTAAATATAACTGTTGGAGAATTGCTGAGGGCAGGGGGTAAGAGAGACACCGGACCACTCAGGGCAGGCAGGAGGAAGAGGGAAACATTCCAGACAGTGAACATTGAAACAGGTAAAATACTTGGGATGGGCCCTTTTGTTGTCGGGTGGGGGGGGGGGGGGTTCAATTGATGGAGGCCAAATTGTGGGCAGGGTCTTTTTTCAGGGGCTCATTTGTCTGGAGCTTTTTTGTCTGTTTTTTTTTGTTGTTGTTGTCAGAACTATTTTGGTTTGTGCCTTTTTTTTTGGGCTATTTTGACCCGGTACCAAAGTGTGCATATGGAGGATAATTTTCAGAAGATTTTGCTCAAGTAACTAGGCTGAACAATGCCTTTCGCTTTTGCATAAAAAAATGCCTACACTGTAAACAATGTGCTCTTTATTTTCATTAGAAATGGACAAGACCATGGGGTGGGCAGATCCAAAAGACAGTTTAAGAAGATTGTATTTTAAAATTCCAGCAAGTTGCTTGCAACTGAGACTTTGCAAAGTAGGTACAAATTCCACAGGTTTTCTGTACCTATGGTGCTCAATGACACCCCACCCCCCCCACCCCTATTTTAAAAGGGAAACTCCATGGAGTTTCAAAATTGCCCATACATTAATTAATGATTTTTATGCTAATATTTTAGTCTAATAGTAATGCAACCCTGATACCTTCTGTTTTATAGTGTTGGTTAGGATGGATTTAGTGTACAGTATACTTCTCAATTACTGTATGGATTTTCTACAACTTTAAGCATGGCATTCTCAGAGCATAGAGCATCTAGTCCAGTAATAAGATAGCACTGAATAGTAATGTAGTCATATAATTATTAATAAATTCTTTTATAAAATCATACTGTTATAAGGTATTATTGCATTAGATAATTTACCCCCCCCCCTCCAGTTTATCCAAAGGCCTACAAAAGCCATCAATCAAAGAGCCTTTAATTTTCAGTTCAATGCCAACAGGACCCATCACAATTTTGTACTACAGAGCAGTCTTTTTTTCTTCCTACTGCAGAAGGAGAAGATATCTTAACCTTAAAATGAAATACACTGGCATAGTGGAATATTTTGGTAGAAGGCATTGTCAAAAAGGTAATGTTGGGTCATAAAAAAGGGAGCTTCTCTTCTAGAGAGAAAGAGACAGTAGTTTACAGTACATTCAAGAAGGTTATGCAACCAAACAGTATATATTACACGTTTCCTATGATGTGTCTTAGTCAAAGAGCTGTTCTTTATGCTGATTCCTTCTGAGGGGCTTTCTTCTTTATCTCTAGCTCTAAAGATTAGATATGTTAACCTTTAGTTAGTATGCAATGACAGCAGCAAACAGAAGGGAGCTCGATATTTGAATGTTCGAAGCCAGAACTATTAAAGAGAGGATCAATCAATAGTAACAGTTTAATAGAAACCTCCCTCTAGAGATAAAATTGCTGAAGCCTATGAATAACATATTATACTCCTTTTGATTTTTCATTAAACAAAACATAAAAGTACATTTATCACTTAGAGTTACGTACTTTCATATTTTGAGGGAGAATATCTAATGAATATTTGCTTTTATGACAGTTGGCATTTTGCTGTTTTTTAAAGGGGGGGGGGAGGGTTTTACTATTTACACTCCAGAGGTGATTAAAGGTGATTGGTACAAGAAACAACATTCAATTCAGAAACTGATATAGGGAGGGCAGACCTGTAATTCCTGTTTTTCAGTGCTGCTTTCCAAGATCTTATAGACAAATTAGCTATAGCCTTGACTTTTCTTATGCTATTATCAGCTACATATGCACTGGTAGCATGTACAACTTAACCCAGATATATGCCGAGTTCATTTAGTTAACACTGCAGCCTAATAGACTTTAGGCGCTCTTTAAAGACCTATCTGTTTTGTAAGGCCTACCCTACTGATGCTACTCAATAAACTCTACATTATATTGCCTCAAAGGACCATTTTATTCCTTATTATTTTGTACCTTATTTTATACATGTACCCCTCCCTTACCTGACCCTATTTCTTATTGACTTGTAAGCCACATTGAGCCTGCTTGTGTGTGGGAAAATGTGGGACAGAAATACTGCAAATAAATAAATAGATAAATAAATAAATAATAGGTCATTTCTTTGCTATCACTAGTTTGACAACATTTCTTGAGCTAGCATTTTCTTTGCCAAATGGGGCTTTAAAAAGGCTATTACAGAAAGTGTCCTTTGCTGGCAATAATACCTAAAATGCATAAGCCTACTACTACTATTGCTTACCATTTCTATAGTACAGCTAGATGTACTCAGTGCTATACACAATCATGTAAGAGACACAATCACTGCTGGACAGAGCTTAAAATTTATTCAGGACAGACAAGCAGGACAAATAAGAAATTAGTTATATATATTATGGGAATGATTAACCAATATAGGGCCCTTTTACTAAGCCGCGTAGGCACCTATGAACGCCCAATGTGCATCAGTTTGGAATTACCACCCAGCTACCACATGGCCCGGGCAGTAATTTCATTTTTTACGTGCATCCACTATGCATGCCGGAAAATAATTTTATTTTCCAGTACGCAGCTGGTAATCGTCATTAGAATGTGCTTTGACCATTAGCGCCCGGTTAATGCGTGAGACCTTACTGCTAAGTGAATGGGTGACGGTAAGGTCTCAGACCCAAAATGAATGCGCGCCAATTTTCATTTTGCCACATGTCCATTCCCCCTCCCAGGTGCGCTGAAAAATGGATCAGCGTGTGTCCAAAACATGCACCAACACTAGCGCAGGCCACTTTTCAGCGCACCTTTGTAAAAGGATCCCTATGAGTGTTAAACAGATAAATAAGGAGTTAAACGTTAAAAGCAGCCTCAAAAAGGATTTGAATAGGACCAGAGAACAGCGCATGATGTACCAACTCAGGAAGTCTATTCCAGGCATACAGTGCAGCAAGAAAGAATGGAGTCTTGTGTTGGTGGTGGAAGAGAAGAATATAGATACAAGTGACTTACCTCATGAAAGGAGTTCCTGGGGAGGTGAATTGGGAGATATAAGAGAGGAGAGATACTGAAGAGCTACAGAATGAATGCACTTGTAAATCAATAAGAAGAATTTGAACTGTATTCAGAAATGGATAAGGAGTTAATTAAGTGACTTGAGGAACAGGATTATGTGAGTGTACACCACTGGAAGAAAATAAGTCATGCAGCAAATTGTTGAACAGATTGAAGGGGAAAGAGATGGGTTAATGAGAGATCTGTAGGAGCAAGTTGCAGTAATCTAAGCAGGAGATGATGAGATTGTGGATAAGAGTTTTGGTAGTGTGATCAGAAAAAAAGGAATGAATTTTGGTGATATTACAGACAGAAACTACAGATTTTAGCAATCTATTGTATATGTAAAGAGAAATTGAGATAGGGATGATAAGAGTGTTATCTGCAAAAATAGAAAATAAGAGAAGAAATGAGGTGTGTTTAATGGGAAACATAAAAAGCACAGTCTTAGCCATGTACAGTTTTAGATGGGGATTGGACATCCAAGCAATAGTAACAAACAAGCAAACTGAGACTTGGTCCTGGATTCCTGGTGAAATTTCTTCTGTGGTTAGGTAGAACTGAGAGTCATCAGCCTAAAGATGGTACTGAAAGTGTACTAAGGGAATAACTATATAGAGAGAGACAAGAAGAGATCCCAAGACTGAGCCCTGAGGTAAATTGATTGATAGTGTACCTAGTCCCCCCCCCCAGACAGGGTTAATTCCCAGAAATGTGGTCTCAAATCAGCGATGTTATAGTCGTGGCTGCTGTCAGAAAACACACTCAGGATTAGGGGACTAGTGCAGGATACTATCCTCGTCTTCCGCCCTCAAAGGACGGAAGAGGAATGAAAACTAAAGTTCAGGATTTTTCTGATCAAGGAGAACAAACTTATTTTCCCAAGTTGTTTAAACAAGTTTAATTTAATAACTAAAGCATTTAAAACGAACATAAACTCAACTTTCTTGTACAGTCAATCAAATTTTGCTTAAAACTCTATAACCAAACATATACTAATAACTTTTTATCTTCCTACAGATACCAACATCTACTTGTATCTAGCTCACATTCAGATAAGTGTCTTTTTCTGCAATCTGTTCCTTAGGAAATGTAAATGTTATTATGTATCATTCACGTGAGTATAGTCTGACAAGAATTTGATTCTTTGCTTTGCTCTCTTTTCAGGTTTTCAGTCACTTTTCTTTGCCATGGACTTTGGGTAAGTATCTCTTTTTTTATTTTCTTTCATGTGTTTCTGTGTATGTCTCTTTCCTATTATGTTTCTTGTTCAGTGTATACAGTTACTTAGCTGTCGAAACTTTGTTTCTTTTTCTTCCCGGCCTTGCTTGCGTTGGAGCTCGTGAGTTGTCCGGTTTTCTTCACTTTTTCTTTGGTCTTCCTCCTTCACCTCTCTCTTAATTAAAATAATTGGAAGGAAAACCTTACTCTTCCTACTTTCTTCTTTTAATAATCTTTATCAGGGAGTGCTGTCAACAGCGGAACTGTGGGCTCTATTTAAGTAAAATCAATATAAATAAATGGCCCTTACTTTCCAGTGCCTATGCTATTGATTTCTTTTCCCTACTTATTCAGAGAGAGATTGACCGTCCCTTTCACACAATTACTCTTGCACAATTCTCAATCACAGTTATTCAAATTCCCATTGGTAAATTTTCCTTAAACTATTACTCCACTTCCATTGAATTATTCCTTAAATTTATCCCTAAAACCTTACCCAAATACACCTAAAGCTACTATTACTATTACCCCAATAACCCCTTATTAACAAATTCCACTTAACTCCTACCCTGTACCCCAGTTCATACAAACCTAACCAAATTTTAAAACTTATACTAGAAATCACACCCTCCTTACACACCTTACTTTCATTCACCAACAATCCCTAGAAATTTCCCCCAAAATCCTAACTTTTACCTTTAAAACCCTCCTCTCACTACCAGCACCTCCTCAACACCTCCACTCTCCACTGCTGACCAGCGGAATTCTGGCCAGCAGTGCAAAATCCCCATTTTAACCCCATAGAAACTAATGGAAAAGTAATAAAATTAAATAAAAACCCTATAAAACTATATCCGAATCACCCCAAAATTTCTACACCAATTAAACTTCCCATTCCCTATTAAATCCTGCTTTTAAAATTTAAAAATACCATTTTTTTCAGTCCGCCCGCAATTATCTCTCCTAAACCCCCCTCAAAAATCCCAAAATAATTTAAAACCACTCTAAAAATTCAATCCCCTTCCCCTCTACCTGCTACGTCGAATTTAAAATTTTACCCCTTTATTAACCCCTTCAAACTAGCACCCCTCCAAAATACCCCCTAAAAATATTTAAATTTAAAAACTAACCCACCCCAAAAATAAACAAAAATACCCCGATCCCAAATATGCAAAAATATTTCCAATCCGTCAAACCCCCGATTTTTTAAAAATAAAAAACCCAATTTATGTAAATTAAAAATCAACCAATTAACATTTTGGGTCAAGTAACCCCTTACCTGATCCGGGATGTTCTCCTCACTCGATGGCTTCCCTGGGTTCTGGTCCCGGACGTCCCTACGCGAAAACGGAGCCAAAACAAAAAAAGCTCCGAAGCCGGCACAAAATCTAGGCCCCGGCTTCGGCCTACTCGCTAAACCGCGCGCCGCCGATTCGTGCATGAGGCGCGCTGCCTCATGCACGCTCACGCACGACTCCCTCGAATCGCCGGCCATCTTCCTCTGGCTCCAATCACGAAACGGCCCCCTCCTCGGCCGAAATCGGCCCGCAAAACCCCAACGCGCTGCCCACAGCGCATCGCTCCAGCGCTCCTTCTCCAGCGCTCCCTCTCCAGCGCTCGATTCGACGACCAGCCCCGAACACAACAACGGGCCCAAAACAACCTGCCAGACCCAAACCCGGCCCCAAACAGCGGACTCCCCGCTCCCAGTGTCTCTCTCCACTCCCGGGGCCATGCCCAATCGTCCCCGGGAGCTCAAAAACGGCACTGCTCCTCCAACAGCGCCCCCCCTTCTCTTCAGCTCCCAGTCATCGACGCCAGGAGCCCCCCTAGGCGGACCTTCCCAGGTAAAAATAAATAAAAAAAACTTTTCTATTTTTTTTCTCTTTCTACCCCCTGTTACAATAGTAGGGTAGCAGTGGAGGAAGATTCATCAAAGCATATGCTAACTCCCTAATTCTACAATCATAGGAGCCCCTTTACTAAGCCGCGTAAGCGTCTATGCATGCCCAACACATGTCAAAATGGAGTTACCTCCCGACTACTGCATGGTTCTTGCAGTAATTTCATTTTTGGTGTGTGTCCGATACGCGTGTCTGAAAAATATTTTTTATTTTCAGGCACGCGTAACGGATGTGCGCCAAGTGGCACTTGATGCTCGTAGGTCATTACAGCCTGGAGTTTTTACCGCTAGGTCAATGGCTGACGGTAAGGTCTCAGACCCAAAATGGACGCGCGGCAATTTTCACGCCAGATCCCCAGAAGCTGCTGCTAGATATTCTGGGCTGCCTCACGGTTCTCCTACTGCATGCTCCGCAGCAACTGCCCACATTCCTGGTATACTTGGAGACCCTCCCACAGTAGCTGTAGCTTCTACTGCCAGCAGTCCACCAGTTGCAAATTCTGTACCAGCAGTTTATTGGCCAGCTGCAGAACCTGCTTCCTTTGGCGGTTAGGTCCCCTATGGGCCAGCTGTTGCTCCTCTTCAGCCTCTATTGGGCCATCAGCAAATACCACAGGGGGGTGGTTGGTTCCTACACTAATTGTTCCTGTTCTTCATCCACTGCAGGCAGTTCCTGGCTGGTGTCTTCTGTCACGTTCCCTGTTTGTGCAGAGTATGGGCACCGGAGGATGGGACGGCCATCTTGGATTTGGGCTTGTTCCAGGTTTGGACGGCCATCTTAGTAGGGGGCAGCTTAGGTTATGGCAGCCATCTTGGAGTAGGGCAGCTTCAGGAAGGAAGTCCATATTTGGGCGTAGGGTGTCACTGATGGGGGCAGCCATCTTGTTTTCAGCTGTGCTTGTTTGGGCCTAATTTCTACACTATTTAAGACTCTGCCCTCAGGCCTTCCGTGCTTCGGCTTCTACTCAGTTTGCTGTTTAGTTGCAGTGCCTTTGGATCTGCTATTGACCGCTGCCTGGTACTGACCTTTGCCTGTCCCTGGATCTGCTATTGACCGCTGCCTGGTACTGACCTTTGCCTGTCCCTGGATCTGCTATTGAATGCTGCCTGGTACTGACCTTTGCCTGTCCCTGGATCTGCTATTGACCGCTGCCTGGTACGGACCACTGCCTGTCCCTGGATCTTCTGTTCTCCGCTGCCCAGTCTAACCCTGTGGACTTTGTGCTGGACTTTGTTCTCTCTGCTGTTGGCTACCTGCACTCAGGGGCTCAACTCCTGGGGAACGGTGGGTGACACAGGGGGAACTCGGGGTTTTGACTGACAGCCCGGTGAGGGGTTTCCCTCATCGAGTACAAGGGCTCACCTTTCCTTGTGGAAAACATTACATCCTCTTGGTGCTCTTCTTCTCCCACGATGTGGGAGCCACCGATTCACACTCCTCCTCCAGATATGCCTGTGCTGCCTTTTGGCTGTTGGTTCCTGGCTCTCCGTTGGACTCTGTAGCCTCACCTGTATAAGGAAAGTAGAGAAAATGTGGGTTGCACTAGCTAACCTGGCAGTCTGTTGCAGCCTTCCTGTGTACTTCTAGACAACAGTTGATGAGAAATGGTATTGTCATACAACATAAAAATGCATACCTCTACATCCAACACTGCAGGAGCCAAGGGGTATTATGCACTGTGTACTTCATAGGCCAGGGTGCCAGTCAGCCACACAGTCAGGTGGGTAGAGAAGGATTGTGAAAATGGTGTGGAGGGCACAGTGAGAGGAACACAGAGGCCTAGAAAGCAGGAGTAGACACTGGTTGGTGATGGGCCTAGGTGGAGGGAGGGGAGAAGGCATGTAAACATTACAGAAACAGGGGCCCTTAACGTGGTAAGCTGAGTGGCCCCAGACCTGCCCACTAACCTGTACCCCCTGTTCAATTGTTAGGACATGGCCCCTGAAAACCAGCCTTTTAGCATGCACTCTGATGTACCTTCTTACAGGGTTCAAAAAGATGGTAATTATTCTGCGTGTTGGAGTTCTGGCTGTGGAGTTCTGCAAGGATCCCACCTATTTCCATTATTTGGGTCTGTGCTAGAAAGATTCAATGTCCCTTGTTACATCCATGCAAACGATATTACTATGTTATTTCCATTGGTGGGTGATTGGGCCAGAATGTTGGTTACCGTATCTACTTGTGTACATCTGATTTTATGTAATCATGGACAATTAAATAGTGATAAGACTAAATTTCTATGGCTATTTCCTACTGATGCACTGGAGTTTTCACAACCATTTCATATTGGTGCAAACACTTTTCTTTTTGGATCATGTTCAAAATATTGGAGGTAGAGATGGATAGTTTGTTTACCTTTTCTAAGCATGCAACCACGCTGGTTCAGAAATCTTTCTTTACATTGAGAAAACTGAGGTCAATTTGCAAATATTTTGAAATAGGGACATTTAGATTAGTACAGACATTAATTTTATCTAGATTGGACTACTGTAATGTTGTGTATATTTGTTGTACTAAACTTTTAGTCAAACATTTACAATTAATCCAGAATACAGCCGCTTGGCTGATATTCTCATCCAGTAAATATGATTCTGCTTCGTTGTTGTTTCAAAAACTACATTGGCTTCCTGTATGCACTAGATCAAAATTTACCCCCCTGTTTACTAAGCTGCACTAGCGGCTGCCGTGTGCTTTGAATGGGCTGTGTCAGCATTGCCGCGTAGCAGCTACTAGCATGGCTTCATAAGCAGGGGGGTTGGTATTTAAGATTATATATGGCGACGCCCCTCTTTATTTAATGGATGTGTTACTTTTCTTCACATGAAAGCAAGAGCTAGAACCAGAAATTAAATGTTATTCTGTTTTCCTTTGACTAGGTGGTTTACTAAATGTAGGACGTTTGATTATTCTCTTTAATACCAAGCAGTTTTTGTATGGAATATGTTATCTTTACAACTTCGGGTTTTGACAAATTGTTTTGATTTTACAAAGGCTCTTAAGACATTTTTATTTACAGAATCTATTTGACTTGAATATTAGGCATATAATTATGAGATGTTGTGTATTAATTTTGTTGGTTACTAAGAAATGCTAGTAGTCCTTTGAATGTGTGTTCTGATGATATTCAGTTTTATTTTTCTGTCCCTGCGGCGGTGGATGAGGAGGTTCGATTGGTTGAGTCTCACTTTCAGAGTGTGCAAGCCTGGTTTCAGGCTAATGGATTAACATTGAATGTAGCGAAGACTCAAATTTTGTGGTTAGCCAGGTCGACTGAGGCTGGTCCTTTTTCTGGATTTTACTTGGACTCTGTTTTTGTGCCAGTGTCTGCCTCCATTTTTTAGTTTGGAAGTGCTTTTGGATATGACTTTGTCCTTTAGGCTTTATGTTGCTTCGGTGATTAACATGGTGTTTTTTAAGTTGCGGTTGGTTGCTAGGTTGAGGGATTTTATTTTGGAACAAAACTTTCATACTGCTTTGCAGTACTTTGCAGCTACTGCATTTCGATTATTGTAATGCCCTTTTATACAGTCTTCCACATACAACATTATGGGCATTGCAGGTGACCCAGAACTCTGTAGCACGTTTGCTTATGAGGACTAGTAAGTTAGAGCATATTACTCCGCAATTATAGAAATTGCATTGGTTGCCCATTGTTTTGCACATTGAGTTTAAGTTGTTGGTTTTGGTTTTTAAAGCATTATATGATGATGCTTCATTGGCTTTAGCATAGAAATTGGAGGTGTATCGTCCTGTACAGCCTCTTTGGTCTCAGGGTCAAGATGTGTTGGATGTTCCTTCATTTAATAGTGTCCATTTACAGTCAGTTCATTCTCAGATTTTTTCTGTTTTGGAATGCTCTTCCTTTGGCCTCGTGCCAAATTTCGTCCTTGACTGTGTTTAGAAAACATTTGACGGCTCTCTAGTTTTGTAAGGCATTTGTTGATTCTTTTAGATGGGAGTTTGTGAATATGCAGTTTTTATGTGATAGTGTATGTTATTGTTTTTAATTATGTTTGTGGTTATGATTATGATTGTATATGTTTTATTGTACTCCGCCCAGATGTTTGGATGTGTGGCCATAAATTTTGTAAATAAATAAATAACATAGCATAACATAACCCATTCCCCCACCTACCTTACAATCTGTACTACACATGAGAGTGCTATCAATGAAGCCCCCCACACTGTCCCTGCTTGAGGATGACACAGAAAGAACAGCCAGCACAGCTTGGTTTGCTCAGATTTACCTGACTCCCCAGCCTGTGCTGACATTCCTGGCTTCTCAGGCCATGGATGCCCTCCTGAGGAAGGAGGCTATGCATCATGTGCTCCATAGGGGTGATATTCACGGTGTCTGTACCCGGTGGGTTGGCCTCAGCCTGCATCTTTTATACCTCGTCGTTGTTGATGACACATTGAAACCTTCTGCTCAGTGTGGTATGGCAGCTAAGAAAGCAAATAGAATGTTAGGTGGTATTAGGAAAGGAATGGAAAACAAAAGTGAAGACGTTATAATGCCTTTGTATCGGTCCATGGTGCGACCGCACCTCGAATATTGTGTCCAATTCTGGTCACCGCATCTCATAAAAGATGTGGAGGGGCATAATCGAATGGGGACAACCATTTCTAAGGGCGCCCATCTCTAAGGACGTCCCGGCGAAGGGGCAGGGAAACCTGTATTATCGAAACAAGATGGGTGTTCATCTTTCGTTTCGATAATACGGTCGGGGACGCCCAAATCCCAACATTTAGGTCGACCTTAGAGATGGTCGTTTTTAGGTCGTCCTTAGAGATGGTTGTCCCCAGTTTTGGGGGGTAATGGAAACCGAGGACGCCCATCTCAGAAACGACCAAATCCAAGCCATTTGGTCGTGGGAGGAGCCAGCATTCATTGTGCACTGGTCCCCCTGACATGCCAGGACACCAACCGGGCACCCTAGGGGGCACTGCAGTGGACTTCACAAATTGTTCCCAGGTGCATAGCTCCCTTACCTTGGGTGCTGAGCCCCCTCCCCCAAAACCCACTCCCCACAACTGTACACCACTACCATAGCCCTAAGGGGTGAAGGGGGGCACCTACATGTGGGTACAGTGGGTTTCAGGTGGGTTTTGAAGGGCTCCCATTTACCACCACAAGTGTAACAGGTGTGGGGGGGAGCTGGATATGACATTTGAGGTTGGCATAGAGGCTGGCAAAAAAATGTTTTAAGTTTTTTTTTAGGGTGAGAGGGGGTTGGTGACCACTGGGGGAGTAAGGGGAGGTCATCCCCGATTCCCTACGGTGGTCATCTGGTCAAGTCGGGCACCTTTTTGAGGCTTGGTCGTGAAAAAAAATGGACCAAGTAAAGTCGGCCAAGTGCTCATCAGGGCGCCCTTCTTTTTCCCATTATCGGCTGAGGACGTCCATCTGTTAAGCATGCCCCAGTCCCGCCTTCGCTACACCTCTGACACACCCCCGGGAACTTTGGTCGTCCCTGCGACGGAAAGCAGTTGAGGGTGCCTAAAATCTGCTTTCGATTATGCCGATTTGGACGACCCTGAGAGACCCTGAGAGAAGGACGCCCATCTCCTGATTTGTGTCAGAAGATGGGCGCCCTTCTCTTTCAAAAATATGCCTGTTAGTGGAATTATAAAAGGTACAGAGAAGGGCAACAAAAATGATAAAGGGGATGAGACAACTTCCCTCTGAGGAAAGGCTGAAGTGTCTAGGGCTTTTAAGCTTGGAGAAAAGACAGTTGAGGGGAGATATGATAGAGGTCTATAAAATAATGAGTGGAGTGGAATGGGTTAATCATTTGTTTACTCTTTCCAAAAATACTAGGACTAGGTGGCATGCAAAGAAGCTACAAAGTAGTAAATTTAATATGAATTTGAGAAACTTTTTCTTCACTCAACGTCTGTTCTCCAGCTTTTCACCTCTATCTGTAGATTCTGTCAAGCTTGAGCTCCATAGATTTGTCAGGAAGTATTGCAGGCTGGACGTGTGCCCCAATTATTTACTCCAATGCGCCCCTGCCTGTTTCCTGGATGACCTGACGCAGCACCTCAACTATATGCTAAGCAATGGCAAGTTACTTGTAAATTATGGTAACATCTTACTAACCCCAGTGCCCAAAGATACCAAGAAAAAGAGTAGTGATCTGTCCAACTACCGCCCAATAGCTTCCATCCCCCTTTTCATGAAACTAATGGAGAGCTTTGTGAATAAACAACTAAGTGAACACCCGGACAAGTTCAATATTCTGCATTCCTCGTAATCGGGTTTCTGGCCACTCCACAGTACTGAGACTGTCCTTGTCACTCTCCTGTCCAACTTCAAAAGGGAAATATCAGTAGGGAAAAGCATTTTGCTCTTACAGTTTGACATGTCTAGTGCCTTCGACATGGTGCACCATGGCATCCTGCTGCGGCTCCTAGATTATTTCGGTGCCTGTGGAAACGTTCTAGCCTGGCAGAATGGCTTTCTTACATCAAGAACTTACCAAGTACATGCCAACTCTACCTCATCACCTCATTGGAAAGCAGACTGTGGAGTGCCACAGGGTTCCCCACTATCACCAACCCTCTTCAACATGATGTTGATTCCCTTGGCAGCGGCTCTTTCCAAACTGGGCCTAAACCCATTTATCTATGCAGATGACATCACTATCTTCATCTCTTTTGAGAAAGACCCAAATGAAATAACTAGTAAGATCCGACAAGACTTTAGCACCATGCTTGACTAGGCCAACATGTTTCGATTCAAAATCAACGCCGAGAAAACACATTGCTTGATCCTCTCCTCTCGCTTTAACAAACTTAGGCCTCCTACACTAATCACTCCTGAGCTCGTCCTGCCAATTTCGGAGTCCCTAAAAATCTTGGGAGTCATAATTGATAGTGAGCCATTCTTTTTCTTTGGTGTAAGCAGATATAGTTTGTGCATTGGGAGCAAAGAGGTTAGCATGGTATGCCATGATCTCCTTGACAAGGAGCTCAATTTCGCCATCACTGAATTTGCACTTCCTGCTCAGGGCCATCTTTTTGGGTGTCATAACAATTCTGGCATGTGGAGGGTTGAAAATCCCGAGATGCACATTTTTATAGGCCACTGAAGACATTTCAGTTGCAGCCACTTAGATGTTTTGGAGCTGGACATTTTTTTTTTTAATGACCCACACATGAAAACGTTGCCTTAACTTTTCTATGGGGGAGGTGGCTTGTCATCTGTATGGAATCTTCTGCACCTGGGAAACTAACTCATTTGCTCTCCATTCTGTCTCTGCTGCATCAGGCAGCTGAACCCAGGAAGGCATGAGTCAGCTGGAGTCTCCTTTTGCCACTGTCTCCAGGTAAGCAGAGACGTCTGATCCTACCCTTCCCCTTCTACTAGGAGATGACCTGAGGCCTAGTCTGCCTTATAGCTCTGCTAACAAAGGACTCCTTGCTTTTTACAAGACCTGGCTGATGGACAGGATATAGAACAGGCACTGATCAGCAGGAACACAAGAGACAGCAGTGGACTGTGATACAAACAGCTTTCATGCTATTTACCTATTTATTGTTTAAAAACTGAAACTATGGGTCTGCTGGGATATGTGCAGCTGTTAATGTTGTGGAAACACCCATTTGTGGCTGCCTGCCTGACCACCAGGGGAGGGAGGAGGATGCCCTGGGAATCGGTGTGTACACCATGTTCTCCACAGGCCTGAGATTCACAGGGTCCACATCTGGTAACTTCTCTTTTTTCAGCTGGCTCCTATTGTTTAATGCTAGTCCTCCACATCTCCATTTCTGTGGTAAAACCCATTCAACTTTGCTCATGTGCCCACCCTTTCCCAGGGTTGAGAGAGACCATTTCATTTATGTATTATAATTCTCAAAAACACTTTTAGCGCACGCTAAAAACGCTAGCGCACCTTAGAAAATACGGCCCTGTTTTTGCCGATATTCCTAGATATTTCTTTGCTAACACAGATAAGACAAAGTATTCCAAAAGCTGGTGTTTCTACCTGCCTAAAACATTAGTTTATGCAAACAATACCAGTTCCAATTTGTAGTGTGAAATTTCAGCCTCAGCATTGTCTATACATACCACATCTTCATCATTTGAGTCAGGTGGTAGAAATAATAGACCTTTAAATCATTCCCTCTAACTGCCTTCATGTTTGGCACAGTTTTTACAGGCTCCTTGATGCTTGTAGAGATAATTCATCTTGCTAAAATACTTCTAAGTTAATCCCATCATGAATGCATTAACCTCCAGATTTTAATCATGGTGCTTTGAGTTGCACCCTCAAATTTGGACAGCAGTCAGCACTGATAATTGGAGAATAACAAGCAATTATCAGCACTAATTGACGATAATTCGAATTTAAAATGCGTATCTTATTAGGTGTATTCTATAGAGAGGTGTGTGTAAATTCTAGCTTGTGGATCTGAAAAGGGGGCATGGCTATGGAAGGGACATGAGCGGGTCAGGGGTGTTCCTAAAATTTATGTGCGTTGTTATAGAATTTGCGGGATCTGTGCCTAATTTACACATGGGGCAGGTTTTCATTGATATAAATGGCCGCTCCTAAATGTAGTCACAGTTCCTGGCACTAGGAGCTATTCCATAAACCGTACATAACTTTATATGGTTTATAGAATAGTGCTAAGTACTATTTTTTTCAGCGCTGATATTTTAGGCCCCAATTATTATAAAATCTACCCTAAGAAGGTAACTCCTGCTCATTTAAATTGAGTTGAACATGGACCCAAATGTGTTTGAACCTTTGTGACCCTGCATCTGACTTCAATATTAATTTATTTTTTATTCCTTTGTTAGGATTTATTTACTGCCTTTTTGAAGGAATTCACTCAAGGCAGTGTACAGCAAGAATAAGTCAAACATATGCAATAGAGAATTACAGCAATAAAAATATTCAAACAACAATACAAAGTATGACATACAGGCTTATCTTTGAAAGTGATCGCTGGCGATCTTCCGACATAAATTTGGAGATGGCCGGCGATCTCTCAAAAGCGGCAAAATCGGTATAATCGAAAGCTGCTTTTTTGACACCATCGCCGCTTTCCCGTTGCCGAGCCGGTGAAAGTTCAAGAGGGCGTGTCGGTAGCTTAGCGAAGGCGGGACATGGATGGGCATGGGCATGGTTACCAGATGGCCGGCTTTCACGGATAATGGAAAAAAAAGCTGCGTTAATCAGTATTTCGCCGGGTTTACTTGGTCCTTTTATTTTCACGACCAAACCTCAAAAAAGTGCCACAACTCACCAGATGACCACCGGATGGAATGGGGGATAACCTCCCCATACTCCCCAGTGGTCACCAACCCCCTCCCACACTAAAAAAATTAAAATAGAAACCTTTTTTTGCCAGCCTGTATGCCAGCCTCAAATGCCATACCCAGCTCCCTGACAGCAGTATGCAAGTCCCTGGAGCAGTTTTTAATGGGTGCAGTGCACTTCAGGCAGGCAGACCCAGGTCCATCTCCACCCCCCCCCCCCACTACCTGTTACGCTTGTGGTGCTAAGTGTTGAGCCCTTCAAACCCCCCAAAACCCACTGTGCCCCCCTTCACCCATAAGGGCTATGGTAGTGGTGTACAGTTGTGGGGAGTGGGTTTGGGGGGGATTTGGGGGGGCTCAGCACCCAAGGTAAGGGAGCTATGCACCTGGGAGCTATTTGTGTATTTTTAAAAAACTTCTTAGAAGTGCCCCCTAGGGTGCCCGGTTGGTGTCCTGGCATGTGAGGGGGACCAGTGCACTGTAAATGCTGGCTCCTCCCATGACCAAAAGCCTTGTATTTCGCCAGGTTTGAGATGGCCGGCATTTTTTTCCATTATCGCTGAAAAACAAAACCGGCGATCTCAAACCCGGCGAACTCTGGAATTTGGCCGGGCCAAACCGTATTATCGAAAGAAAAGATGGCTGGCCATCTTTTTCGATAATACGGTTATGGCCAGCTGTTGCGTCGCCGCCAAAATAGATCGCCGGTGATCTATTTCGCTGGCGCCGTTCGATTATGCCCCTCATAGTATGCTACATGTTACTCTTCTCTTATTTCTGTATAATAATATTTAATGTTTCTTTGGTAATGCAAAAGTATTTTATGAAACATTAAAATGCTATCCCTACAACCTTTTTTATTTCCTTATTCATTCTTTATTTGGATTTTGCTCACACATTGTTATAGTAACTCAAGATGAGTTACATTCAGGTATACTGGGTATTTCCCTGTCCCAGGAGGGCTCACAATAGGGGTCCTTTTACTAAGGTGCGCTGAAAAATGACCTGCGGCAGTGTAGGCGCATGTTTTGGACGCACACAGATCCATTTTTCAGTGCGCTTGTAAAAATGCCTTTTTAAAAGTTTGGCCAAAAATGGATGTGCGGCAAAATGAAAATTGTCATGTGTCCATTTTGGGTCTGAGACCTTACCGCCACCCATTGACTTAGTGGTAAGGTCTCACATGTTAACTGGGTGGTAATGTTCTACGTGTGTACAATGCCTTTTACCACCCGCTTAGCGCCGCATGCCAGAAAATAAAGATTATTTTCTGGCGCGCGTAGTGGATGTGCGTAAAAAATGAAATTACTGCCTGGGCCACGTGGTAGCTGGGCGGTAATTCCAAATTGGCGCATGTTGGGTGTGTATAGGCACCTGTGTGGCTTATTGAAAGGGACCCTTAGTTTGTACCTGAGGCAATGGAGAGTTGCCCAAGATCACAAGGAGCAGCAGTGTGATTTGAACTAGCCACCAGTGGATGTCAAGACAAGTGCTCGAACCACTAGACCACTCTTCCTCTTATGAAGATAGTCCCCACTAGTTTTTTTTCAACACATTGAAATGAAGCAGTCTGGTGACTGAAACGTGGTCAAGCATTATTGCCTTCTTGTCTCTAGTTCAGACTGATACCATGGTGTTTAATATATGAACTCCGCAGGACTCCAGATCTGAAAAGGCATAATGATTATGCATGTTGTAATTAAGCTGATAATGCATTCTGTGTTAGAGTGTGGCAGCTGGATATACAACCCACCTAACTCAGGTTGTTCAGCTTTCCCTAGATGTGCAAGCTGTCTGAGCTGCATCCTTTTAAAGCATAGAATGCAATTATTTATATTAACCAACACTGACGAATGGTCGTAAATTCTTCTGAAGTTTTGGGTGGTTAAAGATAAGTCTATTGTATAGAGGGGACAGTTAAGAATATATAGTAGAATGAGATTCATGACTATAAACAGTGGCCTAGCTGATGCTATACACTAGGCTAATAATTTTAAAGAAAATAGGAAAAAGGAGCAGTGTAGTGTGAAGAGCACTGAGGTTAAAAGCAATCCTTTGAAAGAATAAGTGGACTACTGAATTGTGAATTTATACTGCGGCTTTACTGTGGCAATACTGGTACAGTAATACTGATGAGATAAATGTTATTTTAGTAGCAAACAATTGCCAGCAAGCTTCATACGTAATCAGCCTTGTACCGTCCCTTAGAAAGGAAGAATGCATAAATGCATATAAAAATAGATATAATAATGAATGTTAGAAATGGAAAAATGCAAGAGAGAGGCCTTTAAAAATTTTTTTTGCCAAAAATGGATGTGCAGTAAAATGAAAATTGCTGTGCGTCCATTTTGTGTCTGAGACCTTACCGCCAGCCATTGACCTAGTGGTAAAGACTCACGCAGTAACTGGGCGGTAATGACCTATGTGTGCCAAATTCCACTTGGCGCACACCCATTACACTCACCCAAAAATAAAAAATATTTTTCAGATATGCGTATCGGATGCACGCCAAAAAAGAAACTACTGCAAGAGCCATGCTGTAGTTGGACGGTAACCCCATTTTGGCTCATGTTGGGCTTGCGTAGACGCTTATGCGGCTTAGTAAAATGACCCCTAAGTTATGTGCATTGTTATGGAATACGCTTTGATTTCCACATGGAAATCTCGGCATGATATATAGAATCCAGGGATAAATGCCTATACTGCATTTAGTTGCATTTTTGGAACTCTAAAATAGGCATTCTTTTAAAAATCAGGACTAATATGTAGCAGAGAGTAAATGGTGAATCAGAAAATTCTTACAAGGTGAAGGTAATAAAAGTATACCTCTTTGTGTTATTTCACTATTATACCAGGTAAGAACTCGAGACTTCTAGCACTTTAAGTGGATTTAAGCCAAAACAAGAAGAGGGACCTCAACACCAAAAAATCAGAAAGCACAAAGGAAAGGATTAGAGTAGCCAAAGACAAATAATGAAGAAAGCTACGAGACTCCTGAAAGATGAACAGACCCACTACAGACTGTTTGGAACTTTGCCTGTATCAGGTTTCTAAGACATATAAAAACAAATAAAACTTAAAACAAAAATATTAAAAACAAAAATAAATATTGATTATATATACATGTGAATGAAACACAATCTAATAATAATCATTTTAAAACTCACTTGAAAAGTTTCTATGCAAATAATAATTGCCCACCCAGAGCACTCCTCTCCAACAGTTATTGCCTTTGGCTGGCAATAACTCCCCCCTTAATTCAGCCTTAGGTTATCTGGCCTTTCCAGGATACCTCTCTCCTCCTATGGTCCTGGTGAATGTGAAGGCAACTAAAGACCATGTTCTCAGAAAAACAAGAACTTTTATTTGCTTCAAACTCCACCTCTACTGTCGATAATTTACTAGAAACATTTCCCTCTGCAACTTATCTGAGGAACTCACCATCTTGGGCTGGATCCTATACCTCCCAGAACTTCAAACTCTTCCCCTCAGAGACTCTGGAGCCTTATCTTAGATGATTCTTAGTAATCACCATTATAATGGGGGATTACACTCTCCCCGCAGTAAAGAAAAGATAAATTTCCTGGTTTCATCACAGGAAATCATCTTCCCTTGTCTTCAAGGTCCAAACTTTACTTCCCTCTTCTCCCTTAAATTATCAAGTTTCATATTAAATATGATCTTACAAAAACAATTATGCTCAACCATGTCTAGCTAGTTAGTACTTTGTAATGAAATATTGTCTTCTGTATACTAAGTGGAGGAGTGGCCTAGTGGTTAGAGCACTGGTCTTGAAATCCAGAGGTGGCCAGTTTAAATTCTACTGCTGCTCCTTGTGATCTTGGGCAAGTCACTTAACCCTCCATTGCCTCAGGTACAAACTTAGATTGTGAGCCCTCCTGAGACAGAGAAATATCCAGCGTACCTGAGTGTAACTCACCTTGAGCTACTACTGAAAAAGGTGTGAGTAAAATCTAAATAAATATTGCTAATTAATCTTTTGATAACATACTGTTAAATATAAACCACTTAGAACTTGTTGGTAAAGTGGGTTATAAATGCCAAATTAATTTAAATTAGGCATCACCAACATATTTAATTCCACTAACATTTTATTCAAATATAATCACCATTATGCTCAATACTTTCTCATTTTACTTTTTTAAAACACTTATTCAGATGTCTTTTACCATAACACCATGACCATGCACTGTACACTCCCATCTTTCAGTTGATCTGTGTTCCTGCCTTCTGTTCACACCAACACATTCCCCCTATGCCATTTAAGTCAGGATACCAAGGTAGACTGTAAGGGAGGCAACCTGCTTAAATCTTTATTTTTCACCTTCAGCATTTATGTTTCCTGAGATTCACCTCCCAGTTTCCCCAAGCTCAAATCAGGACACCCAGATGGAACAAGAGAGGCAACCTGCTTAAACTTTTACATTGCAGCATACTTTTCATTTATTGTATTCTCTAGCTTGAGTCAGGATACCTTGAGCGTAGCAGAGGTAGCAACCTGCTCGGCCTTTACCTTTATTTAATTTTTTCTTCCTCAAGGAACACAGTTTATTCAATCCATACTTTATTATCTACATCTGATGCTTCCCTTTTCCACCCAATGGTAGTCAAAAGCATACACAAACAAATTTATATTGTAACATAGTTTTCCTTTGTAGATGTAGAGCATTAAATGCTATAGCAATTTATAACCACTTTGCAGATATGTTTCCCCAAAACACAGATTTCTTCAACCATAAACGTCATTTTTCTTCCTTACTTTTCCTTTCATCGTCCTGTAAATCAAGCAAGGTTATTATTCTACTAAACCATTATCCAAAACTGAATTTCTTTTGTTTTCCATATGACATAACGTATAGTCAGTAACATTATTTGATTCAATTCTCTTCACAACAGTGAATCCTAGCATTGTTAACTTGCCTTCAGACCCCTTGGCCATGCTACCTGGAATTTGATGTCTTCTTCCATACCCCACCCATCTGGGCACTATTGGCACGAAAGGATCTGCTGTAATAATGCAACTGGGCTATATCCTTAAAATGCCTGTGGATGGATTTCCCAATCTGCTTGTTCAGACACTGGAAGAATCTCATTCCTCAGCAGCCAGTTTCATCCAAAAAGCACTCTCTGCAGGTTGAATCCAGTCCCTCTGAACAGGATTTTTCTTGGGGACTGCTCCTCTGGTCTTCCTACGCTATGATGCATGTTGATGCTCCTGCACTTGTAGCAGTGCTGTGCCCCACTGAATTTCACCCACTAGAATCTTCTGGCATGTTCCTCCAGATGGGATGTGAACCCCAGAGTCTCCCGACACAGACCAGTTCCTACCAAGGCGATTCATCCCCTGAACCAGTTCCCCCTCTGATCCTGAGGAAATCTGTCTAGGTTCAGTGCATAACCGGGTGGCTTTCCATCCAGATAGGTTCTCAACCTCCTCCTCCTCTGGACTTACTGGCATCATCCTCCTCCTGAGCCAGGACTTCATATCCACAGTGCTATCATCATAACGGTAGCAGCATTGGGCTCTCCCTGAGTCTCACAGGTTCAGCATATAAGCATTCAGTCCAAGAAGGCAAAGGAATATTTTTTCTTTCAATATTTTTGATATAGTTTTATTAGTTTTTAGTTCTTAACTGTTTCTCATGATGTAATCCACATGGAACATTTTGAGGGAGTGGGTGGACTTAAGGTGAATCTAGACTTTAATTTACTGAATAGTGGCTAGATTTCTGATATTTTTTAAAAAGCTCACTCAGACTTTCCATTAAGGAGAAATTAGAATTCAAGTTAATATATTTGTGGTTGAAATTTAGCACTTTATTTATGACAGCTATCTTTCTTTAAATTGGTTTAAATAGAGGAAAATAAATTGCTTTTGTTTCATCCAGAAAGTATACACTTACGTATTCACATCATTTTATAAATATAAAATTCACAAAATGGTCAGGGTCATTTTCATAACTACTTCCCACCATTTGCTTCTGTGATTGGGAAGGCAGGGGTTGAGATCAATTTGGATAGTAATTTGTCTTCAGTCAAATGTATTTAATCCACTTACTGTGAAGATAATTTTAACACATATTAGAGAAACAAGAGAAACATATTAGATTTACAATGGCTAAAAACTGTTAAATGTTTTTTAAACTTTTCAGATATAAACAATAACATACAAAAGACTATAACTATGTATTAGAATATATTTGATCTACAATATTTATTTATATAATAGCACATTTTAACAAAATGAGACCATTTCTAATCAATATGCTTTAAAGTTAGTACAAATCTTAAAATATAAATACAGTATAAGGATATGAATAATGCTTAAAGGTATACTAGTATGAGACAAAAAAAATTGTTATCACCATGATAAAACTACAATGGAAAAAAGGCACCAAAGTGGAGGAATAAGAGAAACCTTACGGAGTCTGTAAACACAAACAGTAAGGTCAAATGGATGAGTGTTCCAACATGTGATCAAACGTATAAATGGTAGATTCTCAAGGATGTGGTTTATTAAAAGGCAAAATGACCCAACACGGGTCCGTATTTCACCTCAAAAAGGTCTGCTTCAGGGGTCTGCGAACAATACATAAAAAATACTAGTTCATAAAATAACATAAAAATATAAATAGAATAAATAGAATCATAAAAACATTAACTCCCCCCCCCCCCAGTTTACTAAACTGTTCTAGAGGCTGCCGCGTGGCAATGCCGACACAGTCCATTCAAAGTGAATAGGCAGTGTCAGCATTAGCGCACGGCATCAGCTAGCACAGCTTAGTAAACAGGGGGGTAAGTAACATATGTAGAATTAAAAAAAAAACATATGTTGGTGTATGTTTAAGAAGACAGAAATATGAGGTAGATATTATATATAGTAAGTATTATATATAGGGGGTCTTTTACTTAGGCGCGCTGGCGTTTTTAGCACACGCAAAATAGGCATGTGCTAAACGTTAACAACACCAATGTATTCCTATGAGTGTCTTTAGCGTGTAGAGCATGCCTATTTTTAGCGTCTGCTGAAAATGCCAGCATGCCTAAGTAAAAGACCCCCATAGTCTCTAATCAATAAAATATATAGTATTATATGTGGAGGGGCATAATCAAACGCGAACGCCCATCTCCATGGGCGTCTATGTCCGAAAACGGGTACGTGAAGAAGTGGGACAGACCGTATTTTCGAAAAAAATGGGCATCCATCTTTTGTTTCGAAAATACGGTTTGGACGGACCAAATGCCATGGATTTGGTCCTTTCTGAGCTGGGCGTTTTTTTTTTTTTGTGATAATGGAAAATAAAAACGTCCAGCTCAGAAACGTCATAATCCAAGCCATTTGGTCGTGGGAGGGACAAATGTACAACACTGCCATAGCTCTTAGGGATGAAGGGGGCAACTACATGTGGGTACAGTGGGTTTCAGAGGCCTCCCATTTACCACCACAAGTGTTACAGATGGGGGGGGGGGGGGGATGGGCCTGGGTCTGCCTGCCTGAAGTGCACTGCAGTACCCACTAAAAGTGCTCCAGGGACAGGACTTGTTGCTGCTGTATAACCTTGGCACAGCAATTGACACCTGAAGACTAATCTCGCTGAAAACGTCCTTTATTTGAATAAGCACCTTTACTCACAGTTAACTGCAGATCAGAGGTTGTGCCCCACTGGCAACGAGTCTCGCTGGTACTGAGATTAGCAGTAGGTCCGAGCTGGCAGAATGGTGTACAATGCCCTCTTTCAGCAACATTCAAGGTAAGAACTAAGTGCTATAACGTGGCTAACACATGAACAGGATCTAAAACTGGCTTACAAAAATGGCCACTACCTCATGGACTACCGGAAACAAAACAGGGCACACTCTGACCCAGTAAGCAGAGGGAAAAGCACCATGGGAGTAGAGCCTACCAACTACCAACATCGTGAGCATTTAACAGAAGCTAGTGAAATCACGGAGCCCAATACCCTACACCAACCACAATGCATTGCTGATGTGACTCTGCAGTGCCCTTAACAGAAAAGGTGTCACACTCACCCGAGACTCACATCAGAACCAGGGAAAGGCTGTCAGAGGATAGAACACATTCTGCTGTCATGGAGATGGGTATGGAATTTGAGGCTGGCATACAGGCTGGGAAAAAAAGTTTGTAAAGTGGGGTTTTTTTGGTGGGAGGGGGTTAGTGACCACTGGGGGAGTCAGGGAAGGTGATCCCCGATTCCCTCCAGTGGTCATCTGGTCAGTTGGGGCACTTTTATGGGACTTGTTCGTGAAAAAAAAGGGTCCAAATAAAGTGACCCAAAATCGCGGTAAAAACGCCTTTTTTTTATTATCAGCTAGACGCCCATCTCTCCTCGGCCGATAACAACGCCCCAGTCCCGCCTTCACCACGCCTCCGACACACCCCTGTCAACTGTATTCATTCCTGCGAAGGAGTGCAGTTGAAGATGTCCAAAATCGGCTTTCGATTATACCGATTTGGGCGCCCGCAAGAGAAAGACATCCATCTCCCGATTTAGGTCGGAATATGGGCATTTTTCTCTTTCGATTATAAGGTGGATAGTCTCTAATCAATAAAATATATAATATATAATCTCTCTCTCTGAGTCTCTAATTAATAAAATTATTTGACTAAAGACTAGTATCCTATTCCTTGGAGTCCATGGTCCACCTCTCACTTTCCTTTTACATTGGATTACATCTATTTAAATATATAATTAAATAATATGATTACTAATGAAGCCTTCAAACATAATTTTCCGAATACACCACACTGGCCATAGATTATTGAAGGGATAGTGCTGCAACAACTAAAGTATATAGAGTACCTTTTGATATGATTGATGAGTCCACTTTACCTTCTATTTACATAAATTGGCCTTCAAGGAAATGTGTCTAATCCTCAGCCATAGAGTTTTCTTTATGTTCTTGATATTCTTCCAAGATTGCAAATGCTGGTTAACTACATTATTTTAGATAATGTCAAAGGATTTGACATATCTTCTGCCAGGGATGTGTTTCTACAAACGTTTGAAAAATGTGGTTTTAAGTATCAGGGATTTTTGTTGTCTCCAACTTGTCTTGGCGTTTCAAATTCAAGACTGCAGTATTTTCTGATTGTGTAGCTTCAGCCAGAACTATTTTCCTTTCAAACCTACAGTAGGCACAAGTTTACAAGAACACAGTGTTTCTATAAACCTGGATAATAATTATCCTTCTGTTCCTGTTGAAGAGATTTCTCATGCCCTATTGAAAAGACTTCAGACAGTTCAAAATGTTACAATATGCTTGATTTTTTAATTTAAAAAAAATCAGATAGGATTAGCATTTATTTACTTCCTTTTTCAAGGAATTCACTCAAGGCGGTGTACAGCAAGGATAAGTCAAACATAATTACAGCAGTAAAAATATTCAAACAACAATACAAAATATGATAGTATGCTATATTATAATACCAACACAATATCCAATAAAACATTTTAATAGACAGCATAGGGTGTAAGCAAAGATGGAACATATAGATAGATAAGGTAGAGTAACAGGAGTAAGACAATAAGGGACTAGTTAAAGAGAGTTGCAAATGAGAGGTGCTTGAACATTATCTTGGCTAGGGTAGAAGTGGCTAAACATGTCCTGCTTTAATATGTCAGTGTCATTTACTTCTTCTGTTAAAGGCCTGGTTGAAGAGTCAAGCTTTCACCTGCTTCCTGAAGTAGAGATAGTCTTGTGTTAAGCGAAGCCTTTCAGGGAGTACATTCCAGAGCATGGGGGCTATTCCAGAGCAGGCTTGCTTGTGGGTATCATATCGTGTGATGTCCTTTGGAGAGGATGTGGTTATGAAAACTCCTTGGGAGGACCTTAGTGACCTTGAAGGTGTATAGAGGGAGATTCTGTTCTCCAAGTACTCTGGGCCATTTCTTTTAAGGGCCCTGAAGGTCAAACAGAGAGTTTTAAATTTGGCTCTGTATTGTACTGGTACCCAGTGAAGTTTATGCAAAAATAGTGTGATGTGGTCACGTCGCTTACAACCTTCTATTAGTCTTGCTGCAGCATTCTGAATCAATTGGAGCTGGTGCAAACCCTTTGTAGTCAGACTAGTGTAGAGTGCATTACAATAATCCAGTCTTGATGTTATCATGGCATGTACAACCGAGACAAGACTTGCCTTCTCAATGTAAGGAGACAGACAGCATAGTTGTCGCAAGTGATAGAAGCTGCTCTTGAAGATTGCTTGGATTTGGAGGATCAGAGTAAGTGTTAAATCGAGCTGTATTTTAAAATTCCTGACTTATGATTTAAGGGGGAGAGTTCATATTTCTCAAAAGAGATTTTGATGTCAGGTATGTCCCCACTTGTATTAGGGACCCATAAAAGCTCAGATCTGGCAGGTAGGCCTCAAGCAGACCATTTTCCTGCCTGCCTCTGCCTAGGATATTTATTTGTGATAGGACTGTGAGCTGTCATGAGAGGTTGCAGCAGCCCATTTTGAAGTGGCAGGAGCGAGGGGCCGTTCTGCTGTCCTCAATGACCCCCTCCCTCACTAGACCACCAAGGAGACAGGTAGGACCTGGGGCTCTGCCTAGACATCGGGAGGGTTGCAGGTGGGGATCTCATTTAGGCATAGGGGAGGGAATTGGAGCAACATGTCCTGAGGGAGAGGAGGAAGGAGATCTATTTGAGAGGCCGGGAGGGGGATTGTGAGAGTTTTTAAAAATATTTAAACAGGCCTCTGCTGAGTATCGACTGGGACCTGCATAAGCTCTGGCGGCTAGGTCTATCCAAATTAGCCCCAGATATTCAGTGCTGGTGCCCGTACATGGCCCAGCACTGAATATCTGGGGGCTAATCTAGCTGCTGATAGTCAGTGTTTAAAAAACCACTGACAGTAGCTGGATGACTATCAGGGATGGGGGTAGCCTCTGTTGTCTTTATGTCTCACTTGTTGTGTTGATATTCTTTTACCCTGGTCTTGCTATTCTTCCCCTAATAGTCTCTTATTTTACTTTGTAAACTACTTAGACTTCTTGTTTGAAAATTTTGCGGTATATAAAATAAAGTGAACCTGAAGCAGTGGTGTTCCTAGCTTGTTTGCCACTCAGGGCAGGTCGTTGCTGCATCCCCTGGTGCATCACCCCCCCCCCCCCCAAGAAGGCACACCACATACCCCAAAGTGCATCACCTGACCTTTCCTCCCAGAAAGGGGGTACGTGGAGCAGGCACGCTGCTCTTGGCTCTGCTGGTCCCCTGCCCCAGAACATGAAGTAACATTAGAGGGGGCAGGGGACCAGCAGAGCTGACAGCCATGCACCTGCTCCGTGCACCCCCTTGCTGCCTGCACCCAGGGTGGACCGCCCCCACCACCCTGCCCTTGGTACGCTATTGACCTGAACCAGCCAGTGTTGAATATCCAGATAGAATGGTGAGTGACCATAGTATCCAGATAGTGGGCATGTTTCAACAGCTATCTGGATAGCTAATTAGATAAAGTTAGGACAGCAGTTTTTGAGGCCCATTTACTAAGCTGCATTATTATTATTATTATTATTATTATTATAAACATTGGAATGAACTCACCTGAGTTTCTTGAACTCAGTTCCTCCCTGTTATCTTTGAAGTATTTGGAACTTTTATGACCTGGAGCTTCTTATTGATTTGAAATGCACCAAGCACAATGCCCCACAGAAGCAGAGCTCAAATAGAGCCACCTCCCACTAGCTCTAACACTCTCTGGTGACTGCTAATGCTTCCTTTCACAGCCCCAGCATTATTCTACCCCACAGTCTCAATACAGCCCCCCTCAATACAGCCATCACAACCCCAGCATACTTCCAACCACAGCCTCTACAGAGCCCCCTATTTCTCCACAGTCTTCCACCACAGCCATGCACTTTTTCAAAACTTCCACAACCTTTGCATTAAAAGTTTACAGATCCCTGTCTTTGTACTATGAAAAATGCTATACTATCAAATATATTGAGTATCCTAGCTCACCAGTCCGGTTTTAAATTGTCTGACATTGCTCTTTTTGAGAGATGAATTCTTAGTAAAAGTCTAAAGTTATTTAATTTCAATGAAAAGGAGGTTGAATAGATTGTAAGCTCTCTCGAGCAGGGCTCGTCTCCTACATACTTTTGTACAGCATTGGGTACATCTAGTAGCACTATAGAAATGATAACTAATACTACAGAAGTAGCAGGTTGTTGAGACCACTATTCCACAGTAGATGACAAATATTTTTATATGCTTTGCTCTGCCCATGTCTTTTTAAGGTTTATATATCACACCCAGTCATGGGAACTGAGCATGCATGTTTATCTTGAAATAATATAAAAGTTCTTTTGTACATTCTCTCTGATGTTTTTCTTTCATTACAGACACTGCTAGGACTATCTGAATATTATTTGAATAGCTCCAGGTATATGTTAGGAATATGGTCACCAGCTGCTATAGTAAAAGCTAATACAAAAATTGCATTTAAAAATAATGAGATACATCATATCATCACATTATCAATATCGGCTAAATTATTATAATAATGAGAAAGTCAGACTTTATCCTGACCATTTCCTTTTAGCAACCAGAAGCCCAGATATGTTCATGAGAAATGATCATGTGCAATATAGATCAGTAAGCCAGCGTTGGAGCCATTGTATTCTGCTACAATAATAAATCTGACTGAGTAGTCACCTTAGAAAAGAAAAAAGGAAAACTGACTGATAAATGCAGTGCCATTTTTATCGGGGTAGAACAGTTCTGCAGTGCTAATCTTGGAGCCTTAGTTGGCAAAATCCAATAATTAATCAGCTGTGATATTTAGTTGGTGAGTGCAGATATTTCTAATTTGTAGCATTAATATCATTTAAATTACCTTCCATTAAACTTACCCTTTGATTCTCTCTTAAAAGCATCTTTCATTTTTCCAAACTATATATTTTTGTCTTAGTTTTGGGACGCTTGTAACACATTTCCTGTTTTATTGCCCATACTCTGATAGAGTGACATTTGCAATGCTTTCTTTCCTGTCCTCTAATGTGTCCACCTTTCTCTTGTGACAGAGATGGATGGTAAGGCAGCATTATAGTAACAGTCCCCATCTAAAGGAGGGGAGAAATTACACTTATACCTGCCAACCACCATTCAATCACTCCAGTTCAGAAGCTTTGAAAAAAAAATCCCGCCAATAAAAATAACAACGGAGGCAAAGGAATAGTGCTACCAGGTCAGAATAAAATGGGATTGGGGACAGGTTAGCAGTATCTTTACTGAACCCTTTCCAGATTTCATGGCTCTGGGCAGAAGGGGAGGGGGGGGGGGGACTGGATGAGCTGCACACCAAGCAAACAGAATAGCAGGGGCAGCTGAAGTGATACTCAATGAAAACTTTTAGAGATGTAGCCATGTTAGATTGTGGCAGCAGAAATGACAGGCCAGTGGTGCCTTTGAGACCCGGAGATTTATTGAGGCATAAGCATTTGAGTGCAAGTGTCCATTTCATCAAAAAGCTCATGCCTCAATAAATTGGTTAGTCTGTAAGCTACCAGCCTCTTTTTTTTGAAACAGTGAAGGATTTCATATCCAGATTCAAAGGGGGTCATTACAGAGCTGTGATAAGCAGATGTGAACCAATCAGTTCAATAAGGTTTAATGATATTAAGGAGAAAGGGAGATTAACAGTAATTCATAATGCCTAAAATGGCTTAGGATGGCAGACAGGTCTCAAATCCCCATAATAAATGAAACCCCCTAATTTCTCCTTTGTTCTGTTTATCTTGGATTGATTGTAATCTTTGTTGAGCAGGAACTGTCTCTTACATGTTTGTACAAATGTTGCATATATCTAGCAGTGTTATGAAAATAAGTAGTAATATTAATTGGGAACAATAGATATGTATTAGACTTCTGATTTTAGGTTTTTATAACATGCTTCAGGCTGAATATAACCCTGAGTGTTTTTATAAATGTTTATGTGGACCTAACATTTGTTGAGTTTCTTTTTTGATTATTTTACATTAAGAATATATTTTGTAAATGATTTTCAGAAGCTCTATTAACAATATTTTCTTCCTATGGTTCGAGCACAACTCCTCACAGCCTCTGCATTTTCAGACTTCCCAGCACAGCTCTCTACACTCCTGTAACTCTTCCTCTCCATATCAAGTCGTTCCCCTACTCAAATCACAGCCCAAATGAAGCCCTGCACCCCCAAACCCCCAACATTCTCTGGCAGCTGCCAACACTCCCTTCCACAGTCCCAGCACTATTCTACCCCACAGACTCAACATGGCCCATCACAGCCCCAGTCTTCTTCCTGTCAAAGCCTCTGTAGAGGTCCCTGTTCCCCAACATTCTCCCACCACAGCCAAGCTGTTCCCAAATCTTTCTATCCAGCACTAGACTACAGATCAGCCTTCCACTGATCCTATACTCTCTGGTTACAGCAAAGAATTTCCCTCCACAGCTGCAGCACTCTCCCACCCCATAGTCCTAAAGCAACTTCAACATTCTTACCTTCACACCTAACACAATCACAGCAAAGTCCCCTACAATTCCAGCACTCACCAGTGCAGGCAAGCACCTTTCACATACACTGCACTTTTCAATGCCAATGCAGCCATCATACTTTCTAGCCCAGCACAATCCCATCACTTCCCCTGTACACTTTTCACCAACACAGCCCCAGCACAGCCGCTACAGTCTGCCACCCCCTCCTAGCCTAGCTCCACCACCCAGCAGATATTTTCAGTCTGAAGCCCATCTGTAGCACAAACAACAAGCTTTTGAAGCATGCAAAACAGAGATCTGTGCTAGCATTTACTCTAGTTTTGCGATGGTCCTGCCCCTTCCTGGGCTCCATTTGGGAAGCAGGGTAAGGAAGCAGAGGCTATGCTGGCTCAATCTGCTATTACCATTGCAATGAGGCCTTAGACTGGCACTAGCTTCTACAGGAAATCTGCAAGACAGGATGTTAAGGTACCGAGGGGTGGGGGGGGGGGGGGGGGAATGAATGCACCATCATTTTGAAAAGTTGTCTTCTATGTTCTCATGGACATTCTCAGTTCTATTGCCCCTCTGAAGTTCTTCCTGTCTTAACATCTTGCAAGCAACCCTAGTATCATAGTGTCTGTGGCTTCTTAAGAAATAGTCATGATTCCCTTCTACTTTGAAGTTATATAAAGATCACCACCATCACTATCACTCAAAACAGGCTAAAAAGCAATATTTTTCAACTTGTATTCTGACATCCCAGAACCCTACAAGGGAGCGCTTCTCAAATTTTTGTTCCATTACAGGAACCGCAATTGTAGATTCTGGTAAACCTATGCCTTCTGCTGATAGTCCTTTTTGCTTCCAAAATATCTTCAATGCAGGCACCTTTCCTTGTCCAGCATTTCCCCACCCAATTTTCTGCACTTTGTAATACTCACAGTTTGGGTAGTATGTTGGTACCTGATGCCAGACAGGATTGTGAAAAATTACAGAAGGACCTTACGAGACTGGGAGACTGGGCGGCTAAATGGCAGATGGCATTTAATGTGAGCAAGTGCAAGGTGATGCATGTGGGAAAAAAGAACCCGAATTATAGCTACGTCATGCAAGGCTCCACATTAAGAGTTATGGACCAAGAAAGGGATCTGGGTGTCGTCGTCGATAATACACTGAAACCTTCTGCTCAGTGTGCTGCTGAGTCTAGGAAAGCGAATAGAATGTTGGGTATTATTAGGAAAGGTATGGATAACAGGTATGAGGATGTTATATTGCCATTGTATCGCTCCATGGTGCGACCGCACCTTGAGTATTGTGTTCAATTCTGGTCGCCGCATCTCAAGAAAGATATAGTAGAATTGGAAAAGGTGCAGCGAAGGGCGACTAAAATGATAGCGGGGATGGGACGACTTCCCTATGAAGAAAGACTAAGGAGGCTAGGGCTTTTCAGCTTGGAGAAGAGATGGCTGAGGGGAGACATGATAGAGGTATATAAAATAATGAGTGGAGTGGAACAGGTGGATGTGAAGTGTCTGTTCACGCTTTCCAAAAATACTAGGACTAGGGGGCATGCGATGAAACTACAATGTAGTAAATTTAAAATAAATCGGAGAAAATATTTCTTCACCCAACGCATAATTAAACTCTGGAATTCATTTCCGGAGAACATGGTGAAGGTGGTTAGCTTGTCAGAGTTTAAAAAGGGGTTAGACGGTTTCCTAAAGGACAAATCCATAAACCACTACTAAATGGACCTGGGAAAAATCCACAATTCCAGGAATAACATGTATAGAATGTTTGTATGTTTGGGAAGCTCGCCAGGTGCCCTTGGCCTGGATTGGCCACTGTTGTGGACAGGATGCTGGGCTTGATGGACCCTTGGTCTTTTCCAGGGTGTCATTACTTATGTACTTATATGACTTGATCCTCTTTTCAGACACAATCTTTAAGCTCTCTTGGTAAAATTATATAATCATTGACACCAACAGCATGCGTTCTGGATCCCATTCCATCATCCTAGCTTAAATGATCTAACTTAGGGGCCCTTTTACTAAGCCGCAAACACATCTACGCACGCCTAAAATGTGCCAAAATGGAGTTACTGCGTATCGGACGCATGCCAAGTGAAATTTGACATGTGTAGGTCATTAACAACTGGTTACCATGTGACACTTTACCGCTAGGTCAATGACTGGCAGTAAGGTCGCAGAACCAAAATGGATGCACCGCAATTTTGATTTTGCTGCACGTCTATTTTCGGCAAAAACAAAAAAAAGGGCCTTTTTTACAGGCGCGCTGAAAAATGTTTTGGCACGTGCCCAAAACCCACGCCTACACTACCGCAAGCGATTTTTAAGTGCACCTTAGTAAAAGGACCCCTTAGACTTGCTCCCTTATATTCTTTCTTTGGTTAATCTTAAACTTGTACCACCTCAATTGAAAAGAGCTATTCTAAGACCCATTCTAAAAAAAGCCTTCCCTCGATTCGTCCATACAGTCACATTACTGCCCAATTTCAAACTTATATTTTCTCTTAAAATTTTCTGAGAAGGCTGTCTTTATCTAGCTAGGTCCTGGCTTTTCATCCTCGATCAGGTTTTAGAAAACACTCTAGTATCAAAACTATATTAACATCAGTTTGAAGTAAAGTACACTCAAATCTGGGCCAAGGTCAGACTACTCTTGTCATTTCTTTCCACTTATCAGCAGTCTTTGACATAGTAGACCATTTCCTCATCTTATCCAGTCTTTCTAACCTGGGACTGAAAAATACTGTCTTCCAATCCTTTCTTCAAGGATTGGAGAAAGAAGACTATACTTCCTGAATCATTATACCATTTACTGAATCAACTACTTGTGAGTTGCACTGTGGGGGTTCCTAAGGCTCCATCCTTTCCCTGACTTTGTTCAGTCTTTTTATGAGCTTTCTGCCTACACTTATTCAAGAATTTGCTATTTCTTTTCATATTTATGCAGATATCATCCTACTTGACCCTGACAATTCAGATAGTCTTCATCTACAAAATTGTTTAGACAGGTCTGCTCCCTGGTTAGCAGAAACCCATCTAGTCCTGAATCTAGTAAAAACTGTGGACTGTAGGCTAACCAGACAACGTTTTAGCCCAGTTTCTGAACTTCATTTATAGACACAACTATCATCCCTGTAGACTCCTTTCGTTATTTGGGAATCATTCTTGACTAATTAACTTTCCTTCATGCTGCAGATTTCAGCTCTTTGCAAGACAGATTTCTTTGTGTTATGATAGTTAGAAATTTTTTGATCGTGATTCTTTCCATTCCCTTTTGCTCACTCTCTTAGGACGAAATTCTATAAATGACAACAAAAAATCATTGCCAAAAAAAAATAGCTCTAAACACTATTCTATAAATGATGCTCAGTGATCAGTGACTAACTGTAGCCACAAGGATTTATAGCAACTGAATCCTGGTGTAAATTCTGATGCCTAAGGGCCCTGTTTACTAAGCCACGCTGAAGGTGCGCAAACCTTTTAGTGTGCACTAAAAATTAGCATGAACTAACACTAGATACACCCATAGGAATATAATGGGTGTCTCTATCATTAGCGTACACTAAAAGGTTAGCACCTAAAAGGTTAGTAGATCCAAAGATCTCTATTCTATCCTCATCCTTCTCGATCTATCTGCTGCTTTTGACACTGTAGATCACAGCCTATTCCTTGATACGATGTACTCACTTGGATTTCAGGGCTCTGTTCATTCCTGGTTTTCTTCTTATCTCTCCCAGCGTACCTTAAGTGTATACTCTAGTGGATCCTCCTCTACTTCTATCCCACTGTTAGTTGGTGTACCTCAGGGATTTGTCCTGGGACCTCTTCTTTTCTCCATCTATACTTCTTCCCTTGGTACTCTGATCTCATCCTATGGTTTTCCGTATCATCTTTACGCTGATGATTCCAAGATCTACCTCTCCACACCAGAAATCTCAGCCAAAATCCAGATCAAAGTATCAGCCTGCCTAACATAGTAACATAGTAGATGACGGCAGAAAAAAGACCTTCATGGTCCATCCAGTCTGCCCAACAAGATAAAATCATATGTGCTACTTTTTGTGTATACCTTACCTTGATTTGTACCTGTCCTTTTCAGGGCACAGACCGTGTAAGTCTGCCCAGCACTATCCCCGCCTCCCAACCACCAGCCCCTCCTCCCACCACCGGCTCTGGCACAGACCGTATAAGTCTGCCCAGCACTATCCCCGCCTCCTGCCACCGGCTCTGCCACCCAATCTCGGCTAAGCTCCTTAGGATCCATTCCTTCTGAACAGGATTCCTTTATGTTTGTCCCACGCGTGTTTGAATTCTGTTACCGTTTTCATTTCCACCACCTCCCGTGGGAGGGCATTCCAAGCATCCACTAGTCTCTCTGTGAAAAAATACTTCCTGACATTTTTCTTGAGTCTGCCCCCCTTCAATCTCATTTCATGTCCTCTCGTTCTACCTCCTTCGCATCTCCGGAAAAGGTTCGTTTGCGGATTAATACTTTTCAAATATTTGAACGTCTGTATCATATCACCCCTGATTCTCCTTTCTTCCAGAGTATACATGTTCAGGTCATCAAGTCTCTCCTCATATGTCTTGTAACGCAAATCCCTTACCATTCTCATAGCTTTTCTTTGCACCGCTTCAATTCTTTTTACATCCTTCGCAAGGTACGGCCTCCAAAACTGAACACAATGCTCTAGGTGGGGTCTCACCAACAACTTATACAGGGGCATCAACACTCCCTTTCTTCTGCTGGTCACACCTCTCTCTATACAGCCTAGCAACCTTCTAGCTACGGCCACCGCCTTGTCACACTGTTTCGTCGCCTTCAGATCCTCAGATACTATTACCCCAAGATCCCTCTCCCCGTCCACACCTATCAGATTCTCCCCGCCTAACACATACGTCTCCTGAGGATTTCTATTCCCTAAGTGCATCACTTTGCATTTCTTCGCATTGAATTTTAATTGCCAAAACTTAGACCATTCTTCTAGCTTCCTCAGATCCTTTTTCATGTTTTCCACTCCCTCCCGGGTGTCCACTCTGTTACAGATCTTAGTGTCATCCGCAAATAGGCAAACTTTACCTTCTAACCCTTCGGCAATGTCACTCACAAATATATTGAACAAAATTGGTCCCAGCACCGATCCTTGAGGCACTCCACTACTCACCTTCCCCTCCTCTGAGCGAATTCCATTCACCACCACCCTCTGGCTTCTGTCCGTCAACCAGTTCCTAATCCAGTTCACCACTTCAGGTCCTATCTTCAGCCCATCCAGTTTATTTAAGAGCCTCCTGTGGGGAACTGTGTCAAAAGCTTTGCTGAAATCTAAGTAGATTACGTCTATAGCTCATCCCTGATTCAATTCTCCTGTCACCCAATCAAAGAATTCAATGAGATTCGTTTGGCACGATTTCCCTTTGGTAAAACCATGTTGTCTCGGATCTTGCAACTTATTGGCTTCCAGGAAATTCACTATCCTTTCCTTCAGCATCGCTTCCATTACTTTTCCAATAATCGAAGTGAGGCTTACCGGCCTGTAGTTTCCAGCTTCTTCCCTATCACCACTCTTGTGAAGAGGGACCACCTCCGCCGTTCTCCAATGCCTGTCTGACATTGCTGCCTGGATGTCTCAGCACCATCTGAAACTAAACATGACCAAGACTGAGTGGCCTAGTGGTTAGGGTGGTGGACTCTGGTCCTGAGGAACTGAGTTTGATTCCCACTTTAGGCACAGGCAGCTCCTTGTGACTCTTGGCAAGTCACTTAACCCTCCATTGTCCCATGTAAGCCGCATTGAGCCTGCCATGAGTGGGAAAGCGTGGGGTAAAAAAATAAATAAATAAAATTCTCTATTTCTGTGGATAACACTCTCATCCTTCCTGTCTCATCAGCTCGTAACCTTGGGGTCATCTCTGACTCCTCCCTCTCCTTCTCTGCACATATTCAGCAGACTGCTAAAACCTGTCATTTCTTTCTCTATAATATCACCAAAATTCGCCTTTTCCTTTCTGAGCACACTACCAGAACCCTCATCCACACTCTTATCACCTCTCGCTTAGACTATTGCAACTTGCTTCTCACAGGTCTCCCACTTAGCCATCTCTCTCCTCTTCAATCTGTTCAAAATTCTGCTGCACGACTAATATTCCGCCGGTGTCATTATGCTCATATTAGCCCTCTCCTCAAGTCACTTCAGCACTGGCTCCCTATCCGTTTCCGCATACAGTTCAAACTCCTCTTATTGACCTATAAGTGCATTCACTCTGCAGCTCCTCAGTACCTCTTCACTCTCATCTCTCCCTACATTCCTCCCCGGGAACTCCGTTCACTGGGTAAACCTCTCTTATCTGCACCCTTCTCCTCCACTGCTAACTCCAGACTCCGTTCCTTTTATCTTGCTGCACCATATGCCTGGAATAGACTTCCTGAGCCGGTACGTCAAGCTCCATCTCTGGCCGTCTTCAAATCTAAGCTAAAAGCCCACCTTTTTGATGCTGCTTTTAACTCCTAACCCTTATTCACTTGATCAGAACCCTTATTTTATCATCCTCACTTTAATATTCCCTTATCTTTTGTTTGTCCTGTTTGTCTGTCCTAATTAGATTGTAAGCTCTGTCGAGCAGGGACTGTCTCTTCATGTTCAAGTGTACAGCACTGCGTACGTCTAGTAGCGCTATAGAAATGTTAAGAAGTAGTAGAAGTAGTAAATAAGGTCCTAAATTAGGTGTGGATCCCAATAACATTGGGACATAAATTGCAGTTAATGTCCTTGATCCACCCATGACCCTCCCATGGCCACACCCCCCCTTTTTGGAGCCACGTGTAAATATGCACACATATATTTAAATTAATCCCAGATAGCACTTATTAGGGCCCAATTATTGGCTCCATTTGGCTTATTATTCAATTAAATTGCCAAGCACAGTTTGAGCGCCATATATATAATTCAGGGTTTAACATCTAGAATCTATTAGTGTAATGTGGAGGGGCATAATCGAACAGAAACGCCTACCTCCATGGGCGTTTATCTCCGAGAACGGGTCCATGAAGGGGAGGGCCGAAGCGTATTTTTGAAAAAATGGATGTTTTTGAGCTGGGCGTTTTTTTTTTTTTTTTAGCAATAATGGAAACTAAAACGCCCAGCTCAAAAACGTCCTAATCCGAGCCATTTGGTCGTGGGAGGGGCCAGGATTCGTAGTACACTGGCCCCCCTGATATGCCAGGACACCAACTGGGCACCCTAGGTCAGTGCGGTGGACTTCAGAAAAAGCTCCCACATGCATAACTCCCTTACCATGGGTGCTGAGCTCCCAACCCCCCTCCCCCAAAACCCACTACCCACAAATGTACAACACTACCATAGCTCTTAGGGGTGAAGGGGCACCTACATGTGGGTACAGTGGGTTTTGGAGCCCTCTCATTTACCAGCACAAGTGTTACAGGTAGGGAGGGATGGGCCTGGGTCCACCTGGCTGAAGTGCACTGCGGTACCCTCTAAAAGTGCTCCAGGGACCTGCATACACGCAGGCCTCTAGGACTTGTTGCTGCTATATAACTTTGGCACACCAGTTTACACCTGAAGACTAATCTCTCCGAAAACGTCCTTTGTTGGAATAAGCACGTTTACTCACAGTTAACTGCAGATCAGAGGTTGTGCCCCACTGGCAATGAGTCTCCCTGGTACTGAGATTAGCAGTAGGTCAGAGCTGGCAGAATGCTGTACAATGCCCTCTTTCAGCCACATTCAAGGTAAGAACTAAGTTCTCTAACGTGGCTAACACATGGAAGGGATCTAAAACTGGCTTACAAAAATGGACTACCGGAAACAAAACTGGACACACTCTGACCCAGTAGGCAGGGGGAAAAGCACCATGGGAGAAGAGCCTACCAACTACCAACATCGTGAGACTGTAACACAATCTAATGAAATCACGGAGCCCAATACCCTACACCCACCACAATGCAATGCTGATGTGACCCTGTAGTGCACCCGAGAGCCACATCTGACCCAGGGAAAGACTGTCACAGGATAGAACACATTCTGCTGTCATGGAGGTGGGTACGGCATTTGAGGCTGGCATAGAGGCTGGAAAAAAAGTTTTTAAAGTGGGTTTTTTTTTGATGGGAGGGGTTTACTGACCACTGGGGGAGTCCGGGGAGGTCATCCTCGATTCCCTCCAGTGGTCATCTGGGCAGTTGGGGCACTTTTTTGGGACTTGTTCGTGAAAAAAAAAGGGTCCAAAAAAAGTGACCCAAAATCGCAGTAAAAACGCCTTTTTTTTCGATTATCAACTAAAGAAGCCCATCTCTCCTCAGCTGATAACCACGCCCCAGTCCCGCCTTCACCATGCCTCCAACACGCCCCCGTCAACTTTATTCGTTTCCGCGACAGAGTGCAGTTGGAAACACCCAAAATCGGCTTTCGATTATACCGATTTGGGCGCCTTTGCGAGAAAAACGCCCATCTCACGAATTGGGTCGAAATATAGGCGTTTTTCTCTTTCGAAAATAAGCAGGATAGTGTATTATGGTATCCCTCACATTATCATGAAAAAGCTGCAAATGCTACAGAACTTGTGCCATTCAACTTCTATGTCACCCTGGTCAACCAGATCATGTGATTTCCCTTCTTAAAGGGCATTACTGGCTTCCTGTCAAATGTAAAGTCAGGATCAAAGTTTTGCTTCTGGCTTTTCCCTCCTTTCTGCACTCCTTTGCTATTCTTTACACCTCCTTCGCACCCTCAGGTTACTCGAAGAATTATTTGGTCCTACCTGGATCTTGAGCAGCAAAATATGAGTTCACATGACACAGTCCTTTCTTTTTTTTTTTTTTTTTAATAGCCCCTGCTCTCTGGAATGCTATGCCACTAACCATTCACAGTGAAATTTCTCTAAAATATTTTAAATCAGCAATTAAAACTTGGCAATTTCAGCAGGCATATACTACCTAAATTTGGGTGGATCCTGGCTGCACTGTTCACTTGCCCCTAGCACTAATTGTGAATCTATAGTCTGTACACTATCACATCCTGGTTTGTCAGTTTAAGCAGTATACTAAATCCTGAATGAATGAATGAATGAATAAATAAATAAGAGTATGTAATGAGCTCTACTTTCATTCCCAAACAATTTATGTTTTCCATTATAGTACTTCACTTTGCATGTCTTTGATTAATTATATATAAAAACAATTATTTCCAGTTTTTATATGTGTTAAGTTATAATGATTTTACTGTGATTTTGAGTTTATTTTTTTATTTTATTTCTTTCATTATTGATTTGCCCCTGATGCAGCCCACGCACATGTGCATTGAAGCTAAGTGTGCTTTCTGAACATAATTTTTGCTATTATGTATTTTTTAATATTTAGAAATGATTTTGGAATATTTTGCACTTTTTGCTCACTTACAGGAGGTTTTTGGCTGATTATAAGTGGTCTGTGAAAGACATTGAATGCCAATTTTTTTCATATCTACAGATACAGTATCCTCCTTTGCACTTTTTATTTCCATTCACTAGTTTGTTGAGTTAAATTAAAAACATGCCTGACATGATCATGTTTCACCTTGCATGGGCTGCATCAGGGGCAAGAAAATACTGAATGCTCACCTAGAATGCATAGTATTTATATTTATTTATTTATTTATTTATTTAAAGAAGCATTTATATCCCACATTCTCCAAACAGGTTTGGTTGGATGTGTCTTATGAAGCTAGTAGAAGAGGAGGTGAATTACATTTTAATAGGAAAGGTGGGATGGGGGGGATAGAGAGTAGGGATGTGAGAGGGCTTGGAAAGAGATAGAAGAAGAGCTAGTGGGAGAGGAGGCATATTACATTTTAATAAGAAGGGTGGGGGGAGTATCCTTGTGCTGGTCTTCGATGGCCCCTCAAACATTCAAGGTATCGTTATGCACCTCTTTGAGGGTCTAATAGTAGCTTCTCCCACACAGCACTGAAATCTGGGTGAAGAAAGGTGTAGAGCCAAGGGGAAAAGATACCTAAACATATTCATATTAGAGTATACACACCATTAACATCCAAATGTTGTTTACCTTATAATGTCATAGGTTTTTGCATTAGCATGCATGCTAATAGTGTGATAAAATATAATATTTCAAATTACACAGTCTTTACTATGAACATGCCAAAAACATATTGAGCATGTTTCAGTGCAGAGTATCCCAGAAATATGTGGGCAACCCTGTGGGAATACAGAAAGAAGATACATTTGTCTGTTCCAGATTTCTTTGAAAATAAGTGAAATTTTATCTTTGGAAAAAGTGCAAGTGCTAAAAATACACGTAGGAAAAAGATTTCAAGAATTAAAATTAAATGTTGACATTCAGCCAGATTTCAGTATAGATAACAGAAAGATACAACAGAGGAAACAGTCTATTAGCATGTTTTGCCTCAATTGAAAAACTGCAGAAGAGAAAAACCAGATGCAGAAAATGAACATTAGTATACAATCAACCACAGCACATTTTTCACGTCTTCCATGTAAAGCCACTCACTTTCAGCTAATGCTGAATTGAGATGAAAATTCCCTTTATTTACTGATTTAGAGTGTCATCTACTTATATTGGGACCCTGTTTACTAAGTCACGTTAGTGTTTTTAGTGTACGCCCATATGTACTATGGGCGATTTAGCGTTTAACATGTCCTAATTATTAGCACACGCTAAAAATGCTAACACACTTAGCACTGCTTAGTAAACAGGGACCTTAGACTTTTATCTTAGGTTCCTAGTCAATCTACATGTGAATTGAGAAAAATATCTATTCACTGCAAACAAAACATTTTTCTATTTAGTTAATTTTTATAGACCTACCGCTACATGAATGATCCCTTTCAGTTTGTCAACAGAGTTGCATGTATACCACACTATTCCATTACTGTGAGTGACAAGTTGATTGATACAATTACTCATTTGGCATTTATTATTAATTATAAAGATAAATGAGATTTATTGATGCCTGATTAAATCTATGGTTTATGAGTATGACAGATGGAGGATGTGTTAAATGACATCAGTGGCTCATTGAGTTATCACATCAATTTTGTGATTGAAATGAAATCCATCATGAATTTAAGAACTCATCTGCAGAATAGATGATAGGAATGTGAGCAGGCAAAAAGGGATCAATTCTATAAAGTGTGCCAACATTTATGGACCAAATTGCAGTTCGCTGAGCACAAATTCTATTGCAGCATCTGGGAGTTCAGATTCCATTATAGAGTGCTAGTATATGTTGGCCCACTTATACAACATGACCATTTGGGGGAGGAGCCCTTACTGCCACCCGTTGAGGTGTGGTAAGGATTCCCATGCTAACCCGGCAGTAACTGGGCAGCGTGTGGCACTGCCTGATTAGTGCCGGGTATACACCGGTGCTACAAAAATAAATATATTTTTGTAGCACAGGATATGACGATGCACTAGGGGTGGGAAATACTGTCTGGCTGCTGCGGTAGCCTGGCAGTACTTCCTTTTTAGCGAGCTTACCACCGCTTTGTAAAAGGGGCTCTGAATCTGATCTTGTGTCAGAATTGTGACTTTCAGGTGTACTTCAGGAAGTCCTGGCAAGAGTTCTTGGAAACTAATGTTGTGCAGCCTCCTGGGGGTGAGGATACCCCTAGTGCTATTACAGTCTGGGAAATGGCCAAAGTGGTGTTGAGGGGCAAAATTATAGGTTATGTAAGTCATGTTAGAATGAAGAGGGATGTCAAGATTCTGAACCTTACAGTACAACAGTGACGATGACTCAAGAATAAGCAGCAAATGCTTCAGCTGGTCTAAAGTTTTATTGTAAAGCAAACGAGACTCGACACAGTTGTGTTTAGGCCAACAAGGCCTACCTCAGGTGTCTCTTAGATTGTACTGAATCGTCCACTTGAAATAGTGTCTATAGTCAATATGAAAAAGCAACAAAGCGCACAATAAAGAACAAGTCCATAAACTACTACTAAATGGACTTGGGAAAAATCCACAATTCCAGGAATAACATGTATATAATGTTTGTACGTTTGGGAAGCTTACCAGGTGCCCTTGGCCTGGATTGGCCGTTGTCATGGACAGGATGCTGGGCTCGATGGACCCTTGGTCTTTTCCCAGTGTGGCATTACTTATGTACTTAATAAACCTTTAGACTGACTTAAGCATCGTCTGCTTATTCTTGAGTCATTTTCGCTGTTGTACTGTATATTTCCTACCATGCAAGGATTTGTTTCTTCTGTGCATACATCAAGATTCTGAACCTTATCACATATCTTCAGTACTGGAGGAAGAGACATATTTCTACCCTGAGAAATCTGGAAAAAGAGGAAACTCAAAAGGTTAGAATAGAATTGATACTACTACTAATCATTTCTATAGCACTACTAGCTGTACACATTATATACAGGAACGCAGGGACGTTTACTGTCCTTAGAGGGCTCACAATCTAAATTTTTGTACCTGGGGCAATGGAGGGTTAAATGACTTGCCCAAGGTCACAAGGAGCTGCAGTGGGAATCAAACCCAGGTTGCCAGGCTCAAAGCCTACTACACTAACCATTAGGATACTCCTCCATATTGGACACTTTTTTAAATCAAAAGGCCAGATATAATATTTTATTGTATAAACATAAACTCTATAAGTGGTAGAATAAGATGGGTAAATTGTTAGCTAATCTGGTTCGACTCTCCAAAGCTCAGAAAAGCAGGACACTGCAGTGCATGACTTCTCAATTGCTCGGGCTTTTTAGATTTTTATCAATATTTGTATGGTAGGGATGATCTGGAAGTGGCACAGAGGGATTATTTTTTTCAAAACCTTGAGCTGCCTTACATTATGCTCCAGGAGGCAACTTTCTCGGGGCTCCCAATTGGGGTGGGGTAAATTTGACAGGTCATTAAACGATTGAAACTGGCTAAGGCATTGGGTCTGGATAGGTTTGATAACGAGTTCTATAAACTCATGGCGGATTTGTTACTGTTTTTAGGGGATCAGGTTAGGGACTTGTCTGCAGTTGCACAACTCATTGATCAGTTTGGTTCCTTTTCTGGTTTGAAAATTAATTCTGATAAATCTGAAATTCAGTGTTGTGGCTCTGCCAGAGTTACTGGATCCCGTGAAAATCTCTTGAAACAAGCCCCAGGAGTTCTTAAATATTTGGGGATTTTTATTAGTGCAGATGTTAAAACATCTTTATAAATTAAATGTTGGGATAAAATTGACCATATTAGGAGGCTGTATGATAGGTATAAATCAGCCTCTTACTTTATTGGGTAGGAATGCCTTAATCAAAATACTAGCCCTAGCAAAGATTTTGTACTCCCTGCGGATGGTCCCTTTTTGGGTAACACTTAAGGATGAGTGATGGTTCTGGAGTATTCTTAGATGTTTCTTCTGGAGGGGATCATGTGGCCTGCATCAGTCTTAGCAAATTATATTTGACCTGGGAGCAGGGAGGGTTGGGAGCACCCGATCTCTGGCTGTATAATATGTCAACATTAATGTGCTGGGTACATGAATTCTATAGCGAAGCACAAAACTTTTTTCCAGAGGGCATGTCGGTGTGCTGTCTGAGGATCTGGATCCCCTGACCCTACGTCATAGTGGGTGGGGTACAGGATGACAACAGAGTACTGTTTCTTTTATAGTGCCTTTGAGAAAAGCATAGTTTTGGTGGTGGACATTTTGGAAATGTTCAGCAAAGATATCCCCATTTCTGGCTTTGGTTGTAGATCTAGATTTTGAACCTGGACTTTCCTGCGGGGGGGGGGGGGGGGGGGGGGGGGGGGGGGGGGGGGGGGGGGACGGAGGTACATCACCACTGGGTGCAGAGGGGGTGTAGGAGGTTGGTAGATTTAATAAATTTGGAGCATGAACACTTTCCTTCTTTTTAGCAGGTCTGACGAACATGGAATATTCCCAAGCAGCAATTTTTTTATCTGCAAACTTGCCAATATTATCAAACTTTACTGACAAAGTAGGGAGGTGCTAAGGCCTTACACGTGGAGGAGGTGGACAAATATTTTAAATCTTTGCCCTGCCACTTTAACAAGCTGACTGTTTGGTATGGGGATGGCCAGTTGGGGCAACCAGAAACAGTTCTAGATTCCTTGGCCCGGATTTGGTCTACTATATTGGCTATTTCCTTAATGGGTTGGAACTATCTAAATTGTGGGTTACTGGGTACAAGCTGCTGGCGAGTGCTTCTTTGAAGGAAACATTATTTAAAAATCATACATAGGGTGTATCTCACTAGAGTGCATGGTTGTCAAATGCGGCTGTGGGCTGATGATTCCTGTCTGCGATGTAAAGTTGGTACAGACATTTGGTTACACACCTTTTTGGACAGTCCTTTTTTTGCATGAGCTATGGAGGCATGTTCAAGAACTTTTTGGACAGGTGGTGGGTGGGGGTATTGCATGGATTTATGATTTACTGTTACTGGGTAACTGGGAAGGGAATGGGTGACTACAAGAAACAAGAGGGTCATCATATTTGAGATATTTACTATGCACAAACTTATATTGCAATAGGGGATTGAAGAAGAATCACCACCATTTAATTGTTGGATCTGTCAAATACACCAAATGGCTCAGTTGAACTTTGGCATCTGACCTGGCACGGTAGGCATAATGCCGTCTCTTAGAAATGACTTTGGACTTGATTGTTAAACTAACAAATGACTCTGCCTTGGCTAATCCTCCTTACTGACTCTTGGGATTGTAAACTGGGAGATCTGCTGCCTACATTTTATGTTTTTATGTATTTCTTCTTTCTTTAGGGGGTGGGGGTTGGGTGGTTAGGTTGTGTGTGAGATATGTCTGGGGGTTGTGGGGATATAAGTAGAAACTCATGGTAGGTGGCTAGCTGTTCTACGCTCCCATGGATCAGACACAACCAGAGAGAGTGAAGTTTTTTCTTCCTAGTGTTTTGTACTATTTGTTCAGTATAATATTTTGCTGCTTACATTTTGACTGTTGGCTGGCTTGCTGTTTGCATAAATAAAGGTTTAAATATAATTAGGCATTGGCATGCATGCTTAATTCATTTTTGCAAAACATCCATGTCATATCAGAAATATGCAAAACAAGTAAAAGAGAATGTACTCAAATACACTCAAATATATTTTTAAGCATATACAACATGGAAGAAACAACGCCAACAGTAATTCAAATCCCAAGCACAGAAGCAATGAAACTCTCACATTATACTACTGTCTCATACCGTCACACTGATGGATCAGACACCTGCATCTACTCCCTTGCACCTGCTCCTCATCTGCTATTGATTTTTGAAAAGGCAAATTTTGTAGCACACAATACATTTGTGGAGGGAAGGTACAATCACCGACTTCACACCTGATATTTAAACTTTTTTAGATGCACCATATACTGCTGCCAATTTCCGTGGAGTTATCACTACTCTATTTTGACAATTATTAGTTATGCTGCTGTTCTTCTTCTTCTTAGGCTAGTTTGAAGACATCTCATTCTTCTTAAAACATATTTTATGTTTTAAGAGAGAATCATCAGAACAAATACTATCGACTTCTAGAATTATAGGTACTGTAGTTGAGAGAGAGAGAGAGAGAGAGAGAGAGAGTCATTTACAGATTGAGGGCTGGACACAATAGAAATAACATTGCACTGTGCCTCAGCATCTAACATGAACCTTGATTATTTGTGAGCAAGGTGCAAATTAATCATATGCAATGCATTTGTAACCCCAGGCAGATTCCTCCAGTTCAGCTCTTCACCCTGGGGTCCCTCACTTAAATTCTAGGAGCCGGAGTCACAAAAACAGATATCTTCACTTTTTTGCCACACACAGCTCTCACTGGCTGGTTCATACGAGCCGGGTGCAGGCAGGGGCCGGAATATATCCGATAGGCTGAGGGTGCTCTTTCTCTGGGCACTCACTCAAAAGAATATTCAGCAGTTTCAGTTGCAAAAACTTCAATTTGCTTTACTAACAGTGACTTGGAAAACAGTTGATAAACTTGATAACTTGGTCTTTTGGGGTGATCAACCCAGGTCAAACAAGTTCTCCAGTGCGGTCTTTCAGGGTGATCAGCAAAGCTCAAACAAGTTCTCCAATGCGGTCAGAGCGTTTAAATCACAGTTCAGTTCTATCACAAATCTCCTCTACTTGCAACCAGAAAAGGGTACTTGGCATTTTTTCATGATCAAGTTCTCAGTCCATGGTAGTCTCCACGTATACAACTGTTTTATATCTCTTCAGTTTTACCTCAAACTCCTCTGGTCTACTGACGGGGAACTAGAGTGGGGTAACCAGCCACTCTAGGTCTCCGTCAGTCTTTCAACTTTAACACATTGCATCTTTGGCTTGTAACAGAGAGAATAGCATGTGGGTGAGCCGCACTAATCTCTTGCAGTCTGTATTTCACTTACATGAATTCTATAGTCTTCTGTCCCATCCTGGAACAAGATCCATCCACAAATGTAAGTCCTGCAAGAAGTCAGACACGCCCACTCCAACTTCTCCTACCTGGGGTTTATTGTCCCCTAGGCACTTGACTCCCTTGTTGGGAACATAGCTACAGGAACCTCCTGCCTTGTGCAGAGGTTTTCAAACACCACGCTTATAAATTTCTCCTGCCTTGGTACCCAGGACTTCCCCCTTGGTACTACGGGTCTCGGTGGGGGTGGGCTACCAAAGACCAGAACTTTCTGTGATCAAACTCTTTTATTGTTTCCCTAGCCCTGCCCCCTAGAACTAGGCTTTACTCTGATTTTCCCACCAGGCCATCAATTGCAGCTCTCTCACAGTCTAGTGAACTCCATGAAAATCCTTCCTCCCACCCACTATGCATGAGCATTTTCAGAGGGGGTGGGTCACACATTCACATACTTTTGCTACACATCTGGGTCCAGTGCAGACCCTCTCTGTGGGGTATTAGTTGCACCAATTAAAGATTGATAGGTTAGTAGCAATTTGTAAAAAGATCAAACATCTGCAAAACTTTTTCCAATGGAAAGGTTGCAGAGCAAAACTCAAGCTTTGAAAAGTAAATATTTTTTTCAAAGTGAAGGAAATGCTCAAAAATATTGCAATCAAATTGCTCCTTATTTTGGAGCACAGTGGAAGTTATGGAATTTTGCAAATAGTCTTTTATGCTTAAAGCTAGGAGCGTTGGAGTCATGAGCTACAGATTATTTAGCTTTTTGTCCTAGTGTTATCCCTTTAACATTGGCATAAAGCCTGCTGGAAATGAATTTCACAGTGTATTAAAACATTAAGATATCTAAGATTCATGGCTAGCATATATCTTAGCCTCATTTCATCATTAAGAAAGGGACACATTACCATTGTGTTTTAACAGCAAATGGATATTTCATTAGAAGAAGTTAGTTCTGCTTAGGACTGATAATATGCACTTTCATAAAGTCTATAAAATATTGCTCTGGAAAGAAATGTACTCATTGTACTGCCACAGGACGGTAAGTCTGAAATCAGTAAAAATGGATTGACATGTCATATATGGTTGAAACCTTTCAACAAGATCAAAATGTTCATTTTTCTAAAATGTTATAATTGAATATACTTTCACTTACAGCTTTGCATATAGTGATGATGGATGTAACATGCAAAAATGATTTTTTTTAATGGAAATGTTTAGTAAAGAGCTTTAGAGCAAGCAGTTTAATGCTGTTGTAGCAAAATTTGCCTCTCTGTAGTAGGCCCAGAGCTGTCTATCTCCTTTATAATCTTTCATTACAGTGCTAGTCACAAGGAGGAAAGTGGTTTCTTTATCTGCATTTTGTGTATTGTAAAATGATACAGATTTTCTATAGCTTGGTCACCCAGGTCACACAAAAATACCGTTTTCCATGTAGCAATTTCTAGATATTTTAGTGATGGACTGTGAATATCAAATCAAATCTTAAAAAAAAATAATGCTTTATTCTTTTAGTTGGCCACAAGTAGTAATTAAAAAAGACAGTTAATGCTCTTTCGCCTTGAATTAATATTTTGTTTAACAGACAGAGAATCAAATGGTGTCTGTTCTGCTGGCAAACAGTGCAACACCTGCAGCATTTGTTAGTGTCTGAATTATTTTTGGACATTGTGACCCCCCTCATGAGATCAGGAATAATTTAAACAGACAATTCTAAGTGAGATTTGGGCTGAAAAGTTGAAATGGGAATTACTCAGCTTGGATGAAAACAATACACTATTTTAATTACTATTGCATTATTCAGTAAAACTCCATCCTTGATTTTTATTTCATCAAAAGCACTGCCAGCCCTGATCTTCTCAGGATGATTTTGTTTTGACTTTAAAGACAATGATTCTTCTAAGGAAATAAGCTATTTTTAATGTAGGGCCCTTTCACTAAAGTACAGTAAAGTTTTGCACTTAATACATGTTAGATATGAAAAACAGCAGTTGGGTGCCTAAGGGGCTCATTTTAGAAATAGAAAAATGTTGAAAAAGCAGCACAAAGCGGCATTTGGACGTTTTGTTTTCCCCAAAATGTCCAAATCACTATTTTCAAAACCCATTTTAAGATGTTTTTCTATGCAGTTCATGTTGGGGGCATGATGTGAGCGTTCCTAACTTGGACATTTTTCTGTCATAATGGAACAAAGCAAAAACATCCAGGGCTAAACCTAGATGTTTTAGGCTAGACCTGTTTTAATAACAACTAAGGAGCCCTTTTACCAAGCTGTAGTAAAAGGGGCCCTGCGGTGGCATCAGTGCATGGATTTGCCATGTGTTGAGGCACCGTTCACTGCAGCAGGTTTTTCTAAAAAAAGGAAATGGCTGTGCAGTAAGTACAAACTTGCAGTGCAGCCATTTCCTGGGGATCTCTTACAGTCTCGCTGGAAATGGGGCACTGTGGGGGCAGGACTACCCCCCAGCTCCCGTAGACCGGCAGTAGTGCCAGATTAGTGCATGCCAACATCATGGTAACTCTACTGCAGCATTGTAAAAGGGCCCCTAAATAACAAAATGACCACTGGAAGGATTTTGGCATGACCCCCCTTACTCCCCCAGTGGTCACTTACCTCCTCCTACCCCCCCTAAAGATGTAAAAGAAACAGTACATACCATGCTCTATGACAGCTTCAGATGTTACCAATTGTCCTATTAGAGCGACAAGCAGGTTTCTAGAATAGTCTAGTGGTCAATACAGTGCACTGTAGAGAAAAAGACCCAGGCCCATATCTCACTCTAAATGTTACACTTATGGTGGAGCTCTCCAAAACCCACAAAAAACCTACTATATCCACATGCAGATGACACTTGCAAGCATAAGGGCAATTGTAGTGGTGTACAGTTGGGTACAGTAGGTTTTTGGTGGGCTTGTGGGAGGGCTCACCATACAATATAAGGGGGTAATGGTGAGATGTGTACCTGGGCCCTTTTATGTGAAGTCCACTGCAGTGCCTCCTAGGACGTCCCACAGCTCTGCTTGGATGTCAGTGTGACCAGTCTACTAAGAATGCTGGCTCCTCCTACATCCCAATGGCTTGATTTTGTGCGTTTTTTCACTTGGATTTTTTTTTTCAAAAATGATCCAAGAAGATAGATGCACTATAGAAAATAGCATCTAGAAAATAGCCATTTTTGAAAAAAAAAAAAAAAAAATTACCCATTTTCAAACCTGAAAAAGGGCTATGTTCGCTACTAGAGTTTTGTATGTATTCTGTAAAATGTCCAACGTCAGATTTAGATGTCATATTGAAAATGCCCCTCTAAGTGCACTTAGGCATTATTCTATAACTGAATGCCCATTGTGTTTATTTTCAAAGCATATTATACCTCTAAATACCTAAAAAAATAGACTGTTAAAAACATCCAAATCCCAATTTTGTAAAGTCCGAATTCGTACAAATAGCCAGAGGGCATATTGTGGGTGTGTTTTGGGTGGGACTAGGGAGGTCACAAAAGTAGAACATCCAACAGTGATTTTTGAATGAAAAGAAACACCCATGTCTAAAAAGAAAGACATTTAATGCATGAGCCATCCTTAATTCCTCAGTTGATGTTGTCCCCCTCCCTCTCCCCTGAAAGTAAAACTGAAAAGGAAAACCAGGGCTCTATGTTAGCTGCAAGTATTGTAACCATTCTGAGCAGAGCAGCAAACAGGGCAGTGGAATAAGGACACAGGTTCAAATCCCATTGTAGCTCAATTTGTTTTTCTGAGGATTCCTCCAGGAACAGAAAAATACTTATTGTACCTAAAGATACAAGACACCTTCAAGCCTGAAGGCTATTGAAATGGTGTGCATTCAGGTACAGTAGGTATTTTATGTTCTTGCAGGAATCACATTTACAAAAAAATTTTAACGTGTCCCTTGGTTTATAGCCCGCTGCACTAACCACTAGGCAGCTATTCTGTTCTGCAAGGACATCTGTGTGGCCATTTTGATAAGAATGCTGCCAGTCAGACTTCCCTGTGCCTTGACACCCCCCCCCCCCCCCCGTTTATAATTTAAACATTTGTTTATAAAATGGTTGTTCAGAATGGACATCTCCAGTGTAAGGATATCTTTCTCACATATTTTCAAACAGGAAATCTGGATGCATTTCCTGATTGAGAATAGCTGTGATTTTTTTGTTTTGGGGGGGGGGGGGATGTTATGGGCAGGACGTCTCAAGTCTGACTTGGATGTTTTCAAAAATGCCCCTCAATGTGTTCTATCACGTAACTGCAAAAGGGGTGTGGGCAGGTCATGGGCATTCCAACGATCAGTTAGCCACTTAACTGTTGCATTTGGGCGCTCACAGTTACATCTGCCATAGAGCAGGTATAAGTAGTGATACCTAAGTTTCAGAGCCTAATTGCTGACATCTAGTTTAGGTGCACAAATTTGCTTTTATAGAGTAATAGCTTAGCACCTAAATTTTGGGCATCAACTTTTAGTTGCCCCCTTAGGGGTCCTTTTACTAAGCCGCGTAAGCATCTACGTGCGCCCAATATGCGCCAAAATGGAGTTAGTGGCCCAACTACCACATTGCTGCTGTGGTAGTTTCATTTTTGGCACGTGTCTGATATGCGCATCTGAAAAACATTTTTTATTTTTGGGTGCGCGCGCACGCCAAGCGACATTTAATGCACGTAGGTCATTACCGCCCAGATTCTTTACCTCTGGGTTAATGGCTGGCGGTAAGGTCTCAGACCCAAAATGGATGTGCGGAAATTTTGAATTTGCCACAAGTCCATTTTCAGCAAATAAAAAAAGGCCTTTTTTACAGGCACCCTAAAAAATGGATCGGCCTGCACCCAAAACCTGCACCTACAGTACCGCGAACCATTTACAGCACAGCTTTGTAAAAGGACCCCTTAGTGCATAAATTAGTGCATGCTGTCATGCAAGTATGGTAAGGCTTACATCCTCTTGCACTAACAGCTCACACTACTTCACATGTTAACTGCTTGTCGCACTCTGGTAAAAAGAACCAATTCGAGTATTATTTAGGAATAATTCATGAACCAGTCCTAGAAAATTGCTACTTTTCCCCCCAGAGAAACCTGATATTTAGATCTGCTACTATTTTTAAGTATTTGAAGTTAGCTCAAGTCTTTTCAGTAGTAGTTAAAGGCAAATTATGTTTAACCACAATAGGTATTTTCCTGTTTACAGAGGCAATGAGAGTAGAATGACTTGCTCAAAGCCACAAGGCATGGCAGTGAGATTTGAACCCTGGCTCCTCAACTTTCTGACGTCCTCCAACAGTTAGCTTGTGAAGTTGGGAGACACGATATGTATGTTTTAGATGCTGGTTCTTGACGGAGGAGAGGAAACAGGGTCCTTGTTGAACCAGAAGTATCTAATAGTTCCACTCGTCATCAAGTTTGATGGTTTTTAGAAAAGCTGTACGAGATAAGTGTTTATTTCTCATGTTTTTTGAAAATTGACATTTGAAAATTGATTTTCAAAATTGAGTGAGTCTCAGTATTATAAAGAGTCTGTGATTTTATAATGTTTGGAAAGATAATTAACAATTAGGGCCCTATTTACTACAACACACTAGAATTTTTAGCATGTACCTAAAATTAGCATGCATTAAATGCTAGAGACACCCACATATTCGCATGGGTGTCTTTAGCGTTTAGCACGTGCTGTTTAACGTGCACTAAAAAGCACGTCCTTAGTGCTGCTTAGTAAACAGGGCCCTTAATTTGTTTCACAATTTGCACTATTGCACAGTGATATCTTGGGCAAGAAATATTTGACTGCCTTCAGGTAGTGCTCTCATTTGTACATATGTCCTTGTTAGCCACAGGAATTGGTGAGCAGCTCAGATTGATAATGAGGGTCTCTTATTCTTTATTACATTATTATATTTTATTTTATATATTTTAGATTTCATATCTACTATAATAAAAAGCACCTCCAACGTTCTGAAGCTGACTCCGTGGCACTGAAGGGTTGTAGGGTTCGTGCTACCTGTAACACTGTATCCACCTCCTGCTGTGACGTTAGTGTACTTCCTGGTTCATCATATGCGACATCACACGCATGAGGGTGTCATCGTCCCTCCCTTCCTCCCTCCCTTCCAGTTCCAGGCCCCCTCCCTTCAATTTTTAAAAGTCATCTTCACTTACCAAGTCAGGGTTACGGCGGACGGCAGCAGCGGTAAAACGCATGCAGGCTCGGCCCTTCTCTCTCTGTCAGCTGTGGTCCCGCCCTTGCGTAAACAGGAAATGAGGGTGGGACCACAGCTGAGAGGGAGAGAAGGGCTGAGCCTGCACGTCTTTTACCGCTGCTGGCGGCTGACGTAACCCCAACGAGGTAAGTGAAGACGACTTTTAAAATTCATAGGGAGGAGGCCTGGAACTGGAAGGGAGGGAGGGAGGAAGGGAGGGACGACGAACCTGGAACTGGGAGGGAGGGAGGAGGGAACCTGAAACTCGGAGGGGGGGGACTGTGAAACCCAGAGGGAGGGAGGGGGACCCTGAAACTCGGAGGGAGGGACCCTTAAACTCAGAGGGAGGGATGAACTGTGAAACTTGGAGGGAGGTATGGACCCTGAATCTCAGAGGGAGGGAGGGACCCTGAAATTTGGAGGGAGGGAGGGAGCAACCCTGAAACTTGGAGGGAGGGACCCTGAAACTCGGAGGGAGGGGGGACCCTGAAACTCAGAGGGAGGGGGACCCTGGAACTTGGAGGGAGGGAGAGGATGACCCTGGAACGGAAGGAGGGAGGGGGGACGACCCTGGAACTCAGAGGGAGGGAGGGGACGACCCGGGAACTAAGAGGGAGGGAGGGAGGGAGGGAGGGGGATGACCCTGGAACTCAGAAGGAGAGAGGGGGGATGACCCTGGAACTGGGAGGGAGGGGGGCACCCCTGGCACACACTCTCAATCTCACACACACACACTCTCTCTCTCACAGACACACTTGCACCCAGTCTCACTCTCTGTCACACACACACACTCACACATTCACTCTCTCTCTCCCACACAGTCACTCTCACACACACTCTCTCAAACATACACACTCCGAGGAAAACCTTGCTAGCACCCATTTCATTTCTTCCCGAAACGGGCCTTTTTTCCTAGTATTATATAACATTCTTTTGGTAACCAAAATTCCAAAGAGAATTTTTTGTGGGTTAGTTGAGAAGAAAGGCAGGGGAGGTATGATGAAGGTATTTAAATAGTTCCAAGGTATAAATGTATAGAAGGTAGACCTCTTTCAATGAAAAGGAAGCTCTGGAATGAGGAGTCACAGAATAAGGGTGAAAGGTGGTAGGTACAGAAGTGTTCCAAAGAAATATTTCTTTATGGAATGGGTGGTACATGTGAGAAACAGCTCCCCATTAGAGGTGGTAGAGAGAAGGATGGTATCAGAATTCCAGAAAACATGGGGTAAAGACAAGAAAGGGATTGTATAGCTGCTATAGTAGTAGGTGTGGATGGGCAAACTGGATAGGTTGTATGGTCTTAAGGGGCCCAATATTCAGCCTGCGGTGGGCAGCGCTTTTGCTGTCCAGCACCGGTGTTAAACCTAGATATTCAATGCCGTGCTGTTTCCGGTGACCGGCACTGAATATCCAGATTTATTAACCACTAAAACGTTAACCAGTTATGCTGATATTCAGTGATAACCAGTTAACTTTTCAGCAGTTAAAGATAGGACAGCTATTTATGCAGTTCTGTTTGACCACTAAAATTATGCTGTTTGACCTCTAAACTTCTTAGGTGCTGAATATCGGTACCTAACTGGATAATCTCATAATATAGCTGGTTATGTGCTAGGCACTAACTGGTAATATTCAGCAGAGATAACTGGTTATCTCCCACTGAATATTAGTAGTTAGATTCTGATATGCTATTCATTGCCAGGCCATTTCCGGTGACTGGCATTGAATATCTGGTTTATTTTTAGCCTGTTTTAAGATAACTGGTTAAGTCGATATTCAGACTTAGCTGGTTATCTTCAAACTGGCCAAAGATATGTTTAAAAATTGGCAGATATAACCGGCTATCCACTAATCGCTATCCGGGAATATTCAGCGGGGGATAGCCGGTTATCACCCACTGAATATCAGCAGATAGACTTTTAAGCGCTATTTAACCAGTCACTAGCCATTCTGGCCGGCCAAATAGTGCTAAATATCGGGCAGAATGTAATAAGCGCAGGAGCTTAATATTGACAGGAGCTTAATTTTGAAGTGCGTATGGAAAGGATGTCTGTTTTTCAAGCAGAGAAACTAATGCTATATTTAAATTTGTAAGACTTCTGTCTATGTCATAGAAATTGTAGAAAAGTGATTGAATGGAGAATAAAAGGTGTTTTGTGGTATTTTACATATGTTTACTTTCCATGCTGGTGGCTCATGTGTTGCTACTTTCTGCATTGCAGCAGTTGTCTTTTATTGGACTCAAACAGAATTTTCTATATTTCTCTTGGTGTTCATATTTTGCCCTTATGGACCCTGGTCAGACATGTTTGAGAGAATATTTAAATGAGGCAGAGTTGTGGTTGAAATGTAGGTGTTTTTTTTTTAACTTTCTCCCTGATGTTCTTTCAATTTTCTCTACCCAGTTTCAGATACTATCCCACTGATATCATAAGAGCACTTCTGTGTGTCCTAAAGGAATTACAAACCTCATTTTTAGTTTGAAGCAGATAATGTTTTCAGCCTTACTGAAAGAGGCCTGCCTAAAATGCCTCAAAATAACTCATTATCAGCCTATCCGCTTCTATTTAAACTCTAGTGTTTCTTTTCAGACTCAGGTTAATGAATACAAAATTCATCCAACTCTCCTGAATAGCTAGTAGACTAAATGGCTTTTGTGGATGAGACAAACACTCTTTAATTAGAGTGAAAATCATGAAACTGATGACTGCTATCAATTCTCAAACTATGGCATATATAGAACAGAATGGGTAGTCTTTGTCAGATAAAAATGTGTGTTAAGAAGCTGAAAACATACTTCTTGATTATGTGATAAAGTTGCAGTGAAAAAAAATATTAACAAAATGACTTCCCCTCTGCATGACTTTTAGCAGTTGAGGCATATTTAATACTAGTATAAAAGGCCCGTTTCGGTAGGCAATGAAACGGGCGCTAGCAAGGTAATCCCCCCCCCCCTGCAGCGTCCTTCCTGTCTCCCCTGCCCCCCCTGCAGCCACCCATCTGGTCTCAGGATCCCCTCCCCACCAACCCTTCTCTGCCCCTGCAGCCACGCATGTGCAGCAACCCTCCTCTCTCCCCTGCTCCCCCTGCAGCCACCCATGTCCAGCGACCCTCCTCTCTCTCCTGCACCCCCTGCAGCCACCCATGTCCAGCGACCCTCCTCTCTCCCCTGCCCTCCCCTGCAGCCACCCATCTGGTCTCAGGACCCCCTCCCCACCTCCCTCTTCCCTGCCCCCCCTGCAGCCATCCATGTCCAGCGACCCTCCTCTCTCCCTGCAGCCACCCATGTCCAGCAACCCTCCTCTCCCCTGCCCCCTGCTACCACCCATGTCCAACGACCCTCCTCTCCTTTCCCCTTGCCCCCCCTGAAGCCACCCATGTCCAGCGACCCACCTCTCTCTCCTGCACCCCCTGCAGCCACCCATGTCCAGCAACCCTTCTCTCCCCCTGCAGCTACCCATGTCCAGTGACCCTCCTCTCCATTGCCCCCCTGCAACCACCCATGTCCAGTTACCCTCCTCTCCCCCTGCCCCCCTGCAGCGTCCCTTCTGTCTCCCCTGCCCTCCCCTGCAGCCACCCATCTGGTCTCAGGACCCCCTCCCCACCTCCCTCTTCCCTGCCCCCCCTGCAGCCATCCATGTCCAGCGACCCTCCTCTCCCCCTGCAGCCACCCATGTCCAGCGACCTCCCCTCCCCCCTCGGTGCATCACCCAAACCCCTACCCCCCCCAGCGCATCACCCAAGCCCCTATCCCCCCTCGGGCACATCAACCCCCTCGCCACCCGCAGCCGCCAATACTAATGCTGTCCGGCCGCTGCTGCGTCTCCTGTTGAGCAGCAGCGGCCGCTACAAAAAGAAAAAAGCCAAAAAAAGATTTTAAACTGAAAAACTGCTCTGTAGACAGCCATCTGGCATTGGCTGTCATCTCTGCAGCCGCTCCTCCTCTCCCCTCTGACGTCGCTGCGCTCCTCCGGGGTCTTCCTGCAGGGGCAGTGACATGGAGGGGAGAGGAAGAGCGGCTGCAGTGACGACAACCAATGCCAGATGGCTGTCTACGGAGCCGCGTTTCAGGTTAAAAATCTTTTTTTGGCTTTTTTCTTTTTGTACCGGCCGCTGCTGCTCCACAGGAGAAGCAGCAGCGGCCGGACAGCATTAGTATTGGCAGCGGCGGGTGGCGAGGAAGTTGATGTGCCTGAGGGGGGGGGGGGGGGGGTAGGGGCTTTGGTGATGCGTCAAGGGGGGGTAGGGGCTTGGGTGCTGCGCCGGGGCGGAGGGGCTTGGGTGTTGAGCCGAGGGGGGGGGGCACTGAGAGCTGACTCGTAACCACTTGTAACCACTCGCCTCCACCTACCCTCCTCTCCTCCTTCCTGTACACATTAATTGATTTGATTTGCTTACTTTATTTTTTGTCTATTAGATTGTAAGCTCTTTGAGCAGGGACTGTCTTTCTTCTATGTTTGTGCAGCGCTGCGTACGCCTTGTAGCGCTATAGAAATGCTAAATAGTAGTAGTAGTAGTAGTAGTGGTAGGCAGGGGGAGGAGTAGGGAAACACGCTCCACGTATTTCCCTACTCCTTCCCCTGCCTGGCTCGCGGTTTTGCAGGGAAGGGGCTTGGGTGTTGCGCCTAGGTGGGTGGCACTGACAGCTGTTTCCCAGGCAGGGGGAGGAGTAGGGAAACACGCTCCACGTGTTTCCCTACTCCTCCCCTTGCCTTGGAATCAGCTGTCAGTGACATCACTGACATCAGTGCATTCTAAACTGCCTAGCAGACCACCTCCGAGGGAGGCGCGGTACCAGGCACATTAGAACGTTGGAGGTGAGAATTATTATATAGGATGGTGGATTATATATTCAAGTACATTAGTTATTTCCCTGCCCATCTTGGCTTATAATCTTGTTGAACCTAAGGCAATGGAGATTCACAAAGAGTGTTGATAGGAGAAGCAAGATTTGAACCCCAGCTTCCCTGGTTCATAGCCTTCTTTTCTAAGGGAGTCTCTTTTACTAAGCTGCGGTAGTGTTTTTTTTAGCTCACAGTAGAAATTAGTTGGCGGTAAACGCTGCGATGCCCATGGGAATATAATTGGCGTCTCGGCTTTTACCACCAGCTGATTTCTGCTGTGAGCTAAAAACACTGCCATGGCTTAGTAAAAGACCCCCTAAACATTAAGCCTCTCCTCTGCTTCATGAGCTCACTCTTGTCACAGGCCCATGTAGATCCAAAAATGGAGAGTGAACTGCAGCTAATAATGTACATACTGTAGAAGCTTGTTGAATGTCAGGACTTACAAACCATGATTCTCACTTCTGCATAGACACTCAGCACCTCCACAATCCTATTTCTGAACATGGAATGAAATGTTTAAAGACTCTCTCTTCACCCCATATGTAATTTTTCACACTCAGCTGAGTTTGTTAGAACTGAGCCCTGAATGATTTAACAGGAGCAATGGAAGGAGAATAGTAATGGATTTCATAGCATTCTAAGTGGGAATAAGGCTCCTTAAGGAGAACATTCAAATGTAATTAATTCCCTATAAACTGGAAGTCATCTCATTCCAATTTCAAATATTCGTCATAGGTCAGATATCATAGATTGGATTTTCACATTTGAAACATTGAGTTAAGGAGAAAAGTAATATTAGAACTTCACATTTCAGTGAGTATGGTGATCTCTGGGGTATTGATAGTGCCATATTTAAAGAGAAACATTCATTCTTAAAATCAGAGTTCCTTATTGGAATATTATATCCTTGACTGGGCAATTGGCTTTAGACCAAGTGGTTCAAAGATGACATACCTTGACTGGAAAGTTGGCAGTAACAGTGCAGAGCAGAGTCCTGAGACAAACATTTCTGACTCTATTACAGCTGCAATTGGGCTTTCTACTGGAACCCCTGACACAGAATAGATGCTGAAGGAAGAATATGTAAAAAACCTGAATCTTCTCATTTTACAGTTGGTTTGTCGCTGTCCATTTTTTGGTGAAAACATTAGCCAAATTCAATTTTTTTCATGCTAACACACAGCAGTTAGGGTAAGAAAAAAGCAGTTTTAAGAATACTTTTTATGGGCCTACTTACTACATCTCTGAGAATAGTTATTTCTTCATCAGATTAGTGCAATGGAAGCACGATACTTTGAAAATTAGTCCCAAATGTATGAAACAAGTCCAATAAAAAGATATTTAGCTCTTCTGTGATGCCCTTGGGGCTCATTTTCAAAGCACTTAGACTTACAAAGTTCCATAGGTTACTACGCAACTTTGTAAGTCTAAGTGCTTTGAAAATACGCCTTTATATTTCTACATATTTAAGAGCTTAATTCACTAACCCCTTGTTCGCTAATGCCGACACAGCCCATTCACTTTTCTCCTGCTCTGAGGGTAATTTTATAACGCTTTGCCAGACTTGTGAGTTCTTGTACCAAGTAGAGCGCTGCTGAGTCCGGTACTCGGACCAGGTTCTGCTTGGCGGCTGGATGACCCCGGGATTCACCTGCGCTGACCGCCGTTCCCACAGGTTGAGCCCCTAGGTGAGGGCGGCCTGCAGGACTTACGGGACGGAGCTGGAAACGGGGTGATGAATGTATCGGCCAAGCAGGTGGCAGGCAAGAGAGTAATCCAGATGCAGGCGAAAGTCAGTAAGCAGGCGGCAGGCAGAAGGGTAATCCAGGTACAGTAAAAGTCAGTAGGCAGACGGCAGGCAAGAGAGTAATCCAGGTACAGGCGAAAGTCAACATGCAGGCGGCAGGCAAGTCAGCAACAAGAGACCAGTAGATAAGAAGCAGACTACAGAGTTAGAAACACATACCAAAGTAGAAGCTGAAGCATGGAGTCCAGGGAGAGCTCAGCTGATAAAGTGCTGGCACCTGACATCAGCAGGGAGAAGGGGCACAGCCATAGGACAAGAGCAGGGGAAGGAGGAACTGGAAGACCAATAGGAGAGAAGCAAGGGAAGCCAGGCAGAGGAAGAGCAGACCCAGGTGGGTGGAAGCAAAGCAATCAAGGAGCCTAGAAGCCAGGCAGAGAGAGAGAGAGAGAGAGCAGACCCAGGTGCATGGAAGCAAAGTAATTAAGGAGCCTGCAACCACCACTCTCTGAACAAACCCAGAGAGGACTACACACACATGGCTCAGGCAGTGCCAGTCAAGTGTGCGTGTCGATGGGATCCCACTCAGCCCTAAGACACCGCTTGCATTGAGGTAGGGGACATGACACTGTTTTTGTGTGGAAAACTGAATTATACTTGTAGAAACAGACAATTATAAAATTGTCTGGGGCTATACATTATCTTACCAAATTATCAGGACTCTCTCATCTTGGATAAGCTGTTTGCCCTTTTTGTTCATAACATATTGCATTTTAGGGCTAGGTTTACTAAGCAGCGCTATGGGCACTTTAGTGTTTTTAACGTGCGTAAATGGTGTATGTGCGTTAAACACTAATGCACCCATAGAAATGTATAGGCTGAATTTATTTAGGTTTATTTATCCCTTACTAAAGTTGTATGGACCAGGCCACGTAGGTATGAGAAATGCAATTTATTACTCACCAAGCATAGATAACTGATAGTAATTTCTCATGAGAGCATAGAACTGCTATACATAAGTATTGGCTGTATCTAACACTCCGATTCTAATTTCCTGGTACAATCACTTTTATACAGGTAATTTCAGTAACATATGATAATATTGTGGTTACAGGTAATTGGCTATATGATAATTGGTTGGTTACATTTGATAGGTTATATGGTAATAAATTGGTTACAGATAATTGACTGTATGCTAATGAAGTGGCTAACATTTCTCAGATGCTCTGTCATCTTCCCAAGGAACTACATTGTTCCTTCTTTCTTCCAAACATCTGTTAACTGTCACATTACTAAATCCCTGTGGTCAGTTATTTTGCACCTACACCCTTCCTCATATGGCTTGTGACATTGTGTCTCAACAAATCATCAGTTCTTGACTCACTCTGCAGTTCAGCTGTAAGTCACATAAAATTGGGCCTTGTCAGTTTTACTGTCATTTCAGAGCCTGAACCAAAGTGGGATGTCAGGCCTGCATAATACCCATAATATACAAGGCGTATTAGCGTTCAACGTGCCTTAAATTTACAGGCGCATTAAAAATGCTAATGCACCTTAGTAAACATACCTCTTAGTTTGTTGACCACGGGACACAGTAAGCTCTGTGTTCCTGCTGATGTTCACAGCCATTGCCTTGACTTTCTCTCCTCTCATGCCATCCTCGATCCGCTTCAATCCGGCTTTCGCCCCCTACACTCGACAGAAATGGCACTATCTAAAGTCTAAACAAAAAAACAGCACCACGGGCCTTTAAAATGGAACAAAGTTCTTTAATGAATGAGCCTTTGTTCCATTTTAAAGGCCCGTGGTGCTGTTTTTTTGTTTGGACTTTAGTTTGTACTTTGTTCACTATCTAAAGTCTGCAATGACCTGTTCCTTGCCAAATCCAAAGGTCACTACTCCATCCTCATCTTCCTCGACCTATCCGCCGCTTTTGACACTGTCAATCACAGCTTACTTCTCGCCACACTGTCCTCATTTGGGTTCCAGGGCTCTGTCCTCTCCTGGTTCTCCTCTTATTTCTCCCACCGTACCTTCAGAGTACATTCTCATGGTTCTTCCTCCACCCCCATCCTGCTCTCTGTTGGAGTTCCTCAGGGATCTGTCCTTGGACCCCTTCTTTTCTCAATCTACACCTCTTCCCTGGGCTCCCTAATCTCATCTCATGGTTTTCAATATCATCTTTATGCTGATGACACCCAGCTTTATCTCTCCACACCAGACATCACTGCAGAAACCCAGGCCAAAGTATCGGCCTGCTTATCCGACATTGCTGCCTGGATGTCCAACCGCCACTTGAAACTGAACATGGGCAAGACTGAGCTTACTGTCTTTCCTCCCAAACCCACTTCTCCTCTCCCTCCACTCTCTATCTCAGTTGATAACACCCTCATTGTCCCCGTCTCATCTGCCCACAACCTCGGAGTCATCTTCGACTCCTCCCTCTCCTTCTCTGCGCATATCCAGCAGATAGCCAAGACCTGTCGCTTCTTCCTCTATAACATTAGCAAAATTCGCCCTTTCCTCTCTGAGCACACCACTCGAACTCTCATCCACTCTTTCATCACCTCTCGCCTTGACTACTGCAACCTACTTCTCACTGGCCTCCCACTTTGCCATCTATCCCCCCTTCAGTCCGTTCAGAACTCTGCTGCACGTCTTATCTTCCACTTGGACCGATATACTCATATCACCCCTCTCCTCAAATCACTTCACTGGCTTCCGATCAGGTACCGCATACAGTAAGCTTCTCCTATTAACCTACAAATGCACTCGTTCTGCAGCCCCTCTCTACCTCTCTACCCTCATCTCCCCTTACGTTCCCACCCGTAGCCTCCGCTCTCAAGACAAATCCCTCCTTTCAGTACCCTTCTCCACCACAACCAACTCCAGGCTCCACCCTTTCTGCCTCGCCTCACCCCATGCCTGGAATAATCTCCCTCAGCCCATACGCCAGGCCCCCTCACTGCCCATCTTCAAAACCTTGCTCAAAGCCCACCTCTTCAATGTCGCCTTCGGCACCTAACCACCATACCTCTATTCAGGAAATCTAGACTGCCCCAACTTGACATTTCGCCCATTAGATTGTAAGCTCTTTGGAGCAGGGACTGTCCTTTTTGTTAAACTGTACAGTGCTGCGTAACCCTAGTAGCGCTCTAGAAATGTTAAGTAGTAGTAGTAGTTATCTAAAGGCAACATTCAACCTGGGCATAAGAAGCCTCCCTGGTGTGGAAGTTAGTTGAACTATTATCTTATAGTTAGAGATTACTGTTTACTCCATAACCTATTTGGTATTTTTATTTGGCTTGAGTTATTTTATGGAATTTAAAATGCATTGGTTATGGTTTTATGTTTTTCTTTTTTTTTTCTTGAGGTGTAATTGGTAATAGATCAGAGAGTTAGCAGCCTGGGGACTCCCAATACTGTCAGTCCCTAATTGTTCTCACACTTCTATGAGTTTATTGACAACTCTCTCTCAGATTGCTCCAAATATACAGTTAAACCTATTGAGGTTTTGATTAGAGAATGTAAATACTGCTCTAATAGACATAGACTTGAATGTCTGAAAAGAGTAAGCTATAGACAGTATTGTCAAGAAACGTTAGTACATTACGAGTTTCAGACCAAATTCATCCCATACCTATTTTTTATGTCAACTCCCAATCTGCAAAACAAGGCAGATATCGTAAGTGATTGGATTGGTGAGACACAACCAGGGCTTGTCTGTTTTACTGAAAAGTGGTTAACATCGGATAATGATCCAGTGTTAAATGATCTATGCCCTGCTGGCTATAAATTTTTATCTGTTTCTAGACAAGAAAAAAAGGGGTGAGGGGTTGGCATTCTTTACAGAGATTTTTTAAAAATTAATTTAGAGGAGAAATTTAGTTCTTTTTTAGAGATCTTATGTTGTAAAATGTGTGATCCCTCTCTGGTTGGTTCTTTGTACTGTATGTTGTTTTACTGTCCGCCGGGAAAATGGTCTAATGCCAGAGATGATTTTTGTATAGAAATGTTCTGTGAATTCATCACATAGGGGTCCTTTTACTAAGGTGAACTGAAAAATGGCCTGCAGTAGTGTAGATGCATGTTTTTGAAGTGTGCAGAATTATTTTTCAACGCACCTACAAAAAATGCCTTTTTAAAATTTTTGCAGAAAATGGACATGCGGCAAAATTAAAATTGCCACGCATCCATTTTGGGTCTGAGACCTTACCATAAGCCATTGATCTAGTGGTAAGGTCTCACGCGGTAACTGGGCGGTAATGGTCTACGCATCAAATGTCACTTGCAGCATGTCAGAAAAAAAATATATTTTTGGGACGTGCATGGTGGATGCTCGCCAAAATTGAAATTACCGCAAGGGCAACATGGTAACCGTGTGGTAACTCCGTGTGGTAACTCCGTGTGGTAACACATAGGTGCCTACGCGGCTTAGTGAAAAGGCCCCTTAATTTATTATTAGGGGATTTAGACCTGCATTTAGAAGCAAAATGTGATTCCAATGTGATTAAATTAAGATCATTTTTAGAGAATTTGGATTATATATTACCTCTTGTGCTCATGAAAAGGGTCTTCAATTTTATAAGCTTGCTCCCTTATATCGACTGGGGAAATTTCTTGTTCTGACATTAAATGGACACAAGTTATTTGGTCAGATCATTTTCAAGCTTCTTTGACCCTATATTGATTAAAATCTCTTCAATATAAGAGGAAACTCTCTTGCCCTCACTCAACGGCAAAATTATGCAGATCTAGAAATGATCAGATTTTATTTTGGAAAGATATACTAATACAAATTCCTCTTAACAGAAAATGAATCAGTAATATGGATAAATGATTGGAATTTACGTAGTAAGACAGCTTTAGTTAAAATTTATGAAAAGAAAATTAAGCAAATAGGCAATAAATGGTATATGGCAGATCTAGCTAATCTGGTGTGTGCAGAGTCTTAGAGAGAAAATGGAAAAAAGACAGCTCTAAGCTGAACAAAAATAACTAGAGATCAGCTATAAATGTCTATAAAAAAGCGGTTATTAATGCTAAGAAGAAATATTTCTCTGAAATTATAGCAAGGGATATCTCTAATGTGGGGAAGCTTTTTCATAGAGGGATCCTTTTATGACGCTGCGCCAAAAGGGGGCCTGCTCTGGCATTGGCGTGCGTTTTTGATCCATGCTGAGGTCCCTTTTTACCACAGTGGGTAAAAGGTAGGTTTCTCTTTCTTAAAGAAATGGCCATGCAGCAAGTGAATCACTTGCCATGTGGCCATTTTGGGAGACAGCACTTACCACCACCCATTGAGGTGGCAGTAAGAGCTCCCATGCTAAACCAGCAGTAACCAGGAAGCGCATGGCACTGCTCAATTACCACCGGATACATATCAGTACTACAAACATTTTTGCAGCGCCAGAAATGTCACGTGTTGGGTGAGGGGAACTACCACCGGGCTGCTGCAGTAGCCTGACGGTACTTTCCTTTTAGCGAGCGGTAAACCCGCATTGGGCTTACCACTGCTTCGTAAAACAGCCCCATAGTGAATGGCCTAACTGATGCATCTCATATTTCAGACAGATCAGGAGAGTTACAGCCCAATGCGAATCAACTAGCATCCTATATTCAATGAAAAATTAAAACTCTTTTTGAAGAGTTATATAAAGATAATATCAATGATGATCATTCAGTTTATGATTCATTGTTGACTTAGGGCCACTTTTACTAAGCCGCAAAGGGCACCTATGCAATGGACTTACCGCCCAACTACTGCGTGGCTCTTGCAGTAATTTAATTTTTGGCGCACGTCCGCTATGCACATCTGAAAAATAATTTTTACTTTTGGACATGCGTAGCGGCATCTGACGCACGTAGGTCCTTACTGCCCAAATTCTTTACAGCTAGTTCTATGGCTGGCGGTAAGGTCAGAGACTCAAAATGGACGTGCAGCAATTTTGATTTTGCCGCACGTCCATTTTCGTGTAAAAAAAAGAGGCGCGTGCTGAAAAATGATTCTGCACGCACCCAAAACCTGCGCCTACACTACCGCAAGCCACTTTTCAGCTCGCCTTTGTAAAAGGACCCCTTAGTGAATTGCTGTTAGAGTTCATTCTCTAGTGTCTCTATGCAAGAGTTAGATTCTTTATGCTGAAAATTTGCAAAATCTCACCATTACTTAGATACTTGCCCAACTTATTTGAGGAAGTCAATGCATGTGGCATTTCAGACAGCCTTATTTTATTGGGTGGAGGATAATTTTTCTTCCGGAACTTTTCCTAAGTCTTTGTCTCAGATTATTTTGACACCTATATTAAAAACCCTGCAGCCACTAAGGAAGATACGGCTAATTATAGACTGGTGGCATCTATCTCTTACTTTGTTAAGGTAATGGAGGCAGTAGTAACAAGACAATTAGTGGCCCACTTAGATCAATTTAATTTTGTTACATTCATCACAATCAGGATTCCATTCTGAACACAGCACGGAAACCTTATTGATCTGATTGTTGGATTACATCTGGTGTCTTTTAAGTATTGCATAATTGGAGCTCTCTGACCAGAGAGCTTCAATTATGCAATCGGTTTTATCGAGTAGCTTTGATTTGGTTGATCATAAGGTTTTATTGGAAATTATTGATAATTTTGGCATCACAGGTAATGTTATGTCCTGGTTTAAAGGTTTTTTGACTACAAGATTGTATTGTGTTAAATTTCAGGATCAAATATCTGTAAACTGATCATTACCTTCTGGGGTCCCGCAGAGATTTCCATTGTTCCCAGTACTGTTTAATGTTCTTTTATCATCTTTAGAAAAACATTTAGAGAAGGAAGGTTTTAAAAGTTATAGTTATGCTGACAATATCACCATAGTTTTTCCTCCTAAATCAAGCTTACAAAATTTGTATGGTTCAATTGCCTGTCGTTTTTCAATTATAACTAAGTGGATGTCATCTCATTATTTAAAAATAAACAGGGAAAACCCAAATTTATGTTAGTAGAAACAAAGCAAAAACAAACAGTTCAAATTTGATTAGTAATGGTGAATGTTTTCCTCTAGATCAAATGTTTAGGGATTTGGTTTTAAAGAATTGGACAGCCATTGAGATCTGATCACCTAAATATAGAAGTTCTAACTTGAGTAAAGATGAATAAGTAGCCTTAAATGAGCTATGTGCCAACATGGACATGGCTATTTTGAGAGCTGATAAGGGGGAAGTGTGGTGAAACAGGGGATTTTCATGCCTGTGATTTGAATGACTATTTCTATGGCATTTATTTCTCTTGTTTGGCCAGCAGGTGATGTCTGTCCTCTGCTTTAAAGTTGTTGGGGAGGTGACTATTTTCCTTTCAGCTTAAGCCCAGAGGGAAAGTAAACTGCACTGCTATTGGCCAAATACACCTCAGTGCTAAGGCTCTGGGCTCTGAAGTACAAAATCCAGCCGGAATTTATTTATTTTTATTTTATTTATTGCATTTGTATCCCACATTTTCCCACTATTTGCAGGCTCAATGTGGCTTACAAAGACCTGTAATGGTATCACCATTTCAGGGTACAAAGATACAATTGGTGTTACAGAAATACCAAGAGTAACAAGGTTAACAAGGCTAACAAGTCAGTCTAATCAGCAGTTATAGAAAAAAAGATTGTCATAGTAGAGAAGGAGTGATGCTGTGTTGTAGTTAGTTAGTGATTCTCGTGGTAGGCTTTGGTGAAGAGATAGGTTTTCAACGATTTGCGAAAATTGGTTAGTTCGTGAATTGATCTCAAGTGTACTGGATTCCCCTAGTTTCAGAGAGGAAGTGTGGAGAATAAAGATCTCTGCACTGAGACACCGTTCAAAATCTGTGAGCAGTTATTTTCCTGAACTTCCCAGATACTACTCAGGTAGTAAGAAAGTGTCTAGTTTGCTTTAATGTTGCTACCTGTTAATTTACCTGTTATTGTTTGCTGTTTACACCTTTTTTTTTTACACCGTTCTCTGTTCCAATAATAAACCTATTAGTTTATTAGCTCTGTAGTCCTGGACTGACTAAGAATCCTTATAGTTTGTGTTATCAGTTTGAGGGTATTTTCTAGGAACTGTAGGACCCCTGGGATTGTGGTCCCAGTGTCCTTAGAAACCATCGGGGAAATAACTTGCGGGTGGGAGACTCCTTCAGAGGCAAGCAGAACCTAGTGCAGTGGGTAGAGGGCATGCCAGTGTAGAGCAGATGCACAGGTGCAGACAGGCCTGAGCAGTCAATGATACCTATGACTGAGGTCTACTGTGTAGAACTGAGCCATGCTGTTCTGGAGTGTCTGAGTGGTAATAGGGAAGGTAATATAATATGAGATGTGGGTGATGAAGGCATCAAGGAACTGGGCAAGACAGTTGTAGTGGTAGGCTGGGTGAGACTTGCATTGACTGTTAGCATAGACTGGAATGTGGTGGTGGCTAGAAAGGCAAGGAGGCATTGAACTTCAGGTTGACTTGCATAGGATTATTCCTGCATGTCCTGGGCTGGAGGAGGGGCTGTAGCTGGTCAAAGATGTGCTGTAAAGCAGCCCTGTCAAAGCGGAACCTAGAAAGGCATTCTTGGTTAGTGAGGTCCAGGGAGCAGGCCTAAAGACCCTCTGATAGGGATTTCTCCTCTGGGGTCTCCCCTCCATACTCTCATCCATTTCCAGCAAGGCATGAGCCACCAAAGCATTCAACACATTAATGATTGGCATGCAGGTGTCCCATCACCACAGGTGCAACCCACTAACCCCAGAAACACCACCACTGTGCACACCTCCACCTACTACATCTCATGAGACCCAGCACCAGTATACAGTCATGACACACATACCAGCTGCCCAAAACACTTACTCTCCCACCACCAACAAACATTCTATACACACACAGCTGCAGCAGTAAGCACTCACTCTTCCACCATCAGCAAACAATTGTCTCACACAGTCACAGCATAGAACACAGTGACAAACTGGAAGTGGGCAAACAGAGGAACAATTATGAGAAACAGAGGACAAGCAGTTAGGAAAGTATAATGAGAGGTGTAGGGGTTTGGGAACAGTGAGGGTTTGTTGAGGGAAGGGGTGAGATATAGACGAAGGGATGGTGTGGTCAAGGAGTTGAAAAGGTGAGACACAGGGGAGGCAAGGCAGGAAATATGAGGTCAAAAGGTTCAGACTGGGGCAAGCAGACAAGAGTAACAAAGCACTCAGCAACTCTCCACTATTTCTCACAAACGACCACTTCCACCTCTACTACTACTTATCATTTCTATAGCGCTACAAGGCATACGCAGCGCTGTACACCAAACTCAGCAAAATCACACGTGGGCCTAAAGACAGGTTTAACCTTACTCTAGATGCTTTTAGAGCAGGTTTAATTTTGGATGTTTTTATTTCCACCCCCAGGAAGTCGTTTTGCTATCTATTATTGGCAAAAAATGTTCATCACTTAAAACCACCCATGTCAATGCCCACAAAACACTCCCTCTGGGAATGCTTTCTTTATGGCGGCTAATAGACTTAAATTTTTTTGTGTTTGTTTGATTATATGCTTTAAGACATTTTTCTGTGAGAAATACATATATCTCCCTGTTATGCCGTTTTGTGGTTGCTTTTCTGTTTCAAAAATGAGCCCCTTAATCTCATAATCCTCAAAGGTGTCATGACCAGTGGCGCACCAAGGGGGGGGGGGGCGGTCCGCCCCGGGTGCACGCTGCTGGGGGGTGCCGCGGGGCACGCCTGCTCCTCCGAGTTCGCTAAACTTCGCTTGTTCGCTGCAGCTCCCTCTGCCCCAGAACAGGTTACTTCCTGTTCCGGGGCAGAGGGAGCTGCAGCGAACGAACGAAGTTTAGCGAACTCGGAGGAGCAGGCACGCGCCGTGGCACCCCCCCCCACCAGCGGCGTGCACCCGGGGGGGATGTCATTTCGCTGGAGGAGGGGGAGGTGTCATCTAGCGGGGGGAGGCGCGCTGCACCCTGGGGGGGGGGGGGGCGCATCGGCGCTCCACCCCGGGTGCCATCCAGGCCAGGAACGCCACTGGTCATGACTGAACTTTAAAAAACAAACAAACAAATATATGTCACTCAATAAAAGAAACCATATGCAACAGAGCCCAATGTGTCATTGAAAGAAAATTAAATAATGACAAAGCTGCTTGCACTGCAAATTTCACCATGCTGCAGACCTTTTTACTTATTTAGTTATATTTGTTGGTTCACAGTAGTTTCTAGAGATATAATGGGATAGGTAACTACCACGTGAATCTTTTATTAACAAATACCACCTTGTCCTCATATATTATGAAAAAGGCTGTCATTCATGGTTCCAAGTTCCAAATTTGTCCTGGATTTACTACTACTACTTGACATTTCTAAAGCGCTACTAGGGTTACACAGCGCTGTACAATTTAACATAGAAGGACAGTCCCTGCTCAAAGGAACTACTCTAAGAAGGAAGACTTCATATTCACTGTTGTAGTCATAGGAGTCATTTAATGAAATCTGGACAGGAGCAATACGTTAAATATAGGTGTTTATTTTAAAAGCGCTATGTACATTTTAGATATTCATGACATTTAGATGTTGATATTTCACACATGTCTAAGGGGCACAAATGGGTCACCATTAAGAAGTGTTATTTTATCGCAAACCCATCATATTTTAACACAGGTTCCATTTTAAGCAATGAGACCTAGTTACTAATAACTGGGGTTAACAGTAAAATCACATGTCTTAACGGTAGCCTATGTTGATATCTTCCCCTCTAAATACTGATTTTAGAAAGCTAGGATCTATATGTCTAAAATGCAAATGGCAAAGGGGCATAGCCTGGATATGTTTTGAACTGGACTAGGATGGTTCAGAAAAATACACGTGCCTTCCCCATTTCTGAAGGGGAATGCATGTTTAAGTCCACTGACATGAATGCCATGATTTATAAATTTCTATTATATGATGTGAAGGGGCATAATCGAACGGAAACGTCTATCTCCATGGGCGTTTATCTCCGAGATCGGGTCCGTGAAGGGGCGGACCGAACTGTATTTTCGCAAAAAATAGACGTCCATGTTTTATTCGACAATTTGTGAGGTGGGCGTTTTTGTTTTTCAGCGATAACGGAAAATGAAAGCGCCCAGCTTAAAAACGAATAACTCCAATACATTTATTCGTGGGAGGGGCCAGGATTCGTAGTGTACTGGTCCCCCTCACATGCCAGGACACCAACCGGGCACCCTAGGGGGCACTTCTACAAAAACAAAAAAAAAGGTAAAAGAGCTCCCAGGTGCATAGCACCCTTCCCTTGTGTGTTGAGCCCCCCAAATCCCCCTCAAAACCCACTGCCCACAAGTCTACACCATTACTATAGCCCTAAGGGGTGAAGGGGGGCACCTACATGTGGGTACAGTGGGTTTGGGGGGGGCGGTTTGGAGGGCTCCCATTTACCAGCACAAGTATAACAGGCCTGGGTCCACCTGCCTGAAGTCCACTGCACCCCCTAATAACTGCTCCAGTGACCTGCATACTGCTGCCAGGGAGGTGGGTATGACATTTGAGGGTGAAAATAAAAAGTTGTGAAACGGCATATTTTGTGGTGGGAGGGGGTTTGTGACCACTGGGGGAGTCAGGGAAGGTCATCCCCAATTCCCTCCAGTGGTCATTTGGTCATTTAGGGCACTTATTGGGGCCTTATTCGTGGAAAAACAGGGTCCAGGAAAAGTGCCCTAAATTCTCGCTACAAACGCATATTTTTTTTCCATTATCGGCGAAAGGCGCCCATCTCTGATCGGCCGATAACCACGCCCCAGTTCCGGCTTCACCACGCCTTTGACACGCCCCCATCAACTTTGTCCGCATCCGCGACGGAGTGCAGTTGAAAACGTCCAAATTCGGCTTTCGATTATACCGCTTTATTCGTTTTTGTGAGATAAACGTCTATCTCCCGATTTGGGTCACAATATAGGCATTTTTCTATTTCGATTATAAGCAGGTTTGTATTTCAAATTACAAGCCAGCTTATTTTCGAAAGAGAAAGACGCCCATATTTTGACCCAAATCGGGAGATGGGCGTCTTTCTCCCATGTGCGACCAAATCGGTATAATCGAAAGCCAATTTTGGTCGTCTTCAACTGCACTCCGTCGCAGGAACGAACAAAGTTGATGGGGCGTGTCAGAGGCGTGGTGAAGGCGGGACTGGGGCTTGGTTATCGGCCGAGGAGAGATGGGCATCTTTAGCTGATAATCGAAACAAGAAGGGCGTTTTGGATGAGAATTTGGTCCGCTTTATTTGGACCCTTTTTTTTCAGGTCCAAGTCCCAAAAAAGTGCCCCAACTGACCAGATGACCACCGGAGGGAATCGGGGATCACCTCCCCTGACTCCCCCAGTGATCACTAACCCCTCCCACCAAAAAAAACCCCACTTTAAAAACTTTTTTTTCCAGCCTCTATGCCAGCCTCAAATGCCATACCCACCTCCATGACAGCAGAATGTGTTCTATCCTCTGACAGCCTTTCCCTGGTTCTGATGTGGCTCTTGGGTGAGTGTGACACCTTTTCTGTTATGCACACTGCAGAGTCACATCAGCAATGCATTGTGGTGGATGTAGGGTATTGGGCTCCGTGATTCCACTAGCTTGTGGCAAATGCTCACGATGTTGGTAGTTGGTAGGCTCTACTCCCATGGTGCTTTTCCCCCTGCTTACTGGGTCAGAGTGTGCCCTGTTTTGTTTCCGGTAGTACATGAGGTAGTGGTCATTTTTGTAACACAGTTTTAGATCCCTTTCATGTGTTAGCCACGTTACAGAACTTAGTTCTTCCCTTGAATGTTGCTGAAAGAGGGCATTGTACAGCATTTTGCCAGCTCTGACCTACTGCTAATCTCAGTACCAGGAAGACTCTTTGCCAGTGGGGCACAACCTCTGATCTGCAGTTAACTGTGAGTAAACGTGCTTATTCCAATAAAGGACGTTTTCGGAGACATTAGTCTTCAGGTGTCAACTGGTGTGCCAAGGTTCTACAGCAGCAACAAGTCCTAGAGGCCTGGAGCACTTTTAGTGGGTACCGCAGTGCACTTCAGGCAGGCGGACCCAGGCCCATCCCCTCTACCTGTAACACTTGTGCTGGTAAATGGGAGGCTTCCAAAACCCACTGTACCCACATGTAGGTGCCCCATTCACCCCTAAGAACTATGGTAGTGTTGTACATTTGTGGGTAGTGGGTTTTGGGGGAGGGGGTTGGGGGCTCTGCACCCGTGGTAAGGGAGCTATGCATGTGGGAGCGTTTTCTGAAGTCCACTGCACTGACCTCTAGGGTGTTCAGTTGGTGTCCTGGCATGTCAGGGGGGCAAGTGTACTACAAATCCTGTCATCTCCCACAACCAAATGGCTTGGATTAGGACGTTTGTGAGTTGGCGTTTTTAGTTTCCATTATCGCTAAAAAAAAAACAAATGCCCAGCTGAAAAATGTCAATTTTTTCGAAAATACGGTCTGTCCGGCCTCTTCATGTACCTGTGTTCGGACATAGGCGCCCATGGAGATAGGCGTTCGCTTTCGATTATGCCCCTCCACGTATTCTTCTTTACCATTTGTGCACCTTAATGCAATACCACTTGTATTTCTCTGTCCGGAAATGGCAGTCACCATTACAGCATAATGTAAGCCACATTGAGCCTGCAAATTGGTGGGGAAAATGTGGGATACAAATGCAACAAATAAATAAATATAATTCTTTTCACTATTCTGAATCAGGCAGCAGTTATTTATACTTGTCATTCCTTTGATTATTAATATTAACCATAACAAAAATATCAGCAGAATGTGTTGAGACTTTGCATTACTTAGCTCTTTATAAGGCTAATTAGAGACCTCCACTATAGCAGTCTTAAGGTTTATAAATGAGAAGGACTCATAGGGGTCCTTTTACTAAGCCGCGATAAAATGTGTAGGTGTGGGTTTTGGGCACACGTAGAAATATTTTTCAGCTTTTTTTCCCCCGAAAATGGACATGTGGCAAAATCAAAATTGCTGCATGTCCATTTTGGGTGTCTGACCTTAGTGCCAGCCATAGAACTCTAGCAGTAAGGAATCTGTGTGGTAAGGACCTACCCACATCAGATGCCACTTGGCATGCATCCGCTACGCGCGTACGAAAATAAAAAATATTTTCCAGACACACACAGTGGACGCGTGCTAAAAATGAAATTACCGCAAAAGGCACACAGTAGTCGGGCGGTAAGTTCATTTTGGCGCATATTGGGCGCGTGTATAGCCTAACATGTCTTAATAAAAGGGGCCCATAGTTTACTGAGTGACCACTTTACAATAGTATGTGTTTCTGTATTTGGAAATACACCTGTTTGAGCTGATTGACTCTTGACAACTTTTATTTCTATGTTCTAGGGTTAAAATTCGAAGCTTATGTTAGTTCTCATAACTTTGTGTGTGTGTGTGTATGCATTTCCAGCATTCAAAAAACTACTGGAAAATGCATATTGTGATTCTGAATGATGCATCAACCAGAGCAGTTTGCTTTTTGGATGAATAATTAATGATTCTTTTAGAAGGGGAAAAAACATTTAATTGGACTCTATCGTATTTCTTTTAATAAGCCAAAGGAATATAACATGTTAAATTAAATAATTAATGAAATCATATCTTCTTACTTTAATGAGAACATGGCCACTAGAATGATCTAGGTCTAATGATGAGAGCTAATCTAAATTTAGCGATAATATGTTGAAATGAAATTTTAGCAGAAAGCAAATAGTCTGAATATCTAAAACATCTCTGAAAAGAAGAAAAGTTATTTAACTACTATTGCAAATCAGATTCAGATATTCCACTATTTTGCAAGTTCAATTAGATGCATTGATGGGACTTAATTAGGAATAACTAGATTTATTCATGCACTGTTAAATATACGGATTTTTTTTAGCTTTCATATATTGGTAACTAAAGAGTATATTTTAAACAAAATACTAAGTGCCTGATCAAAGTGGTCAAATTTTGTCTTCCAAGTTAAGTTTGTTTGCAAGTTTGCCAAAATGTTTTAAACTTGAATTTCATTACATCCTTGACAATCTCCTAGTAACCCCTTACTCCTTCCCCATATCTATGACCAACAGCTCAAAGTGCTAAGTCAAGATACTGTTGTAATAAACCCCAACATTTTTCCTACTGAGAAAGCTCACCCAAATTTAAAGCAGTTACCCCCCCCCCCCCCCATTTATCAAGCCATGCTAGCAGCTGCCATGTGGCAATGCCCACACAGCCCATTCAAATTAAATGGGCTGTGTTGACTTTAGCGCATGGCTGCTGCTAGCACAGCTTAGTAAAAAGAGGGAGTTAGTTTTTCCATTAACACTACATATGTCACATTTTGTTGCTACAACTTATTTATTTTATTAATTTTGATTTTGCTCACACTTTTTTCAGTAGTAGCTCAAGGTGAGTTACATTCAAGTACACTGGATATTTCTCTGTCCCAGGGGGGGCTCACAATCTAAGTTTGTACCTGAGGCAATGGAGGGTTAAGTGACTTGCCCAAGATCACAAGGAGCAGCAGTGATATTTGAACCAGCCATCTCTGGATTGCAAGACTGGTGCTCTAACCACTAGGCCACTCCTCCACTTGTTAGGGAAAGGGTTGGTGCTTCTCAATTCGGCAACTATCGTCAACCTAGCAGCATAAAGACAACTGAACATTTTACTCTTGCTTGTCCCTTCCAGAGTGTCCCATATTCAAAAGACATATCTCTAGGGTTAACTTTATAGGCTTATCTAGGATCACACAGATAATTGCTTCTATTTGTCCCCAGAATTGATTCAGAAGTGGACAGGACCACATATGTACAAAGTCATCAAGTTCACTGCAGTCTCTTCAGCAAGAGGGAGAGTTGTGCAGCTTCAGTGGAGTTATATACCACCTCAACAATAGTTTCAGACTATTTTCTTTTAAACACACTAACAGAGAAGTTTTAGTAACAGTTTGGATTATTCCCCCCGTTCCCCACTATTCTGCTCCTAAGCCTTCATATAATTCAAATTAGTAAAGCCATACTTTTGAAACGTCACCTAAACTGAGGTATTGAGATATAGCTGCTTAGAACTGAGGGATTCTTTTTCTAAGGTGTGCTGAAAAATGGCTTGTAGTAGTGTAGGCACAGGTTTTGGGCGTGCACCGATCCATTTTTCAGCGCGCCTGTAAAAAAGGCCTTTTTAAAATTTATGACAAAAATGGATGTGCGGCAAAATCAAAATTACCACGCATCCATTTTGGGTCTGCGACCTTACTGCCAGCCATTGACCTAGCAGTAAAGTCTCACATGGTAATCAGGTGATAATGACCTATGCGCGTCAAATGTCACTTGGAAAGCATGCGATACGTGCGTCTGAAAATAAAAATTATTATTATCCGCGTATCGGATGTGCGCAAAACATGAAATTACCACAACAGCCACATGGTAGCTGGGCGGTAACTCCATTTTGGCACATGTTGGGTGCGCGTAGATGCTTAAACGGCTTAGTAAAAGGGCCTCTGAGTAAGTTAGTACTAAAAATAATGGTTAGCCAGTTAAAGAAATCATAGGCCTATGCTTTCTGCTTTTATAAATTGGGCACTCAGTCAATGTAACACAGAAATTAATTTGGGGGAGGGTAGTAGCAAGTATTCAGTGATTTGCTGAAGTCTATTGCAGGCATACAGAAAGGGTCTGCACAGAAATGAAATGAGATGGTCATGTAGCAGTTATGTAAATAATAGCGATGTGTCTTACGTAAAATACCTAGCATATAGTATAGTATAGTATAGCCTTATCATACAGGTATAAACTAGTTTTGGGCAGAATTTGTTTTCCTGAAAAGTGTGTGAAGACGTGAGGGGTCAGGTATTGACCTCCACAAGCTACCCCTTGACCCACTTTTGCAAACTATGTGTCTGGCTTGTATCATTTTATGCACCTTGTGTTAAAATAGATAGTGCTAGAAAGCATCACACATTAGTGAAAGGCAGTTAGCAAGGTTAATAAGTGTTATATATACGTGTATACACTAACAAGTCACGTATGTATTATCCTGGGTTGTACTTATGGAAATCACAGTATTGTAACACTATATAAGGTACACACAAAGCGTTGTAGTTCCGAAAGTGAATCTGATTGCCGAATCCCTGTCTCTCAGTGCTGATACGTTAAACGCTTTTTTATAATGCTATGAGAACTGATCATTTAATTCTTTACCAGTGTTGGTGGATGGGAATATGAAGACTTTGAATTGGACTGTTTTGAGTTTGCCAAGAGATACTGGTTAAAGCCTGTCACCAGGTACACTGCTGATTCATACTGTATGCGGTGTTGTGTATGGCTGTGTTTTCTCTCTGGTCCCTTCAATGTCTTCTGATCTCTCATTTTTTTCTCTTGCTAGTACAATGCCAACATATCATTGTAGAAACTTTGAAGACAGTTTATTTAAGTGAATAATTTTGCCAAATATGTATCTGCTTGCAATTTTGTTACTTCCACCTCACAGCTGGGAATATCTCTGTTTTAATCTGCGTTTCCCTCTCAGGTTTGGTTTCGGGGATATCCTTCTTTCCGGATTGAAGGATTCTCTAGCCTCCTCTGGGTGATGCCCCTCTTTCTTGGTTGAGAAGTTCCCAGGTCTGTCAGTTACAGTTAATTTATTTATAGCTCACTATGATACCAGTAACATAGTTCATAGCGGATTACAACTAAGATACTAGATCAAAAGTAAAGCTAAGATGTAACAAAATAATCCAAAATTATCACAGATGTTAATTACATGGCAACCATTAATCTTACAAAAGCAAACCTTCACCAAGGTGCTACGACACACTACTTCCTTTTCACATATTTGTAAAACAGCATTGTCTTTTATCCCTTCTTAAATATATCATAACTAGATGTATGACAGTTAAGTATTTTCCTTTAACAAAACCAAAGTGGTAATTATTACTTTCTCCCAACCAATCTGAATACAAATTGGCCCCAAACCCCTGTTACAATCACCTACAAAAAATGAATATCAAACTGGCAGTAGGATAGCTAGGCCTCCAGAGTTGCTCTGGCAATGCCTAGCACAAAAGCAATTCAGAATGCAGAGTTGATAGGAAGCAAGTCTGGAATAGAGGCAGCAACATCCTCACAGAACAGAAGGCCAGATGACCGCACATATTTAAAGCTCATGCTACCCTTCTCGGTCTTCTCAAGGACTAGGTGGATTCTCTCTACTGGCTGATCTCAGCAGCTACATTATCCCTAGATAATGACCTGAGGCAAGACCTCCATTCTCTCACTGATCAGTCTCATGCCATACTTGGTCTTGTGAAGCACCTGAATGCATTACATTTCTTGCCTCTGGCTCCTTTTAAATCTCAATGGTCGTAGTGGGTGGAATAAATTGGGCTACCTTCTATCTATTCATCCACCAGGATCAATGAGCCATGAGGAGCCAGGCTAAAAATGGCATATCATTCCTTGATGGCAGGTAACATAAGGTGGCCCTGAAAGAGAGCTTCAATATCATAGCTACTCTACCAAATGTGATGGTAGCTGTTGACAATACATATGTTGCACTGATCCCTCCCAGTGACATAAAATAGTCTATCATAACTGCAAAGACTTCCACTCCCTGAATGTGTAGGTGGTGACCATTCTGAACATGGTGACCAGTTTCCCAGGGTCCACCCATGATGTCTATATCCTGCATCAGTCTGATATAGTCACATGGTTTGAGGGGGGAAGGCATGGTTCTGGATAGCTTCTGGGTAGGTATTTCTGGGCCTGTGGATCTTCAGTGTTACACAGTGTTGCCTAGATGTTTATGTTTGTTTGTGTTTATTTAAGCTTGATGAATAACTTTTTTAAACAAATAAATCAAAGCGATTTACAAAAATTAAAAACATATGGAAAATAGAAAAGAACACCAATAAATAAATAGAAAACAATCACACCAAAAGAGATACAGCTGCACAACTGCTATGTCTCCTTCAGGTACCCTCCATTAACAAAAGCGGAAGCACAATAAATAGTTGAAAAAAATATTTTCAAAGCTACTCGGAAGTTTTGTAATGAAGGTTCTGCTCTTAAATACGAGGGAAGACAATTCCACAAAGATGGAGCCAAGAAATAAACTGCACTTTCTCTTCTACTTCATAATATGCGTGTCTGGGATTAGGCAAGACAAGACTGTGACCATTGAGCGAGTTCAGACAATGTGCCAGAGTATAAGGAATAGTCAATGTTGCCAAATAATCGGGCAGACCCTTATGAATTGCTTTATGTGCTAAGGTAAGAATCTTAAACTGTATCCTCAAATGTATAGGTAACCAATGCAATTGCAGCAACAAAGGAGTAATATGATCAGAGCCTCTGCGGTATAAATGAGCTGCCGTATTTCGAAGTGTTCAAACATTTGCAAAGTGTTTGCAAACGTTTTATTACAGAGTTTGGAATACCAGCATAAACCACATTACAATAGTCTAACTGTGATCATACAAAAGCTTGAAATAATATATGTAACCCTGAAAAATCCAAAATACCTCTTACTTATCTTATCCTTAGAAGAGAATGTTAATGTGGAATCAATCAGAAGTACTAGTTGTAAGGGCCTGTCAAGGTGTATCATGGATTCTACAGCCTTTCTGAAGACACCCATAAGACTCCTCTTCCCCTTGCATAAACAACATCCAGAAGACTGTGGCACATTACAGGGTACTCGCTTGGGACAAATTTGAGAAAAAAAAACATGGGGCAAATTTGAGGAAAAAAAAAACCATGGGATGAAGGCCATGTCCATCTCTCACTACACATTCCAGCTTATAATTGAAAAAGAAAAACGCCTATATTGCGACCCAAATCGGGAGATAGACATTTATCTCACAAAAACGAATAAAGCGGTATAATCGAAAGCCGAATTTGGACGTTTTCAACTGCACTCCGTCGCGGATGCGGACAAAGTTGATGGGGGCGTGTCGAAGGCGTGGTGAAGGCGGAACTGGGGCGTGGTTATCGGGCGATCAGAGATGGGCGCTTTTCGCCGATAGTGGAAGAAAAATATGCGTTTTTAGTGAGAACTTAGGGCACTTTTCCTGGACCCTGTTTTTCCACGAATAAGGCACCAAAAAGTGCCCTAAATGACCAGATGACCACTGGAGGGAATCGGGGATGACCTCCCCTGACTCCCCCAGTGGTCACAAACCCCCTCCCACCACAAAATATGCCGTTTCACAACTTTTTATTTTCACCCTCAAATGTCATACCCACCTCCCTGGCAGCAGTATGCAGGTCACTGGAGCAGTTATTAGGGGGTGCAGTGGACTTCAGGCAGGTGGACCCAGGCCCATCCCCCCCTACCTGTTACACTTGTGCTGGTAAATGGGAGCCCTCCAAACCGCCCCCCAAACCCACTGTACCCACATGTAGGTGCCCCCCTTCACCCCTTAGGGCTATAGTAATGGTGTAGCCTTGTGGGCGGTGGGTTTTGAGGGGGATTTGGGGGGCTCAACACCTAAGGGAAGGGTGCTATGCACCTGGGAGCTCTTTTACCTTTTTTTTTTTTTTTTTGTAAAAGTGCCCCCTAGGGTGCCCAGTTGGTGTCCTGGCATGTGAGGGGGACCAGTGCACTACGACTCCTGGCCCCTCCCACGAACAAATGCCTTGGATTTATTCGTTTTTGAGCTGGGCGCTTTCATTTTCCATTATCACTGAAAAACAAAAACGCCCAGCTCACAAATTGTCAAATAAAACATGGACGTCTATTTTTTTCGAAAATACGGTTCGGTCCTCCCCTTCACGGACCCGTTCTCGGAGATAAACGCCCATGGAGATAGACGTTTTTGTTCAATTATGCCCCTCATTATCTCTCAACTCTTGTCCCCTCTGTCCAGACTCTGCCACCACCACCACCTCGCATAACTGCTATATGCTATCAGGAGAAGCATGACCACCTGCAGATATTTGCAGACAACACACCTCCATAGTAGCTGTGAACATCCTATGTAGACCACCACTTCATCAATTATAAGTGATGTCTATATTGTCATATGGAGGAACCCTCAAGAGTAAGAAAACTTCTAGAGTAACCATAAAGCACAGCTGGACAGGTATGTGTCATTCTTATAAGGCCCCAGTTCCCTATAGTCACAAGGAATAAACATGAAGGTGACAAAGAATGTGTAAGCTCTTTGGACAGGAACTCTATAATCCTATCACAGCTCTCCTATCCCATAGTGATTAATACAGCTTATGTGTGTGTGCACATTTACGAGATGTAAGAGTATTACCGCAGATGCAGCTGGCAGGTATTTTTTTCAGGAATGAACATTGTGACTGCCTGGAGTACAATATATTTCCCTATATGCACATTGTTACTGGTCTCCAGGAGTATGATTGTTGTACCTCTGCCTGTTGAGATGCTGTCCTGCATTGATTCATAACATCTAGCAACAATGATTGTAAGCTCTTCAGCCTCCTATCCACATATGGTTACACTTAAAGCTGTTGAGATCTGTCAGTCAATATTGTGATATAAAATGTGGATATGAGGTTGTATAGGTGTGCACAGAAGCAACCTGCACACTCTGGTGTCTGTGTGATCATTATGAAGCATAAACGATGATAGAGGGGAGTATATTGTTTGTAATACATTGAGGCTCATTTTAAAAGCACATATACTTATCAAGGTTACATAGGTTACTACAATGGACTCATTTTTGAAAGAGAAAAACATCCAAAAAGCGTCATAAAGCACCAGTTGGATGGATTTTTTTCTCAAAACATCCAAATCGATATTTTCAAAACCTATTTTGCAGACATGTATCTATGCATTTCATCTGCCATGCATCCAAATCACAAGAGGGCATGTTGGGGGCATCTTGAAGGTGAGATTAGGATGTGCCCAACAACTGAACATTTTATAGCCATAATGGAACAAAACGAAATTGTCTAGGGCAAAAACTTCAATGTTTTGGTCTAGACCTGTTTTTATAATGAATAAGGCACAAAAAGGTGCCCTAAATGACCAGATGACCACTGGAGGGAATCAGGGATGACCCCTCCCCCTTACTCCCCCAGTGACTGCTGACCCTTCTTACCCCCCAAAAATGTGAATAAAATTAGTACTTACTAGCTTCTATGACTGCCTCAGATGTTATAGCCAGGTCCATAAGAGCAGTATGCAGGTCACCAGAGTAGTGTACTTTTGGATGCAGTGCACTGTAGACAGGTGGACCCAGACCCATACCTCCCCCTACCTCTTACACTTGTGGTGGAAATTGTGAGCCCTCCAAAACTCACTGTACCCACATATAGGTGCCCCATTCTTTCATAAGAGCTAATGTAGTGGTGTACAGTTGGGGGTACTGGGTTTTGGGGGGCTCAGTAGACAAGGTAAGGGAGCAATGGTGAGATGTGTACCTGAGAGCATTTATATGAAGTCCACAGCAGTGCCCCCTATGGTGTCCCATTGCTCTTCTGGGATGTCTGGGGGACCAGTCTGATAAAAATTCTGGCCCCTTCTACTTCTCAATGGCTTGATTTTCTCTGTTTTTCACTTGCAATTTCTTTCTAAAATGACCTGAAAAAACTAAATGCACAGTGCACAAAACCTTGTTACAAATGGTATTTTTGAAAGAGATAAATGTTTTGTGGTTTTGAAAATGGCCATATTTACTATTCAGATTTTGGATGTTTAGGACCAGATTCTATTTATGACGCCTGAAAAATTGAAGCCAAAAAATTTCCACTTACGCGTAATCTATAAACCGTGCCTAGATTTAGGCACAGTTTACAGAATATGCCTATCAGCCATGCCAGTGCCTAACTCTACGCGCATCCATTTATGCCAAAGAAACCTTGGTGTAAATACTAGGGCCTTAGGCACAGAGCGGGTGTATTCTATAACCCTGCACATAAATTTTTTGCAGTGCCCACAAACCACCCATTCCATGCCCATGGCCATGCCCCCTTTTTGGCAGCACACATTAGAATTTACATGCACCACTGTAAAGAATATGCATAGTTAGTGTGTGTAAATTCTAATTAATACCAACTAGTGTTGATAATTGGTTGTTAACATCCAATTATTAGTGCTGATTAACTTATTAACCAATTAGGTTATGTGTATCATTATGAAATATGCTTCAATTTCTTTGTGGAAATATCAGCACTATATATATAGAATCCGGGTATTTGTGCGAAATGTCCAAAGTCCAACTTAGACGTCATATCAAAAATGCCCCTCCATGTAACTTTGCAAGTCTACGTGCTTTGAAAATGAGCACCATTGGATGCTAACTTCTAGCTTTACAGTAGTGCAAACAGTGCATTGCTCCTGGCTTTCTTGCTCTGGGCCATACTTGTACTATACACATATGTTGTGATGTTGATGCTTACACCTTTGATGCCCCTGTGACATGAAAACCATCTTCAGTCCTGGGAGCCACTTATGCCCCAGCATTAGAGATTTTGGATTAGTTCAGCCCATGACTGGAAACGACTTGCCAGCTACTAACCATTGCAAGTTGAATATTGAGCCCATATATATATATATATATATATATATATATATATATATATATATATATATATATATATATATATACAAGTGTGTATATCTATCTATATATACACCCCCCACACCCACCATCCCTTTTTACATGGGATAAGGAATATGTTAGAAGCTAACTGGTATTTTAATGTAATTTGAATTTGCTATATGCTAATGTAATTTGAATTGTGTTTATGTTAATGCAATTTAAGCAGCATATATGCTAATTAAATTTGAATAATGTATTTTATGATTTTTTTGTGACCTATTTTGCTTCAACTTTCTTGGATTCTCTTGAGAAAAAATGTCTTTAGTTTATTTTGTCATACTTTTACTATACTGCTCTTTATCAAGGGCTTCAGAGTAGTTTACAAATGCCTTATGTGTAAATTCTATTCTTTTCTAACCATTGAAAATTCTGAATATAAGAAACATAAGTGTTGCCATACTGGGACAGACTGCAGGACCAAAAAGCCCAGTATCCTGTTTCCAACAGTGGCCAATCCAAGTCACAAGTACCTGGCAAGACCCCAAAACAGAAAAACAGATTTTATGCTGCTTATCCTAGAAATGAGTCCATTTTTCGTTTCGATAGTACGGTTGGGGGTGCCCAAATCTCAACCTAAATGCTGAGATTGCCGGCTGTAGAGATGGGCACCCTTGGTTTTCGGCCATAATGGAAACCGAGGGCGCCCATCTCAGAAACGAACAACTCCAAGGCATTTGGTCATGGGAGGGGCCAGGATTTGTACTGCACTGGTCCCCCTGACATGCCAGGACACCAACCGGGCACCCTAGGGGGCACTGCAGTGTACTTCACAAATTGCTCCCAGGTACATAGCTCCCTTACCTTCAGTGCTGAGCCCCCCGAACCCCCCCCCCCCAAAACCCACTCCCCACAACTATACACCACTACCATAGCCCTAAGGGGTGAACGGCGGCACCCACATGTAGGTACAGTGGGTTTCTGGTGGGTTTTGAAGGGCTCCCATTTTCCACCACAAGTGTAACACGTAGGGGGGATGGGCCTGGGTCCGCCTGCCTGAGGTGTACTGCACCCACTAAAACTGCTCCAGGGACCTGCATACTGCTGCAATGGACCGGAGTATGACATTTGAGGGTGGCATAGAGGCTGGCAAAAAAAGTTTTTAAAGTTATTTTTTTAGGGTGGGAGAGGGTTAGTGACCACTGGGGGAGTCAGGGGAGGTCATCCCCGATTCCCTCCGGTGGTCATCTGGGCAGTTCGGGCACTTTTCTTGTGACTTGGACCTAAAAAAAAAGGGACCAAATAAAGCGGACCAAATTCTCGCCAGGGACACCCTTCTTTTTTCCATTATCGGCTGAGGACTGTTATTAAACAGTTTAATAACAGTTAATAAAACTGTTTAATGACCAAACCTTTGAAGTCAAATCTGAAACCAGGGTGTTTGAGGTTAAGCTTGTGTCCTCCCTAACTTATTCCTCCCATATTAATCACCTATGGAATAAAAATCTGTTTATGAGACAGCTATGTCTAAGTCAGGTCATTTTTGACCAAAAAGCCATTGCACTGTTGGTCCAAATGCTGGTCCTAACATACCTGGATTATTGTACTACCTATTTTCCAGCATACAAAATTGCAGATTATATAGAACAGAACTGCTAGACTGATTTTCAAACTGAATAGATACACTAGTTTTTAATCATATCTTGTCAAACTGCATTGGCTTCTTGTAGCCGAAAGAATACTATTTAAAACTGCTTGTCTAGTTTTCCAAGTTTCCCATGGCTTCATATCTAAATTGTTAATGTCTCATCATTATGTTTGGTTCAATCAATAGACTGAAAGAACAATTGACGTTAGCACTGATGCTTTACAAGGGAATGCTGTCTCAGAAGAATTTTTAGCTCTCTATTCTCTGTATTAAGAGTCTCACTATGGAATTCTTTACCTACTGCTATTAGGTCAGATAATAGCTACTTCAGCTTCCGGAAGAGATTAAAATATTTTCTATTTCCAAAAACTGTTATATAACAAACCGTTATTACTGTTGTATCCTTTTCCGTCTACAAGACTATTCATGATGTACCTTTATTACTTGTATATACTCTAATCGGTCTATGTCAAGATCACTTAGAATGTAAACTGCACTGAACCCTGAAAAGTGGATTTTAGTGGTATATAAGATATGATTTGATTTAACAACTTTGAATAACTTTCAGAAGATGGGCGTCCTTCTCACAGGGTCGCCCAAATCGGCATAATTGAAAGCCGATTTTGGGCGTCCTCAAGTGCTTTCCGTTGCGGGGACGACCAAAGTTCACGGGGGCATGTCGGAAGCATAGTGAAGGCGGGACTGGGGCGTGCTTAACACATGGGCGTCCTCGGCCGATAATGGAAAAAAGAAGGGCGTCCCTGATGAGCACATGGCCGACTTTACTTGATCCTTTTTTTTTTTACAACCAAGCCACAAAAATGTGCTCTAAATGATCAGATGACCACCGGAGGAAATCAGGGATGACCTCCCCTTACTCCCCCAGTGGTTACTAACCCCCTACCACCCTAAAATATTTTTTAAATATTTTTTCCAGCCTCAAATATCATACCCAGCTCCAAGACAGCAGTATGCAGGTCCCTGGAGCAGTTTTAGTGGGTACTGCAGTGCACTTTTTTTTGTTACATTTGTACCCCGTGCTTTCCCACTCATGGCAGGCTCAATGCGGCTTACATATTGTATACAGGTACTTATTTGTACCTGGGGCAATGGAGGGTTAAGTGACTTGCCCAGAGTCACAAGGAGCTGCCTGTGCCTGAAGTGGGAATTGAACTCAGTTCCCCAGTTAACTGTACAGCGCTGCATAACCCTAGTAGCTCTCTAGAAATGTTAAGTAGTAGTAGTAGTAGAAGTTCCCCAGGACCAAAGTCCACCACCCTAACCACTAGGACACTCCTCCACTCCTCAGGCAGGCGGACCCAGGCCCATCCCCCCCCACCTGTTATACTTGTGGTGGTAAATGTGAGCCCTCCAAAACCCACCACAAACCCACTGTACCCACATCTAGGTGCCCCCTTCACCCATAAGGGCTATGGTAGTGGTGTACAGTTGTGGGGAGTGGGTTTTGGGGGGGGGGCTCAGCACACAAGGTAAGGGAGCTATGCACCTGGTAGCTTTTTCTGAAGTCCACTGCAGTGCCCCCTAGGGTGCCCGGTTGGTGTCCTGGCATGTGAGGGGGACCAGTGCACTACGAATGCTGGCTCCTCCCACAACCAAATGGCTTGCATTTGCTCATTTCTGAGATAGGCGTCCTCGGTTTCCATTATTGGCGAAAATCGGGGACGACCATCCCTAAGGTCGACCTAAATGTGGAGATTTGGGCGTCCACAACCGTATTATCAAAACGAAAGATGGCCGTCCATCTTGTTTCGATAATATGGGTTTCCCCGCCCCTTCGCAGGGACGTCCTACGAGGACATCCTCAGGAAAACTTGGGCGCCCAGTTCGATTATGCCCCTCCATGTGTCCCATCTCTAGATCATTTATTGATATGTTTAAAAACAGTGGTTCCAGCACAGACCCCCTTGAGAACTCCACTATCTACCCTTCTCCATTGCGAATACTGACCATTTAACCCTACTCTCTGTTTTTTATCTTTTAACCAGTGTATAATCCACAATAGGACACTACCTCCTATCCCATGACTTTCTAATTTCCTCTGGAGTCTTTCATGAAGTACAATATTGATTGGTGCACCTTTATCCACATGTTTGTTCACCCCTTCAAAGAAATATAGTAGATTAGTGAGGTAAAATTTCCCTTGCTTAAATCCCTGTTGGCTTTGCCTCGTTAATCCATGCTTATGTATATGCTCTGTAATTTTCTTCTTTATAATAGTCTCTACCAATTTGCCCAGCACCAATGTTAGGCTCACTGGTTTGTAATTTCCAAGATCAACTCTGGAACCCTTCTTAATAATTTGTGTTACATTGGCCACCCTTCAATCTTCTGGTACCATTCTTGATTTTAAAGATAAATTATATAATAATAATAGCTCTTTAAGTTAATTTTTCAATTCTATCAGTACTCTGGGATGTATACCATCTGGTCCAGGTGATTTGCTACTCTTCAGTTTGTCAAATTGCCCCATTACATCTTCCAGGTTTACAGAGATTTATTTCAGTTTCTCTGACTCATCAGCATTAAATACCATTCCTAGCACTGGTATCACTCCCACATCTTCCTCAGTGAAGACCGAAGAAAATAATTCATTTAATCTCTCTGCTATGGCCGTGTCTTCCCGGAATGCCCTTTTAACCCTTGGTCATTCAGACGTGCAACTGATTCTTTTACGATTTCTTGCGTCTCATGTATCTAAAAAAGGATTTTAGTATATGTTTTTGTCTCCAATGTAATCTTCTTTTCAAAACCTCTTTCCCTTCCTTATCAGCACTTTGCATTTGACTTGCCATTCCTTATTCTCCTTCCTATTATTTTCTGCCAGATCTTTCTTCCATTTTCTGAAAGATTTTCTTTTAACTCTAATAGCGTCCTGTGCTTCACTTTTTAAACATACCTGCTGTTATTTGGCCTTCATTTCTCCTTGTTTAATACATGGAATATATCTGGCCTGGTTTTCAAGGATGGTATTTTTGAATAGCATCCACACCTGTTCCTCTAAGTTTTTTTTTTTGGTGGGGAGGGGGGGGGGGTTGTTTGTTTTTTTTACCATTCTCATTTATCATAGTCTCCTTTTTTGAAAGTTAAATGCTAACATACTGGATTTCCCGTGTGTGTACTTACTCCAGAGATTATATCAAATGTGATCATGTTATAATCACTGCTATCAAGTGGCCACTTGGTTTACTTCTCTAAGGCTTCCTTCTCATGAAAGAAGTGATCAAGGTCAGTGCACCGATACCGAAGCTGTAATGAATGAGAAATTGGGCTCAAAGAGTGAGAATGAGAAAGCTTTCAAATGAGTGTGACATACTTGTAACGAGTGAGACTTGGCATCTCTGGAAGACTGTTTCATAATTTTGGTCAGAATTGGATCATCTAGCTAATTGGATCCTTTCAATGATTACATGATTGTACTAGTGTCAGAGAAAAGAAAGACCACTGACTACAGAAGCATCTGCTGTACATTTTAGTAGTCCTACAGGTGCCAATAACTTTTATGGCAGCCTGGGGGCTATTGAAGCATTTATGGTAGCTCCTCCTTCTCCTCCTCTGAGTTCTGGCCCTCTGATTCTGTATATGTCATCCAGATTTGGGCACCCAAATTTGGGAGCAGATTTCAGTCCCACACTTGTAAACTAATTAGTCAATTAGGTGCTAACAATCAATTACTGATGCTAACACTTAATTGGCAGTAATTAGGAATTGCATGCAAATCTGCCTGACACCCTATTCCAAAATATGAATGCCTAAATTTCATAGTGTGCAACTCCAAATGGGTTGTGGCCATGGGAAAGGGCATGGGTACATCAGGGCATTCTCAGAAATCGGTGTGATGCTAGGCATTTGAGTGCGTCTAACTACCATTAGTTTGGCACCAGCATTTACATCAGCCTTTAGCAGATCTAAGTGCTTGTGCCCAAAGTTTGACACGAAATGCGTGGTAAACTACTTTTCTGTAAAGGGTGCTTTGTGCAGAGTGACCCTTACAGAGTACTAGCTAAGGGGCCCTTTTACTAAGTCATTGTAGGGCTAACTTGCGGGTAGTGTGCGCCAAATTGACATTACCGCTGGGGTAGCATGGGCGTGCGCTGTTTCCTGCTGTAGAAAATAATTTTCTATTTTCTACCACAGGGGTGTTCCCAGCGGTAATCAGTAGCTCAGCCACATTGCCGCACAATGCCTGATTATCGCACGATTAAAGCGTGAGCCCTTAAATAAGTGGCATTAAGGGCTCAGGCAGTAAATAGCCGTGCACTACTTTTAATATTAGCGCACGACCATGTACTGCCCCATTAAAAAAAAAAAAGGCCTTTTTACCTGCAGTGGTAAAAAATGGCCCAGCGTGCACCAATTTCACATTTCCAAACTAACGCAGACCACTTTTTATTGCAGCTTAGTAAAAGGGCCCCTCAGTGCAGATTTATTTATTTATTATTACATTTATATCCCACATTTTCCCACTGATCGCAGGCTCAAAGTGGCTTACAAAGTCTGTAGTGCAAGCTACAGTCCAAGAAAAACAATTATACAAATTGAGCATAAGATATAAAATAACAATTAAACATAAAATTACCCCCTGAATGTCTTTCTTAGACTATGAGAAATATTTTCTTATTCTATCCAATTAGCTTTCAGTGAGATGCTCTTACAACAGTTGTTATTTGGACTTCTTCTACTATTTACCCTCTGGAGGCCAAAAATAATTTGAGTGAAATGAGCCCAGAATGATTGCAGTTCTTAATAGCAAATCTGCCCTTTGCTGTTTTTACCATTATCGGGTTGGCTCAATCAATGAACTCAAACACAGGTAGAAAAAAGTGAATTATATAAAACAGAAATGTTTTTGTGAGTAATAGCTAAAGACTTGACATAGTTGGTAATACCTTTTGTGGGGAGAAATATGATAAAAAAGAAGACATTGAATACTTTTAAAGTGGAGGATAGATGATAAACCAAAAGCAAAACACAACTCATGCTGAGCATTTTCCTTGATAAATACCATCTGCCTCACTAATTTTTTTTAATTGGATACTGCATGAGGGCAAATAGTTCATTAGATTGTGCACTTTATAGCAAATCTCTGCAGCAAAGAAGACAAACGTTTGCTTTTAATAGTTTTGAAACTTAGTAGAATTTCTATTTCTAAACAGCAGAGGTGCTGGTTAAAACATCTGTATTTGGGGATAGCTTAAACATTAGGCAAACTAGGCAGTGGCCTACAGTGGCAGGTTTTGGGGAGGGGGTTAGGAAAGAACAGTTGCAGTCAAGGTGAACTATAGATCCTGACAGACAGTTCAAAGATACAATAAAGGCACCAGGAGCCCTCAGAAATGGGACACAGTTCTTTATTTATAAAAGTCAATTTTCCAATGTTGACCTGACACGGGTATATTTTTTACACAGCTCTACAATAGAATAGTCTTTATTTTAGACAATTTATATTTCTATGTTTTTAAAATTATAACTCATGCTTGTATTTTCATATTTCTGTTCTGATTAATATTTTCATGCATGTTTCATACAGACCCCTGATGCAGGCACTGTGTGCTGAAACACGGCCCATGTCGGGTCAACATTGGAAAATTGACTTTTATAAATAAAGAACTGTGTCCCATTTCTGAGGGCTCCTGGTGCCTTTGTTGTATTTTGGACTTTATTTTGTACTTTGGACACTCTCTGTACTGCTATCTAGACACCTCAAAGAACCATTAATATGCACATTTAGCCACTGGAAGGGTAAATAATTTTCAAATAGCTCATTTGACTAGATAAACAGAGTGGGGAGTAGCCTAATAGCTAGAGCAGTGGAGAGAACTAGGGAAGTCCACTTCGGATCCCACTCCTTGTGGCAGTTAAATCTCAATTGCCTCAGGCACAAATTAAGATTGTGAGCCCTTTGGTGTCAGGAAAATATCTGATGGCTCCTGAGCCAGTCCAGGTTTTACCTCCATTGAAAGCAATGGAAATAAAACATAACTGGTTCAATCTGCTTCATGACCTGGAGCCATCTAGTAACACCTGTACCTGAATGTAAGTCACCTTGTCTACAACAAAGGCGTGAGCTAAATCCAATCTGGCTGATATTTAGCTGGGGTCAGTCAACATTTTTTTGCCGCCACCAGCTTTATTCTCGGATATTCAATACTGGGCTATGTTTGGGCTCTGGAATTGAATATCTAGGCATATGTGGCTGGATAACAATATTCAGCACTTAACTGCATAAGCTGAACCACATAAAGATAAGAAAGCTTTTTAGGTGGCCCAGTTTATACGATGGAGTCCCAATTCCACCCCAGTCCACTCCACTAACCGCAGATATTCAGGAACACAGTCTGGTTAAGTGCTGCTGAATATTCATGGTTAGCACTGGACAAGTGATTTAAATGGTCTGGAGCATCTTCTGGACATTTAAATCACTTTGAATATTGGGTGCAAATTCTTTTTCTCTTCCCATTAACCTAAGTAAATAGCTTTTGGAGAAAAGGCGGCTGAGGGGAGATATGATAGAGGTCTATAAAATAATGAGTGGAGTTGAACGGGTAGATGTGAAGTCTGTTCACACTTTCCAAAAATACTAGGACTAGGGGGCATGCGATGAAGCTACAATGTAATAAATTTAAAATGAATCGGAAAATATTTTTCTTCACTAAATGTGTAATTAAACTCTGGAATTCGTTGCCAGAGAATGTGGTAAAGGTGGTTAGCTTAGCGGAGTTTAAAAAAGGTTTGGCCGGCTTCCTAAAGGAAAAGTCCATAGACCATTATTAAATGGACTTGGGGAAAATCCACTATTTCTGGGATAAGCAGTATAAAATGTTTTGTACATTTTTGGGATCTTGCCGAGTATTTGTGACCTGGATTGTCCACTGTTGGAAACAGGATGCTGGGCTCGATGGACCTTTGGTCTTTCCCAGTATGGCAATACTTATGTACTTATGTCCTCGTTATCTATGTACATACAAAAGAAAGTTTGATATTTAAAAGTGTGATGTCAATCTATGCATTTTTACAGGATTGTTTTCGTATGGGTAATGAAGGGGTAATCATGATTGTTAAGTTTAATTATGAAAATCTCAAGGGGGGGGGACTAAAGGCATGAAAGCTTTCAAGGAGGGGTGGAAGTCTGAAGGTTCACCTAGGACAGTGCTTATCAAACTTTCTGTGACTGAAGCACACAAACCTCGGAGGCCTAATTATCCATCCATGCTGCTGTCTCCAGCCCTCCTACAGCATCAGCCATTATCCCTCATCTGCCATGAAGTTTGCACAGGCCTAATTATAGCATGGGCATCATGAGAGGCAAGAGCCAAAGAGATTTCATATTGGCCCAGGTCATGACCTCAAATGCGGGTTTTGTGACCCCATGTAAGGTCATGACAAACAGCTTGGGAAGCCGTGGCTTAAGGTGTCTAATATCCTTGCACCAGTCCAGTTTGTTTTATTAATTCTGATAGAAGTTTAATCTAAATGAAAATTAAATGCCTCCATTTTTATTCCAAACCTTTTCAAGTACATTTGAAGTGAGGGGCCTTTAAAGGAGTTGTTGGACCTTTAAATGTGTGAGAAGCAAAAGAAGTATCCAGTGATAACAAGGCCATAGCAGAAAGACTAAGGGGGGAATTCTATAAATGGCACCTAAAACATCAACGCCAAAAAAAGTGCATAGCAGTATTCTATAAACCACGCCTAAAGTCAGGTGTAGTTTATAAGAGTAGCGCTTAAGCCCAGGGATTCCACCTACATTTAGCTGTGGTCATTTGCACCATGAAAATGTGGTACAAATTCCCACACCTATATTTAGGCATGGAGCCCCCTTATTCTGTAATGATGCATGTAACTAGAAGTCACGTCCCGATCCGACCATGGCCTTCTATTTCTGCACCCCCTTTTCTGACTCACATGTAAAATTATGTGCAGATCCCATGCTTAAATGTACATGCATTCATGTTAATTTAATCTAATTAGTGTAAATTGATTGTTAAAAAGTCAATTATTGGCACTAATTATCTTGCTATTCAATTAAAATGAATGTGCAAATTGGGTGCATTTTTTTAGTGCTTTTTATAGAATTAGGGGGTAAATGGATTCTTTGCTTCGATCCTTTACTGGGAAGGAGGGGGAGATAATTAATTTTGAAATGGTATTTAATAGTGATAGTTCAGAGGAACTGAATCTGGCAGATGTAATAGTGCAAATTAATAACTAAAAAGTAACATATTAGTTAAGGTAAAATTCATTATCAAATTGTTCAATCACAGCAGTCAAAGGGATGATAAAATATAATCAGAATATAGATACTTTAGAAACCACATCCTGTAAAGGCATTCAGAAAGGGGGCTCCCTCAAGAGATGACTTGTGATCTACTGTCCAAAAACATTATAAAACTATTTCAAAAAGGTTCCACACATCATCTAACTCAAGAAAAAGCCGTGATGGACAAGGTTGAAGGACTGCAGATAAAACAGTATTAAACCACTGGTCAAGGTGTAACCCTAATTGGGTTTAATGAAATGGTGGAGCCTGAGAAAGATAACATACTAGAAGTTCATAAACCATTTTGGGCCTGGAAATCTATTTTGTTACAGTCTAATATTTAGATAATAATTCATCCCTTTCTAAACCACATTTGGGGAATGTTCTTTTCACTTCTAGTTTTAGATCTCAGGGATACATTCAATCTCTAAGTGATAAATTTATTATATGAGTCATGAAAGGAGAAATCTCCTTGGATAACTGCATCACATTTTTGATCAGAATAGGATCTAGGTGATTAGATGCACCAAAACCTTTATTCACTTCAAAGGGGATAACTTAGCTAAGTTCCCATTGAAACGCATTCCTATTTGTAAACAATGAGCTTAATAATCGATTCTCTCAACAAAAGCTCCTCCTTCTCATTCTGAAAGACAAATGAATATGCCAAATATTTTGATCAAGACATATGAATAAATCAACACATGTAAAAGACTCCAGACCAGGCCTATGCACTTTCTCTAACTTCCTTGCTAATGCAATTACAAGATGATATAGGAAGTCACTTTAGAAGCTTTACATGGCTTCTAAACATCTAAATAATCATGTTTAGACATGTGCTTCGCTCAATGCTTCTTAAGGAGCTGGACCAAAAGTTAGCTGTGAGAAGACATGGGGTCCAGCTCCTTAAGAAGCATTGAGTGAAGCAGGAGCTCGCTGTTGGGCGTGGGCACACTCAGTAGTCTCAGCACAGACCACAGCTAAGTACTAGTTCAGTGATGGGCAACCTTTTGAGCTTGGTGTGTCAAAATTCGCCAAAAAACTGAGCATAACTCGGGTGGTGTGTCACTTCGAGAAAAATCACTGCTACTAGGACCGCCCCCGGGCCCCCCCCCCCACCCGAGATCGCTGCCCACCCGAGGTTGCTGGGCCCCCCCTCCACCCGCTACCAGGCCCAGAACTAACCTTAAAGCCGGAGATGGGAGGCGGGACTGGTGGTTGGGAGGCGGGAAATACTGCTGGGCAGACTTGTACAGTCTGTGCCCTGAAAAAGGCAGGTACAAATCAAGGTAAGGTATACACATATGAGATTATCTTGTTGGGCAGACTGGATGGACCATGAAGGTCTTTTTCTGCCGTCATCTACTATGTTACTATGTTTTACTATGTAAAGCCTCCTTTCACGTCGCAGCAAGCAGCAGCAGGGCAGACCTCTCCTCCTTCCTTCTGTGCTCCGCCCTCGCGGATGTTACGTCAGGCGAGGGCAGGACACAGAAGGAAGGAGTGGCCTGCCCTGCTGCTACTTGCTGCGACATGCAAGGAGGCTTTAAGGTTAGTTTCCGGGAGCGAGGAGGGAGGGCGGACCACACTGCGGCGGCGCTGCGTGTCATCGAAAATGGCTACGCATGTCAGTGCTGACACGCGTGTCATAGGTTCGCCATCAGGGTACTAGTTTCTTAAGACTTTATAAAATGAAATAAAAGTTGTTTAAGATCCTAACACAGTTAACAGAATTTGAGGTTTTTCTGACTGATGAGGATACTCGCAAGCATATATACTGTATGATCAAGTTTAAAGTATACGCTTAGCAACATGGTCGACTGTACTAACAAGATTAGATTCAGCTGGAACCGAGTGTCTGAAGTCTTTTCCTCAAAATCAACAATAGTTTTCAGCGGAGCATTTTACTTGACTATGGTGAATTCTAGATTTTACTAAAAGCGGCAAGTACCAGATATATTGTTTAATACAACACTCTTTAAAATAATGTAATATCCCTAGTACTTCAACAAGTTTTAATTAAACAAATCAACAATACTAAGATACAGACAGCAGTCCAAGAGAGGAGGTTACCAGTCTTTTGCATTAAGTGTCACATGTATGATTATCTCCCAGTTGATGAGAGTATATATGTATCTGCTCGATGCAGTGCTTCTAGCTCTCAGAGAACAAGTGTGGTCACTTGAGGCCAGAGTAGCAAACTTAGAGGATCTGAGGCAGACAGAGAGGTACATATAGAAGACCTACAGGGACATAATAGAGAAGTCCTACCTCCAGTGTGGCAGCTCCTGTGATGCCCTAGAGGAGGATGGTCTCTTGAAAGATTGCATTATTTATTTATTTATTTATTTATTTTACAGCACTTATACCCCACAATTTCCCACCGCTGGCAGGCTCAATGTGGCTTACAATATTTAAATAACAAATAGGCGAGTACAATAACTGGGAAGGGATAAGCGGGGTGGAGAGGTAAAGATAAAAAAATGGGTCAGTCCATAAGAGCAGTGTCCTGAGGTTAGTGAGGCAGGACAGGGTCTTTAGGGTACGCTTGCTCAAATAAGCAGGTCTTGAGTGACTTCCTGAAAGTCAGGTGATCTTAAATCGTTTTCACTGATTTAGGTAGTGCATTCCACAAGTGAGTACTGACATAGGAAAAGGTGGAAGTATATGTGGTTCTATGGTGAACTTTGATGCCCCATAGATAAGTCGAGCTGCTGTGTTTTGGATGGTTTGTAGCTTTTTTAGGAGTACGCCTGTGCACCCTAGTGAAATAGGTAATCCTGTAGTCAAGACCTGCCAACCAGGGGATGCAGTATCCTCTTGCACCAAGGAGGTATCTCCAGGGGCTTCTGCCCAAGAGGGAATGGTTAGGATAGCTGTTGTAGTTGGTGATTTGACCATTAGGCATATAGATATCTACATAGCTGGTGGACTGGAGGATTGTCTGTTCACTTGCCTGCCTGGTGCGAAGGTGGCGGACCTCACACATCACCTAGATAGGATTTTAGATAGTGCTGAGGAGCAGCCAGCTGTCTTGGTACACGTGGGTACTAGTGACATAGGAAAATGTAGGAGGGATGTTCTGGATGCCAAATTTAGGAACTTAGGTAGAAATCTCAAATCCAGTTCCTCCAGGGTAGCATTTTTCAGAAATGCTCCCCAGTCTACTCACAGGACCCAAGAGGCAGGTAGAGCTCTGAAGTCTCATTGTGTGGTTGAGATGATGGTGCAGGAGTGAGGGATTTAGATTTGTTAGGAACTGGAGAACATTCTAGGAAAGGGGGAGGCTACTCTGAAAGAATGGACTCCACCTTAACCATGACGGAACCAGGCTGTTGGTACTAAAATTTAAAAATGAGATAGAACATCTTTTAAACTAGAATGGGGAGGAAAGTCGACAGTCGCTCAGTAGTATATGGTTTGGAGTTGGGTATCCTTGAAGGATACTATTAAAACAGGACTTTTAGGGAATCCCAATAGTAAGGTTTCAACATTGGTGAAACAACGCCAGAAATGTTTAAGGGTAAAGCAGAGTAAATGATCCCCATCAACTTCTAAGCAGTTTGTAGATGCAAGGGAAAAACACAATTTGAAGTGTCTTTATACAAATGCTAGAAGCCTAAAAAATAAGATAGGAGTATTAGAATATATAAGACAAAATTAAGAAGTAGATATAATAGGAATATCTGAGACCTGGTGGAAGGAGGATAATCAATGGGACACTGTTATCAGGGTACAAATTATATTGCAATGATAGAGTGGATCAAATTGAAGGGGAGGTTTGCATGATATATTAAAGAGGAAATTGAGACAAACAAAATAAACATTCTGCAGGAAACAGATGGCAACATGGAATCCTTATGGATAGAAATTCCATGTCTGAAGGCAAAGAATATACTGGTAGGGCTATACCACTGTCTGCAAGGACAGGACAAACAGACATGTTGGGCCCAATGATGTAAAAGACTGTGTGATTGACTGATCTATGCTATGAAATAAAGTGGCCTGTTCAAGTCACGTGTATGGATATACTTTACATATTACCTAGCAGAACCCAAAGGCAGATCAATTTCTCATAGCTCATTTCCAAGAATAAGCAATAGCTTTTACAAATCTACATGACAAATATTTTATTTTATGTTTCAGCAATTTGTTCAAACCTCTTTACAACTTCCATTGTGTTAGTTGCCTTGACCACATCATCTGGAAACAGTTTAATTTGCTACCAATCTACTGGCTTATTAGTTTCTTCTAGTGTGTTCTTGTTTTAGTGTTTTTGAAATTTTAAACAAACCATCCTCTATTTAACCACTCCTCCCTACTCATGATTTTGTGGGGCAGAACATTTAAACAGAGGACAGCTGTTTAACCTTTCAAACAAATCTAATATCAAGTGCACACTACATTGAACTGTTAACCAGCAGAACATATATTTCCAGGAAGTTCAGAAAAAAGTTATGGAATATGGTGCTGGAGGATTTGGTCATGTGAAATGAGTTTATCTTGTTGGGAAGACTGGATGGACTGTTCAGGTCTTTATCTGCCATCATTTACTATGTTACTATGAATAACTTGATGAAGTAGGGGACTAAGGTACAGTAGAGGATAGCATATGAATGTGGGGATGTGAGGAGAGGGGATTTGGGTGAAATTGGAGATCCTATACTCTTGCGCTTCCTCTAGTACTCTATGACCTCTTCTCAAGTTATGTCCTCCTACTATTCTCTCTCCCCTACATCTGAGAACTCTTTCCTTCCTTCCTCCAACTCTAGTAGTTTCCCCTTTTCTCCATTCCTTTCCAAATCTCACCCTTCTGCCCTCTCCAATCCTAATCCTCTTGTCTGGGGGGAGGGGGGAGAGATGAAGGGTTTGAAGTAAGAATGTGTGCATGTGGAGTGAACAAGGTGTTTGTCTGCTGGGGAGGGAGTTGAATAAAAAGTGTGTCTATATGGGGAATAAAAAAATGTGTGTATATGGGAAATGAGTGAGAAACATTTCTGTACTTGTTTCCCTTCCTTCGTCTCTAAACTGGCAATCCCACTTTTGCTCTCCTTTAGGCATATCCCAGTGTTCGCCCCAATCTCCCTTCCCAGCAGTTACCCAGTTCATTCTACCACATCTGAAGTTACTATTGCCTGTTTCATGAAACCACATGGCATAAGAACATAAGTATTGCCATACTGGGACAGAACGAAGATCCATCAAGCCCAGCATCCTGTTTCCAACAGTGGCCAATCCAAGTTACAAGTAGCCGGTAAGATCCCAAAACAATACAATACATTTTATGCTGTTCATCCTTGAAATAAGCAGTGGATTTTCCCCAAGTCCATTTTAATAATAGCTTATGGACCTTTCTTTTAGGAAGCTAGCTAAACCTTTTTTAAACCCTGCTAAGCTCACTGCTTTTACTACATTCTTTTTCAATGAATTCCAGAGTTTAATGACACGTGGAGTGAAGAAATATTTTCTCTGATTTGTTTTAAATTTACTATGTTAAATTTACTACTTTGTAGCTTCATTGTATGCCCCCTAGTCTTAGTATTTTTGGAAAGGGTAAACAAACAATTCACGTCTACCCATTCCACTCCACTCATTATTTTATAGACCTCTATCATATCTCCCCTCAGCCATCTTTTCATCTAAGCTGAAGAGCCCTAGCCACTTTAGCCTTTCCTCATAGGGAAGTCATCTCATCCTCTTCATCATTTTTGTTGCCCTACCTTTTCTAATTCCAGTATATCTTTTTTGAGATGCGGTGACCAGAAATGCACATAATATTTAAGGTGTGGTCACACCGTGGAGCGATAGGCATTATAACATCCTTATTTTTCTACTACTACTACTATTTAGCATTTCTATAGCGCTACAAGGCATACGCAGCGCTGCACAAACATAGAAGAAAGACAGTCCCTGCTCAAAGAGCTTACAATCTAATAGACAAAAAATAAATAAAGTAAGCAAATCAAATCAATTAATGTGAACGGGAAGGAAGAGAGGAGGGTAGGTGGAGGCGAGTGGTTACAAGTGGTTACGAGTCAAAAGCAATGTTAAAGAGGTGGGCTTTCAGTCTAGATTTAAAGGTGGCCAAGGATGGGGCAAAACGTAGGGGCTCAGGAAGTTTATTCCAGGCTTAGGGTGCAGCGAGACAGAAGGCGCGAAGTCTGGAGTTGGCAGTAGTGGAGAAGGGAACAGATAAGAAGGATTTATCCATGGAGCGGAGTGCACAGGAAGGGGTGTAGGGAAGGACGAGTGTGGAGAGATACTGGGGAGCAGCAGAGTGAATACATTTATAGGTTAGTAGAAGAAGTTTGAACAGGATGCGAAAACGGATAGGGAGCCAGTGAAGGGTCTTGAGGAGAGGGGTAGTATGAGTAAAGCGACCCTGGCGGAAGATGAGACGGGCAGCAGAGTTTTGAACCGACTGGAGAGGGGAGAGGTGACTAAGTGGGAGGCCAGCAAAAAGCAGATTGCAGTAGTCTAAATGAGAGGTGACAAGGGTGTGGATGAGGGTTTTGGTAGAGTGCTCAGAAAGAAAGGGGCGGATTTTATGGATGTTGTAAAGAAAGAAATGACAGGTCTTGGCAATCTGCTGGATATGAGCAGAGAAGGAGAGAGAAGAGTCAAAGATGACCCCAAGGTTTCGAGCTGAGGAGACAGGGAGAATGAGAGAGCCATCAACAGAAATAGAAAACGGGGGGAGCGGGGAGGTGGGTTTGGGGGGGAATGAGAAGCTCGGTTTTGGTCATATTTAATTTCAGGTGGCGTTGAGACATCCAGACAGCAATGTCAGACAAGCACACTGAAACTTTGGTTTGGATGCAAGGTGAGATATCAGGGGTAGAAAGGTAGATTTGGAAGTCATCAGCATAGAGATGGTAGGAAAAGCCATGGGATGAGATTAATGAACCAATTTGCTTTCTTAGCCGTCACCATACATTGAGCAGAGGGTTTCAACGTATCATCAACGATGGTGCCTAGATCCCTTTCATGGTCGGTGACTACTATATGGAACCTTGCATTATGTAGCTATAGTTAGGGTTCATCTTTCCCACATGCATCACTTTGCACTTGCTCACATTAAATGTCACCTACCATTTGGACGCCCAGACTCCCAGTCTTGTAAGGTCCTCTTGTGATTTTTCACAATCCTCTTGCAATTTAACAACTTTGAATAACTTTGTGTTGTCAGCAAATTTAATTACCTCACTAGTTATTACCATCTCTAGATCATTTGTAAATATGTTAAAAAGCAGCGGTTTTAGTACAGAATCCTGGCGCACCCCACTATCTAATCTTCTCCATTGAGAATACTGATCTTTTAACCCTACTCTCTGTTTTCTATCTTTCAACCAGCTTTTAATCCACAATAGAACACTACCTCTTATCCCATGACTTTCCAGTTTCCTCTAGAGTCTTTCATGAGGTACTCTGTCAAGTGCCTTTTGAAAATCCAGATATACAATATCAAACGGCTCACCTTTATCCGCATGTTTGTTCACCACTTCAAAGAAATGTAATAGATCGGTGAGGCAAGATTTCCCTTCACTAAATCTATGTTGGCTTTGTCCCATTAATCCATGTTTTTGAATATGCTCTGTAATTTTGTTCTTTATAATAATCTCTAAAATATTGCCCGGCACTGACATTAGGCTCACCAGTCTATAATTTGCCGGATTACCTCTGGAACATTTTTTTTAAATCAGCGTTACTTTGGCCACCCTCCAATCTTCCGGTACCATGCTTAATTTTAAAGATAAATGACATATTACTAACAATAGTTCTGCAAGTTTATTTCTCAATTCTATCAGTACTCTGGGATGACTTCCATCCAGTCCAGGTGATTTACTACTCTTCAATTTGTCAAATGAAGAGATTTCATCAGCTTTAAATATCATTTCTGGCAATGGATCTATGTCCCCCTAGCCAGTAAGACTGATGCTGTGTTTTCCAGCTAACTGTCACTGCTTGCTACTACTGCATGAGCCAATTTATTCATAACACAGTAAATGAATAATAAATAAATAAATATTTCTGTTCCTCCATGTACCCCCCCACCCCCACCGGCCTTAATAGTCAATCACAGGCTTAACCTGGTAGTTGTGTGAGAAACCACTGGGCTACTTCAGGAGTAAGGGGGGCAGAGAACTGGTGGCAATGGAGGAAGGAGTTGGAGGGCATTCTGCTGGTTCACAAGCTCACATGGCTCCTTTTATCAGATAAGGAGTGTCTGTGCTATGGGAAGTTTCCTGTTGATGCCTCAGTTAGGAAATGGCATTGGGTGAGTGAATGTTTTCAGGCTACATGACTGAGATTGTCAATCCAAGAACAGCCCACAAGCCATAAGCGTGACCAAACTTGTTCTGCTTTATGAGAGGTAATTTAGGAGGTAATAATGTTATATTAGTCTCACAAGTGACATTTGCTACAAAAATGTTCACTATTTAGAATGTTTAAAAAATGTTATCTAAAAGTTCTAGCATGAACATACCATCATAGGATATCTAGAACATAAGTATTATGAAAACATTTTATATTTGCAGAGAAAAATTGTGTATATGTTAAGGTATAATAATAGCTGGGGATTAATATTTTACACACATCAAAAAGTGTGCACAGATTTATTTATAAATACTACTGGATGCTAGAGTTTGTTCAATCTAAGGTAAATCACAAACTTAATTTTCCTGCCAGCATATGTCTTCCCTGAGGTAAATTTTGATAACTGCATGAAAACTACTGTGAGCAATGTAGCAGAAAGGTTACATTACAAACATTCCCTATTTATTTACATTGGGTTAAATAACCATAATTTTCCAGTTCAATTGCAGTCTCATTTTCTACACATCTGATGTTGACTAAAATGGTTACCATTCTTGAGAGTGTACATGTGGCTACATAAAGTAAACATGGGGAAATTCAGGAGATTGATGGAATAAGATTGTGTGCAAAAGTTTAACACAGAAGTAGATTTTCAAGGGGATAGGTTCTTCCTAGTTGAGGTGGTGGGGCATTTTTGATGTAATACAATGCCCAATTACTGACAGGTACACTCCAGCGCTACAAAAATAAATATTCAATCAATATATTTTTGTAGCACTGGGTATGGACGGGGCACTAGGTGTGGGAAGTACCGCAAGGCTGCTGCAGTAGCCCGGTGGTACTTCCTGTTTAGCAAGTGGTAAGCCCGCTTTGGGCTTACCGCTGCTTAGTAAAAGGGGCCCTTAAAGTCCTAACCATTGCAGCTCATTCTTTAAGCTTCTTTTTATCCATTTAAACCCTTTTCCTCATTTTATCATAGTTACCTTTTTGAAAATTAAATGCTGCTACAGTAGATTTCCTTTGTGATTCCACTTCAGATTTTAGCTCAGATTTGATTATGTTATGATCACTCTTTCCAGTATTTCAGTATGGAAATAAAACCTGGCTGAAATAAGCACATTTGTAAAATCTTGTAAGTGCCTCTCAGCTTGTGCAAAACCCAACAGGGACATTTGTAAAATGGGGAATACACATGCTGATTTGTGGTCCGCCCAAGCCATGCCCCTTGACCTCTATGCATGGTGTAAATTGAGGTTTTCTGAAATCGCAATTAAATGTATATGTGATACACACGTTTAAATACCACTATTTACACATGGACATGTTTCTAAAATAAAGGCCACAATCATTCAGCAATTCATTTATCCAATGCATGATTTAATGTTCTTGAAGCTTTTACTCATCCTTATAAACAGATTAGTGTTATTATGATTCAATATGCTCAGCTCCTGAAAAATAATTGAACGGTCTTAATAATCCTATCAAAAGAAAAAGAAAATTGTCCTCTACCTTAATAAAGAAAAGTCTGACATTATCTTCCTCCTAAAGACACATTTATCTCACAAGGAATCTTGAAAATTAACTAATGCATAGTATGAGGTTAAGGCCTTCTCTGCAGTATTAGGGAAGAAAAATGGTCCAGCTATTCTATTTTCAACTCAATTATCTGATAATGAAGGGAGATGGGTGAAATTACAAATGACTTAGATAATGCCAAATTCACTCTATGTAATATATATGTTCCTACAACATACCCTCAGAATATACTTCTCATTGTTTTTATTAAGCAGCTGATGAGATATTAATTGAATGTGGGAGTGCCTCGATTATTTTATGAGGGAACTTTCATATAAAATCTGATATTAAATCACCAATCCAGAGGTAAAGAAAGATCCTTAAGGGCACATGGAAGGCAAATCTATAACAGTGTGCCAATGTTTAGGAATCTAGAAAGTGCCTATTCTAAAAAGGAAAGTGCCTACTACACAGGCCTGTCGGTACTATTTTAAAAGAAATTAAATTGATATGTCCTCAAATATATAGTAGAATAGCTTTAAGGCTAACATCAGAGAAGAAATAATGGCTTACTTCAATGGATTGACGCAGGAAAGAAATGAAATGCTCATAGATTTAGAAAGTCATATTAAATCCTTGGAATAGCAACAAATAATAGAGGGGTAGCTTCTTAATATTACAGGCTTTAGGAGCCCTTTTACAAAGGCTCGGGACGGCTAATGTGCGGGTAGCATGTGCCCAATTGGCACTACCGCCAGGGTAGTGCATGTGCCCTGCGGTAATTCTGATTTTGGCACATGTCGAATTCTGCGGTAGAAAATAATTTTCTATAACGGGGAGTATTCCAGGCAGTGTGCCCACATTGGTACACGCTGCATAGTTACTGCATGGGTAATGCGTGAGTTCTTACTGCTAGGTCAATGGGTGGTGGTAAGGGTTCAGGCTGTAAATAGGCGTGCACTAGTTTTAATTTTAGTGCAGGCCCATTTCCTAGCTCATTAAAAAAAATGGCCTTTTTCCCAGCTGTGGTAAAAAGTGGCCCAGCACGCACCCAAATGTTGCACCCACACTACTGCAGGACACTTTTTACTGTGGCTTTGTAAAAGGACCCTTTATTCATTTAAATACAAATTTGACTCAATCTAAAATAGTTGGCAGGCATGGCTGTTACTTCTTTAAAAAAGCAAAATATAAGAAGGGTAACAAATTTGGCCATCTTTTAGCACAATAGCTCAGGACTAAAAGAAATAGAGGAAGAATAAGGTTAACAATTCATAGTGTAATACCCCATGATATGGGTATTATTAAGATACAATGTTGGAGTTTTCCAGAGGTCCTGGGGGAGGGAGGTCCCTGCCAGTGGGCTGGGGAGTTGGATTGCCCCTGGGTGGGAGAAAGCCCAGCCCAAGGGAGTGGTGTTGAAATAAGTTGCAGAGATAAAGTGTTTTCCTGTTTAGAGTGACTAGGGATAGATTTTGAGTTTAATAAAAGGGATTTCAAGGAAGTATATGAGGTCTTGGTTGCCTGTACCTCCACCAGGACCCTTAAGAGTATTGGGGGATCCTGGAGTTTGAGAAATAAATACAGACTGACTATAAGAGATGTTGCTGCCCTGTAAGTGGCAATGAAAAAGGAGAGTGAGCTTCAGGTGGACAAGAGGAGTCTGTCCAAGTTTGACGTGTATCCTTCAGAAGTACACTGCTGGAAGAAGGAAAGCCTAAAGGGTCTGTAAATCTGGAAGACGTAATGGAGCAGTTCTGCAAGCTGAAGAGTAGCAAATCTCCTGGACTGGAAGGTATTCACCCTAGGATACTGATAGAACTAAAAAATGAGCTGGCAGAGCTACTGTTATTGATTTGTAATTTATCCTTAAAATCGAGCGTGGTACCGGAAGATTAGAGGGTGGCCAATGTAACGTCGATATTTTAAAAAGGTTCCAGAGGAGACCCGGGAAATTATAGACCGGTGAGTCTAACGTTGCTGCCGGGCAAAATAGTAGAGACTATAATCAAGAACAAAATTACAGAGCACATTCAAAAGCATGGACTAATGGGACAAAGTCAACATGGATTTAGTGAAGGGAAGTCTTGCCTCACCAATCTGCTGCATTTCTTTGAAGGGGTAAACAAACGTGGACAAAGGTGAGCCGGTTGATATTGTGTATCTAAATTTTCAGAAGGCATTTGATAAGGTCCCTCATGAAAGACTACAGAGGAAATTAGAGGGGCATGGGATCGGAGGTAGTATCTTACTGTGGATTAAAAACTGGTTGAAAGATAGGAAACAGAGAGTAGGATTAAAAAGTCAATATTCGCAATGGAGAAGGGTAGTTAGTGGGGTCCCTCAGGGATCAGTACTGGGACCTCTGCTTTTTAACATAGTCATAAGTGACCCAGAGATGGGGGTAACTAGTGAAGTAATCAAATTTGCCAATGACACAAAGTTATGCAAAGTAGTCAAATTGCGGGAAGATTGTGAAAAACTACAAGAGGACCTTATGAGACTGGGAGACTGGGCGTCTAAATGGCAGATGACGTTTAATGTCAACAAGTGCAAAGTGATGCATGTGGGAAAGAGGAACCCAAACTATCTACATCATGCAAGATTCAGCGTTGGGAGTCATGGACTGAGAAAGGGATCTAGGTGTTATCGTTGATGATACGTTGAAAACTTCTGCTCAATGTGCTGCTGTGGCTAGGAAAGCGAATAGAATGTTGGGTATCATTAGGAAAGGGATTGAAAACAAAAATAAGGATATTATTCTGCCGTTATATCACTCCATGGTGCGACCGCACCTCGAATATTGTGTTCAATTCTGTTCGCCGCACCTCAAAAAAGACATAGTGGAATTGGAAAAGGTGGAGAGGAGGGCGACAAAGATGATACAGGGGATTGGATGACTTCCCTATCAGGATAGGTTGAAGAGGCTGGGGCTCTTCAGCTTGAGAAAAGGCGGCTGAGGGGAGATATGATAGAGGTCTATAAGATAATGAGTGGAATGGAACGGGTTGATGTGGAGCGTCTGTTTACACTTTCCAAAAATACTAGGACAAGGGGGCATGCGATGAAGCTGCAGTGTGGTAAATTTGAAACAAATCGGAGGAAATTTTTCTTCACTCAACATGTAGTTCAACTCTGGAATTCGCTGTCGGAAAAGGTGGTTAAGTCGGTTAACTTAGTGGACTTCAAAAAAGGGTTGGACGGCTTCCTGGAGGAAAAAGCCATAGAATGTTATTGAATGGACAAGGGAATAATGTAACATGGGGTTAGGGAAAGAAGAAAAAAACAAAGTGGTAAAATGGGGATTTACTTGTGCTGGTGAACATTCCGCCAGTCAGCAATGTAACTTAGAATTTTGAGAAGGGTTTTGGAATGGGAAGCTAAGGAGGGGTTACCTGGGAGACGGGGCTGGCTGGCAGTTGCAGAGAGGTTCTGGCAACTGAAGAGAGTGGATGTGCTGTTTGATGTGGGACAGGCAGTGTGGAATTGAAGGAAATTAAAAGTTTTAGGAAGTGAGTTTGGCTGGCAGTGAAAGTATTGAGGTGAGAGTGATAGTAAAAGTGAGGTTGAGAAAGTGAGATTTGGGAATTTTGTGTAAATGTGGAGTGAATGGTGAAGGGAGTGAGTTGGACATCCAGAGAGAGAGGAAGTGCTGGGATGTGGCAGAGTGTTTTTGATTGCCAAGGTGAGAGTAGCTGGTGTGCTGTGTGTGAGCAGGTAAAGGGTGATTTTGATGAAAGAGAGGGGAAAGAAAGATTTTAAAGGAATTTTGGCGATTGAAGGTACTAAAGCAGCTGTAAGACAAGGGTGTTTGTTTGTAGAGGAGAGCGTCTGACAGTGAAAGTGTGAGGCGGTGCTGCTCTGAGTGGAAAAGTCAGAGGGGAAATTTGTGGGAAAAAAAAGTGTTGGAGAGAGTTTGGGTGGTAATAATAGTGTTGTGGTGAAAGTGGGAGTGAAGGTGTGATTGGGGTAGAGTTTGAAATTAATTTTCTCTTATTTGAAGAATTTTGAGAAATTTTTGGATGATTGCAATGAGACAAGAGCTGTAGTGATTGAATGAAAGCTAATTGATAGCAGGGTGAATGGGATAGGTGGAAACAAGGAAGAAAAATAGGAAGGGTTTGGATGATTTAGGTATCTGTTTGAGATGTAAAGGGGATATGCATGGAATGTTGAGTGTGATACATAGTGGCTGTCAGTCACTCTTGCACAGTATAGGGAAATAAAAAAAACAAATTAGCTAGGCTTGGAAGTGTTAGGGATTGTTATAGTTAATTTTATTTTGTTAGATTGTAACTGGCCACAGTATTTGTTAATATGCCCCACCAGTGAAAAGGATGTTCCAGAAAGTAGGAAAGACAGGGTTTTGCCCACTTTGAGTTGCTTAAGTGTGAGGTTTAGGTGGAACCTTCGACCAGATGGGACCGGCTGGTGATCAGAAGACGACAAGGGCCCCGACGCAAGAAAGACTTCTGTGGACTGCGGCAATACCTGACAGCTAAGTGAACTGGGTTAAATAGTGCGAGAAAAAAAATACAAACTTACCTGAAAAGTCTCCTGGGAGTGAAAACGCTAGACGAACCTGTAAGAGAAAAACACAAAGAGTCAAATTCTTTATAATAATAGCCACACACATATAGAAATGAGAGAAAGAGAATAGAGGGGGAAAAAACTGGTTATTTTGAAGTCATTGGGTGAAAAACATTAAGCATTTGGACTCCTGTGGTTATTTCAAGGGTTATTTTAAAAAGTAAGGGATAATTGAACATATGCACTATCTGAATTTTTTTCATTGTGTTGACATTGGAAGAGAGTTCTGAAACAGAAAGAATGACAAAATGTTAAAAGGATATTTATTTGTGGAAACATTTAAAAAGTGAAGGGAATTATTCCAAAGGACGAAAGTTTAATTGTCAATCTTATTTGATAACCTTTGTTTTAATATATTCTTATAGACAAATAAATTCAAACTTTATTTATTTCATCAGTAAGTTTGGTTATTTCCCTAACCAGGGTAAATCCAATTTTAGTTTTTTTCCCCTTTCATTTCATGGGAGTGAAAGGCGAGGTTAGTGACCAGTAAGTCCCTCAAGTTTCAGCGGGGTGAGTTTAGATACCGGTCATGACTACTAACAACAGATATTCTGAGCACACCCATCTTCGCTGAAATTCAGGGGGTCCATTACAATAATACAGTATTTCTAGGATGGGCGGGACAAATTGCTTGTTCTTTTGGCCGCTGTTGGTGACAGGGTGCTGAACTCGATGGACCCTTGGTCTGTCCCAGCATGGCAATGCTTATGTGATTATCCAGCTTATTTTCGAAAGAGAAAAACGCCTATAGTGCGACCTAAATCGGGAGATAGACGTTTGTCTTGCAAAGGCGCCCAAATCAGTATAATCGAAAGCCGATTTTGGGCGTTTTCAACTGCACTCCGTCGCGGAAACGAATAAAGTTGACGGGGGCGTGTCGGAGGCTTGGTGGAGGCGGGACTGGGGCGTGGTTATCAGCCGAGGAGAGATGGGCGTCTTTAGCTGATAATCGAAAAAAAGGCGTTTTTACCACGATTTTGGGTCACTTATTTTGGACCCTTTTTTCCATGAACAAGTCCCAAAAAAGTGCCCCAACTGCCCAGATGACCACCGGAGGGAATCGAGGATGACCTCCCCGGACTCCCCCAGTGGTCACTAACCCCCTCCCACCAAAAAAAACCCACTTTAAAAACTTTTTTTCCAGCCTGTATGCCAGCCTCAAATGCCGTACCCACCTCCATGACAGCAGAATGTGTTCGATCCTCTCACTGCCTTTCCCTGGGTCAGATGTGGCTCTCGGGTGCACTACAGGGTCACATCAGCATTGCATTGTGGTGGGTGTAGGGTATTGGGCTCCGTTATTTCATTAGCTTGTGTTACAGTCTCACGATGTTGGTAGTTGGTAGGCTCTTCTCCCATGGTGCTTTTCCCCCTGCCTACTGGGTCAGAGTGTGCCCTGTTGTGATTCCTGTTGTAATCCATGCGGTAGTGGCCATTTTTGTAAGCCAGTTTTAGTTCCCTTTCCTGTGTTAGCCACGTTAGACAACTTAGTTCTTCCTTGAATGTGGCTGAAAGAGGGCATTGTACAGCATTCTGCTAGCTCTGACCTACTGCTCATCTCAGTACCAGGGAGACTCGTTGCCAGTGGGGCACAACCTCTGATCTGCAGTTAACTGTGAGTAAACAAGGTTATTTCAATAAAGGACGTTTTCAGAGAGATTAGTCTTCAGGTGTCAACTGGTGTGCCAATGTTATATAGCAGCAACCAGTCCTAGAGGCCTGCTTGTATGCAGGTCCCTGGAACACTTTTAGTGGGTACTGCGGTGCACTTCAGCCAGGTGGCCCCAGGCCCATCCCCCCCACCTGTAACACTTGTGCTGGTAAATGGGAGGCCTCCAAAACCCACTGTACCCACATGCAGGTGCCCCCTTCACCCCTAAGAGCTATGGTAGTGTTCTACATTTGTTGGTAGTGGGTCTTGGGGGAGGGGGGTTGGGAGCTCAGCACCCATGGTAAGGGAGCTATACATGTGGGAGCTTTTTCTGAAGTCCACCGCACTGACCTAGGGTGCCCAGTTGGTGTCCTGGCATATCAGGGGGGCCAGTGTACTACGAATCCTGGCCCCTCCCACGACCAAATGGCTTGGATTAGGACGTTTTTGAGCTGGGCATTTTTAGTTTCCATTATCGCAAAAAAAAACCAAACGTCCATTTTTTCGAAAATACGGTTCGGCCCGCCCCTTCACGGACCCGTTCTCGGAGATAAACGCCCATGGAGATAGGCGTTTCCATTCGATTATACCCCTCCACATCTGTGCCTGCAAAAACTGGATGAAATCAGGAGTAGTAGAAGCTGCCTTGGATTTATTCCTGTCACAACATGATGGGTAAAGGACAGGAATATATGTAAATATGCATAGCTGTGAACTACCTTAAGAGGGAAGAAGAGAGGTCAAGATTACCACAAATGGTCTTGAACAGAACTGTGTGTATAAAGAGTTTGAAGTGTTGACTGCTGGTTGCAGAAGTTCCAGTAAAGTTGGCCATTAGCACTTGAACACTTACAGACACCTATTTTGTAGGCAGTAAAGGTTAACCATGCACTAATCGTTTAGTGCAAGGCATTGTAGCTGTGCCAACCAATTAGCACAGAAGATGCTCACTCTCTGCCCACAGTCCCATCCCAGTTTTCCATTCAAGTATGATTTGTTTGAATTGCGATTTTGAAATTTCAATAAATACAAATTTTTTAAAAAGCCACACAAAAAACTTACCAAAACTAAAATTCTATGGCTAGGCATCGCTCAGGATCCACACTCAAAACATTATTACTAAATTCTAAGGATTCACTTACAATTGAAAGTTCAATCAAACTAGTAGGTGTTATCTTGGTCTTTTTATGTTTGATCTTCAGATAAATACTTAATCTGTACAAAAATGCTTTTTTTAAAAAATTAAGCAATTAAGAGTGATACATTCTTATTTTATTGATAATGTTTGCTATATTGGTGCAAGCATTGATTCTGTCTCAGACTGCTGCAATAAGCTTTATACCAATGTTTCCATTAAGCTCATGAAGAAGCTTCAACTCCTGCAGATCACTGCGTCTAAATTGATACTTAGACAAAAATAGTTTGACCATGCCACTCCTCTTCATGTCCCTTCATTGGTTGCCATTGAGAACTTGAAATGAATTTAATTTAGCCTGTTTTGTTTATAAAATTCTAAATGGCTCAGCACCTGAGCTCTCTTCTAATCAGTTCATTTCATATTCCACAAGACATTCTCCCAGATTAAAAGACGCATTGATTTTATATTTTCCATCTTTCAAAACTGTACAGTTTAAAACAGCAGTCTTCCTCTTTCAAGCAGTTCAGTTATGGAACATAGTAACATAGTAACATAGTAGATGACGGCAGAAAAAGACCTGCACGGTCCATCCAGTCTGCCCAACAAGATAACTCATATTTGCTGCTTTTTGTGTATACCCTACTTTGATTTGTACCTGTGCTCTTCAGGGCACAGACCGTATAAGTCTGCCCCGCACTATCCCCGCCTCCCAACCACCAGCCCCACCTCCCAATCACCGGCTCTGGCACAGGCACAGGCACAGACCGTATAAGTCTGCCCAGCACTATCCTCACCTCCCCACCACCAGCCCTGCCTCCCAACCACCGGCTTTGGCACAGACCGTACAAGTCTGTCCAGCACTATCCCCGCCTCCCAACCACCAGTCCCGCTTCCCACCACCGGCTCTGGTACAGACCGTATAAGTCTGCCCAGCCCTATCCCCGCCTCCCAACCACCAGCCCCGCCTCCCGATCTTGACTAAGCTCCTGAGGATCCATTCCTTCGGCACAGGATTCCTTTATGCTCATCCCACGCATGTTTGAATTCCGTTACCGTTTTCATTTCCACCACCTCCCGCGGGAGGGCATTCCAAGCATCCACTACTCTCTCCGTGAAAAAATACTTCCTGACATTTTTCTTGAGTCTGCCCCCCTTCAATCTCATTTCATGTCCTCTCGTTCTACCACCTTCCCATCTCCGGAAAAGGTTCGTTTGCGGATTAATACCTTTCAAATATTTGAACGTCTGTATCATATCACCCCTGTTTCTCCTTTCCTCCAGAGTATACATGTTTAGTTCAGCAAGTCTCTCCTCATACGTCTTGTAACGCAAATCCCATACCATTCTCGTAGCTTTTCTTTGCACCGCTTCAATTCTTTTTACATCCTTAACAAGATACGGCCTCCAAAACTGAACACAATACTCCAGGTGGGGCCTCACCAACGACTTATACAGGGGCATCAACACCCCCTTTGTTCTGCTGGTCACACCTCTCTTTATACAGCCTAACAACCTTCTAGCTACGGCCACCGCCTTGTCACACTGTTTCGTCGCCTTCAAATCCTCAGATACTATCACCCCAAGATCCCTCTCTCCGTCCATACCTATCAGATTCTCTCCACCTAACACATACGTCTCCCGTGGATTTCTACTTCCTAAGTGCATCACTTTGCATTTCTTCGCATTGAATTTTAATTGCCAAACCTTAGACCATTCTTCTAGCTTCCGTAGGTCCTTTTTCATGTTTTCCACTCCCTCCGGGGTGTCCACTCTGTTACAGATCTTAGTATGATCCGCAAATAGGCAAACTTTACCTTCTAACCCTTCGGCAATGCCACTCACAAATATATTGAACAGAATCGGCCCCAGCACCGATCCTTGAGGCACTCCACTACTTACCTTTCGCTCCTTCGAGCGAATTCCATTCACCACCACCCTCTGGCGTCTGTCCGTCAACCAGTTCCTAATCCAGTTCACCACTTCGGGTCCTATCTTCAGCCCATCCAGTTTATTTAAGAGCCTCCTGTGGGGAACCGTGTCAAAAGCTTTGCTGAAATCTAAGTAGATTACGTCCATAGCTCGTCCCTGATTCAATTCTCCTGTCACCCAATCAAAGAACTCAATGAGGTTCGTTTGGCACGATTTCCCTTTGGTAAATCCATGTTGTCTCGGATCTTGCAACTTATTGGCTTCCAGGAAATTCACTATCCTTTCCTTCAGCATCGCTTCCATTACTTTTCCAATAACCGAAGTGAGGCTTACCGGCCTGTAGTTTCCAGCTTCTTCCCTATCACCACTTTTGTGAAGAGGGACCACATCCACCGTTCTCCAATCCCTTGGAACCTCTCCCGTCTCCAAGGATTTATTAAACAAATCTTTAAGAGGACCCGTCAGAACCTCTCTGAGCTCCCTCAATATCCTAGGGTGGATCCCATCCAGTCCCATGGCTTTGTCCACCTTTAGCTTTTCAAGTTGTTCATACACACTCTCTTCCGTGAACGGTGCTCTATCCACTTCAATCTCATTTGTACTTTTTGCAGTCCATCGCGGTCCTTCTCCAGGATTTTCTTCTGTGAAAACAGAACAGATGTATCTATTTAGCAAATTTGCTTTATCTTCATCATTATCCACATAGCGGTTCGCAGTATCTTTTAGTCTCACAATTCCCTTTTTAGTCATTCTCCTTTCACTAATATACCTGAAGAAAATTTTGCCACCCCTCCTTACATTTCTAGCCATTTGTTCTTCTGTTTGCGCTTTCGCCAGACGTATCTCTCTCTTGGCTTCTTTCAGTTTCATCCGGTATTCCTCCTCGTGTCCCTTTTCATGAGTTTTTTTGTATTTCTGGAACGCCAACTCTTTAGCCTTTATTTTCTCAGCCACTTGCTTGGAGAACCATATCGGTGTCCTTTTTCTCTTGCTTTTATTTACTTTCCTTACATAAAGGTTCGTGGCCCTATTTATAGCTTCTTTCAGTCTGGACCACTGTCCTTCCACTTCTTGTATTTCCTCCCATCCCATCAGCTCCTTCCTCAGGTATTCCCCCATTTTACTAAAGTCAGCATGTTTGAAATCTAGGACTTTGAGTTTTGAGTGGCCACCCTCTTCTTCAGCCGTCATATCAAACCAAACCGTTTGATGGTCACTGCTGCCCAGGTGGGCACCCACTTGGACATTTGACATATTATCCCCATTTGTGAGTACCAGATCTAGCGTTGCTCCCTCCCTCGTGGGTTCTGACACCATTTGTCTGAGCAAAGCACTTTGAAAAGCATCCACGATCTCTCTACTTCTTTCCAATTTCGCAGACGGAAACCGTCCAATCTACGTCCGGCAGATTGAAATCTCCCAACAACAGCACCTCTCTTTTCTTCCCCAACTTTTGAATATCAGTGATCAGATCTTTATCTAGGTCCTCCAATTGTGTCGGAGGTCTGTAGACAACACCCACATGGACAGAGGTTTTATCCTCTCTTTTTAAGGTGATCCATATCGCTTCTTCCTTTCCCCAGTTCCCTGTCATTTCAGTCGCTGTGATATCATTTCTCACATACAGAGCTACTCCTCCACCTTTACGCCCCTCTCTATCCTTCCTAAAAAGATTATAGCCTGGTATGTTTGCATCCCATTCATGGGAACCATTGAGCCATGTCTCTGTGATTGCAACTATGTCCAAGTCTGCCTCCAAGATTAGGGCATGAAGGTCATGAACTTTATTGCTTAGACTGTGAGCATTTGTGGTCATCACTTTCCATCTACAATTCCAAGTATATGTTTTGGTTTTAGTGATTTGGGGGTGTCTTTTCTCTTTGGGTACCTTCATATCTTTTTGTTCCACCTTCTTTGCTTTTTCTTTCTCTTCCGCCTCAGTTTTATTTTCAGGAGCATCACAGTGCTATAGTGGAGCAAAAGAATTCTGTAGGGGCAAAACTTGTGAGAGCGGATGCTTCTGTGTCACATAATGAAGCCTGCCTGAGCCTACTGTGAACCATCTATTCTTAGGTGGTATTATCCTTTGAGGCAGTGGTGAGAATTTGTTATGATTCTGTGCAGGAACATTTTACCCTCTTCAATAGATAGAATACCCTATTAACAACTGAAATTTCATCTATTCCAAAAATATCTAAGATAAATTCTATTGTACTTTCAATCTTTTGCAATTGTTAATAATTTATTGTAAAGTGCTTTGGACCAAGTTTTGGGATTAAGCAATCTGTAAGTGACTAGATTAAATTATAATCTGTAAAGCCATTTGGACCCAAGTGAAAGCAACCAAACTTCATTTCACTTATTACCATTTATATACCACCCTTAACCAGAGTAGTGTACAAAGCAAAACATACAGAATAAAAATAACAGAACACTTAAATATAATAAAGACTCAATAAAGATATCACAAATTAATAGGCCATTTTATGTCCATCAGTTATTTGTAAAGCACTAGTTGGCCTGCACCAACAAGCGCTGTTTCAGCAATTTCTTAAACAGCCTTGAATTCTTCTGTGTCTTGAGAGATCCAGGTAATTTGTTCCACACTGTAGGTCCAGCTACTGAGAAGGTACGCCTCCTAATATTCTCTAAACAAAACAATTTAAAGTTTGGTACGGTTAGCAAACAGGTATTGTCCAAATGGAGCTCCCACTTTAGGCAATATAAATAGACAGTCAGTTAAGAGTCATGGTGCACACAATAATGAACCATCAACAAAAGCTTAAATTTGATTCTTTCTTGCACGGATAACCAGTTCAATTTCTGAAAGGAAGGAACATGGTCATATTTTGACAATCCACATAACAGGCATACTACCAAATTAATCACTGTCTGCACACCCTGTATACGTAATTCAGGCAGCCCCGCATAACAAATACTATAATAGTCCAAACTAGTCAGTACCAAGCTCTGTAGCACCCTACCAAAGCCATTCTGTGAAATTAGCAGGTGTAATTTTCTAAGGGGTCCTTTTATAAAGGTGCACTGAAAAATGGCTTGTGGTAGTGTAGGCGCGGGTTTTGGATGTATGACAATCCATTTTTTAGCGTGCCTGTAAAATAGTCCTTTAAAAAACTTTTGCCGAATATGGAAGTGCGGCAAAATGAAAATTGCTGCACGTCCATTTTGGGTCTGAGACCTTACTGCCAGCCATTGACCTAGTGATAAAGACTCACACGGTAGCCGGGTGGTAATGACCTATGTGTGCCAAATGCCACTTGGCACGTATTCGTTACGCATGCCCGAAAATAAAAAGTATTTTCAGACGTGCATAGACGCGTGCCAAAAATGAAATTATTGCAAGAGTCACGCGGTAGTCAGGCAGTAACTCCATTTTGGCACGCATTGAGCACATGTAAACGCTTTATGCAGCTTAGTAAAAGGACCCCTAAGTAAATCCAATGTGTAAATTTAACTGCATTTTTGATTGTGAATGTAGGTTATGTAAAGAAAGTCTAAGGGGTCCTTTTACTAAGCCATGGTAAAAAGTAGCCTACGGTAGTGTAGGCGCATATTTTGGGCACACGCCGGCCGGTTTTTACCCCGTCTGCAAAAAGGGCTTTTTTTAATGGGACAGGAAAACATCCAAATGCAGATTTATGCCACATTTTAGATGTTTTTCTCTTTTGAAAATGAGCCCCATTGTGTAATAATTGAACTGAAGTTCAGAGAGTTGATATTTGGGACTTCTATTATAAAATCAGGTACATGAGTGAGAAATTTAGGGACCATTCCTTGATTTGCACATATCTTTAATCTGATTATCCAATTCTGAAAAAAAGGCAGGAATTGTTAGCTGTTATCTTAAAATTCTTTAAGCATTTCAGAGTGCTAGAGAAAGCCAAAGACTGGAAGAAGTGCAGAATCAGAATGATCTGTCACAAGGTCAGCAAGGAGTTACCTTAATGTGAAGTTTCTGGTTTTATGTTTTAGAGAGACGTCTGAAGCAATCATAAAGAGTGGTTATGGATGCCTTGGCAAATAGCAAGAGGGGCAGTTTGCCTTATATTTGCCCACTGGAAACAAATGACCTAGTTTTGAAACTTCTGAAATCCTTTGAAGAGGCAGCTTGGGACTTGAATATTTGACAATGCCTGCCTGAACCAAGTAATCCCTCTGAAAAGACTACTGAATAATAAACTAGAAAAGCAGGAGGAAAAGTTCTAACCTCAAGCTCCCAAGGGTTTCTATCTTGTCCACAGGCTCTCACTATTAAATCAATACATCTGTAACATGTTCAACTTAGGATATTGTGGAGGTCATTTTAGAAATCCACTTTTACACACAAAAGAGGGGCTTTTCCAAAATCATGTAGCTGTATATGTATGTATAGGTACACTAACATGTGCACTTATAAGTTTGCTGTGTGTAATCATTCCTGGAAGTAAAGTTGGGACAGAGTGAACTTTATAAAATACACAAGTACACAATACCTGCCTAAGAACAGGTGTAAGTTAGTGTTTCTGAATTTGCATGCTGGGCTTCTTTTGAGTGTTTATTTTATAAAGACACATACCAGCCGATATTTAACCAGTGGTCCTGGCACCAGCACTGAATTTCAGGAGCTAATTCAGAGGGCCCTGGCCGCTGGAGCTTATATGGGTTCTGGCCAATATTCAGCCAAGACCCCGATGCCCTACCCCATGCTGATCCCCTCCCAACCCCCAGGAATGGCAAAAATCTTCCTGGCCTGATTCTCTCCCATCCATCCCCTGAAGAAATGGAAAGGTAGGCCCAAGTCCCCATCTGTTCCAGACCCCCCTCCCAGGCCTACCTTGCAGAATCACTGGTGGTCCAGTGAACTGCCACAAGGCTGCTGCTAGGGGTCATGGCAGCCATTTTGTTGCAGCTTCGGATATGGGCAGGAGCAAGTGACATCGCTCTTCCCTATTTACTACTGGACCACCAGGGATTCTTCAAGGTAGACCTGGGGGGATGGGTCTGGGCCTATCTTCCCATTTGTTTGGCGAATGGGAGGATCGGGCCAGGGGCATTGTTGACATCTGGGGGGGGGGGGGGGGCGGGTAGGGAGGCAATCAGGATGGAGGGGCAGCCGGAGCTGCTACCCAGATTACCTTCACCGCATAAAGCTAGGACAGCTTTTTTTCTGTCCTAACATTATGTGGTTTCCTAACTGGTTAGAGTTCTGAATATCACCCCTCATTATCTAGGTGGTTGCTTTGCCTAATCTTTGCAGTGTTCGTTTAGGTGCTACTGAATATTGTCGCTTAGCCCTGGACAAGCAATTTAAAAAGCTAGGGACCTCTTCTGCTCATTTAAATCATTTTGAATATTGGGCTCATAGATTATTATTATTTTTTTGTTACATTTGTACCCCACGCTTTCCCACTCATGGCAGGCTCAATGCAGCTTACATATACAGGTACTTATTTGTACCTGGGGCAATGTTGTTATCATGTTGTTTTTATAAAATATGCAAAAAATATAGGTGCACTAATCATATTGTTTAGGTATCATGTTATAAAATTCCCCTTCACACCTTAGGAATAGTTGTTATTGGACTATAAGTGTAAGGCAGGTATTTGTTCCCCATTCTTATTTTCTTTAGGCAGAGCCATCTTGGAGTACAAGACTCTGTTTATTGAGGAGCCAAGGTTGCACTATTTCTCTATGAAGGCCTGCAAACACTTTGAAATTTGCCCTGGAAGGGTTTGCTGGGAATAAATCTGCGGTATCATGGGCTGATGCCTGGACACTTGTAGCTGAGCCACAGAGACTTTATCTGCAGCCTGCATTTCAGGAAATGTGACCATGATCGGCTCTCAAATTACTCTACAATGCTCACAATTACAAGCGTGTCTCTCCACGTCTGATGCCAAAAAACAGCAGGGATAACCAAGGACCAGTGCAGAACCAAAGAAATCTCTTGGGAAAAACTTTAATTATCAATAATTAATAAGAACACACTTGGTGAAGCACACAACCATTACAGGGACTCGACATGGGCCGTGTTTTGGTTAGATTGCCTGCATCAGGAGTCCACAGTACATAAGTCTAAACAAGAACAGAAATGTAAATTAAATATGAAGGATTGATACAGGTGTAAAAAATGAATATAAATAAAAATAAGTGGAACAGTACATGGAATACCAAGATGGAGTATTATGTAGTACAAAAGATAAAATATATTAAAATAATAAATGATTACATAAATACATATGAATGTAAAAGGGAAGACATACCCAAAAATGCATATATCAAATGCATATAGTTGTGTATAACTTACAAAACGTGGCAAAAAACTATATGTAAATAAAAAATGGAGAAAGGCCGTAGTAATAAGATGAAAACGTCCTTAAAAGCATAAATGGTAATTTAAATGGAAATGCACCAAGTTGCTGACAGTCAGTTCAACTATATGAAATATTAAAACACAAATTTTTTTTAACCTTCACAGATACTCCTCTATGGTTTATTTTCACCATTCTTCTCATTTTATAGTCTCCTTTTAGAAAGTTAAATGCTAATGTATTGGATTCCCTGTGTGTACTTACTTAAAAGCCAATATGAAATCTGATCGCATTATGGTCACTGTTATCAAGCAGCACCAGCACCATGTTTCCCAATTTGTTAGCCTCACTAATTTCTGATAACATTTCTACATCTGTCTGTTCATCCTGGCCAGGTAGACAGTAGTACACTCTTATCACTATGCTTTTCCCTTTACACATGGAATTTCAATCCATAGGGATTCCAAGATGTGTTTTGTTTCCTGCAGAATTTTCAATCTATTTGATTCAAGGCCCTCCTTAACATACAATGCTATCCATCCACAAATTTGATCCACCCTATCACTGGTTATCCTCCTTCCACCAGGTCTCGGAGATGCTTATTATATTTGTTTCTTTTTTTTTTCATTTAGTGCAATATATTCTACCTCTCCCATCTCCCAGCTACAGTGGGAATTGAGCCCAGTTCTGCAGGATCAAAGTCTGTTGCAATAACTACTAGGCTACTCCTCCACTCAGCCTGTGGTTGGGATGTTAAGTAAAGTAACCAACTCAAATGATGTTGTTTAGCCAGAAAAATGCATTATGTCCAATATTTCCAAAAGAAACACAGAAGGAACAGATATGAGAAAGATGTGGCACAGCCTTCTAACAGAAACCTCAAGGGACACACTTTCAGAGAGCACCCCAGGAACACAGAATCAGATAAAACTTAAAATGCAGTTACTGCAGGCCTGCATTCTCATTACAAAACTCACTGTAGTCCTCTGTCTACAGAGAAAGAATATCTTCCAAAACATTTTTTGTTTCTAATCAAAAAAGAGCTTAAGCAAAATCAATTTAACCAAAGTAATTGCTATTCACAAAAAAAGAATAAATATTTCCTTATCAAAATAATTTGGGCAGAGGGAAAGAAAGAAAATAAGGCAGAAGTTAACAGCTAGTCTCACAGATCTGCTTGCCATGACAACAGATCACCAACAACTTTTACACACAGAAGGGCGCATTTCATTTAATTTACAACCTACCCGAAGACAATTTCAATCTCAGAAAATAAATAAATAAAAGGAAACATTCCTGTATATATAAATGTGATCATTCTTATACATAGTGCTGGATAGCAACAGATAAGATGCAATGGAATAAATTCACATCAGCTCTCCAAAGAGCACTTGTCTCATTGGGACTCAAGCCAGCAGTCTTTTGATAGCTTTGGAAACTGTAGTCCTCTATTTCTGACTTTTCAGTATTGTGCATTTTAAGGACTCTATATAGCATATAAATAAAATATGATTTTAGTTGTGAATAGCTTTCTGGGGCATGCATTTGCATGATCTGGATGAGTACTGCAATGACTTGGTCATGAAGAGATTTTTGTAAAAAACAAAATACAGGACCGTGCAGAAAGAGATATTTTTCAGAGTTCAACTGAAAAGTGAGCATGACAGTCAATGACTTAAATCCTTGCATTTGCATATTTTCTGTTTTCCTCTTTAGGATGTAGACTCCTCCTTCTCTTTTGACCAAAACTGCTATCACTTCCATGACATTTTCCACCAAAGCTTTTCATGCTTCCAATGAATTCCAGTGGGAGATTTCAGCAAAGCTCCCTTGTAAGAGCTCTTTTATGCAGGCATACACACACCAATGTTAACTCAAGAAATGGAAAACATTCCACAGACAAAAAGTATTAACTAATTTATTTCTTAAAGCTATATTAGAAACCACCTCTTCAATTTGAAAGGGCCACCAAAACAGCGCGCAGCAATACATAAGGGCAAATAAAATACAGAAAACAAAAATAAAGGAGTAAAAAACAACAATAAAAATCAATTAAAAACAAACAATAACAAACTACTAAAACATAAGATAACAACAATAATAAACAACAAGAGACAGTGGAGATGATGTCATATAGCAAATAAGTATTAGAATGACAACTGAATGATTAAGAAAATAAGCAATAGCTTGGCTACCTTGCAGAACTTGAGATATATTAGATTATGTTTTATGCTAGTAGCCAGCTTCTTCCAAATCATAAGCACAAATAAGAACAGAACTCTAACCTTAGCCATTTTCACAGTTTTTTTCATTAGAAATTACAAAAGAGCACCTTAGTTTGAGTAAGAGGGTTAGAAGGTGCAAGTCATGCTAGCATCTCCCACAAATAGAAGATTTCACTGCCATTTTAGCCACACATTACCAAAATGAAAATCTGAAATTATATTTGTGCTGGAACTGGCATCACTGCAGCTGACTCATTAGAACAGGGGTTCTCAATTCAGTCCTCAGGACACACCAAGCCAGTTTGATTTTAATATATCTATAGTGAATATGCATTAAAGAGAGATTAAATTAATTCTTTGCTTCGGTCTTCACCAAGGAAGATTTGGGTGGGATATCAGTGCCGGAAATGGTATTCGAAGCTGACGAGTCGGAGAAACTTAATGGATTCTCTGTAAACCTGGATGATGTAATGGGGCAGTTCTACAAACTGCAGACTAACAAATCTCCTGGACCGGATGGTATTCATCCCAGAGTACTGATAGAACTGAAAAATGAGCTTGCGAAGCTATTGTTAGAAATATGTAATTTATCCTTAAAATCGAGCTTGGTACCTGAAGATTGGAGGGTGGCCAATGTAACGCCGATTTTTAAAAAAGGTTCCAGAGGAGATCCAGGAAATTATAGCCTGGTGAGTCTGACGTTGGTGCCGGGCAAAATGGTAGAGACTATTATTAAGAACAAAATTACAGAGCATATTCAAAAGCATGGATTAAAAACTGGTTAAAAGATAGAAAACAGAGTAGGGTTAAATGAACAGTATTCTCAATGGAGAAGGGTAGTTAGTGGGGTTCCCCAGGGCTCTGTGCTGGGACTGCTGCTTTTAAACATATTTATAAATGACCTAGAGATGGGAGTAACTAATGAGGTAATTAAATTTGCTGATGACACAAAGTTATTCAAAGTCGTTAAATCGCGGGAGGATTGTGAAAAATTACAAGAGGACCTTACGAGACTGGGCGTCTAAATGGCAGATGACGTTTAATGTGAGCAAGTGCAAAGTGATGAATGTGGGAAAGAGGAACCCGAATTATAGCTATGTCATGCAAGGTTCCACGTTAGGAGTCACGGACCAAGAAAGGGATCTAGGTGTCGTCGTTGATGATACGTTGAAACCTTCTGCTCAGTGTGCTGCTGCGGCTAAGAAAGCAAATAGAATGTTAGGTATTATTAGGAAATGAATGGAAAACAAAAATGAGGATGTTATAATGCCTTTGTATTGCTCCATGGTGCGACCGCACCTCAAATATTGTGTTCAATTCTGGTCGCCGCATCTGAAACAAAAATATAGTGGAATTAGAAAAGGTGCAGAGAAGGGCGACGAAAATGATAAAGGGGATGGGACGACTTCCCTATGAGGAAAAGCTAAAGTGGCTAGGGCTCTTTAGCTTGGAGAAAAGGCGGCTGAGGGGAGATATGATAGAGGTCTATAAAATAATGAGTGGAGTTGAACGGGTAGATGTGAAGAGTCTGTTCACGCTTTCCAAAAATACTAGGACTAGGGGGCATGCGATGAAGCTACAATGTAATAAATTTAAAATGAACCAGAGAAAATTTTTCTTCACTCAACGTGTAATTAAACTCTGGGATTCATTGACAGAGAATGTGGTAAAGGTGGTTAGCTTAGCAGTTTAAAAAAGGTTTGGACGGCTTCCTAAAGGAAAAGTCCATAGATCATTATAAAAATGGATTTGGAGAAAATCCACTGCTTATTTCTAGGATAAGCAGTATAAAATGTTTAGCTGGAATCTCTCAGTAATCTATACATTGCTAGACTCAACTATTAGATCCTAAATTGTCTCCTGTTCATCCCATTAGACCTTTATTGTAAGCCACATTGAAACAGTCAATTATTGTATAATATGGGGTATAAATGTCAATTAAAATAAAATAAATGAGTACCTTATAGTGAAGTTGCTTGCTGTTGAATTCATCCCAATGTCTGGTATAATTCGGAGTACTTAGTGAGTCAGTTCATGAAGCCCACCTTTCTGATGCTCCTTTTAACTCCTAACTCCTATTCACATGTTCAATACACATGTCTGTTTTCATCATTCCCACAATAAGTAATTCCCTAATCCCGTATTTGTCCTTTTTTTCTGACTTGAATAAATTGTAAGCTCTGTCAAGCAGGGACTATTTCATACGTGTTTAGTGTACAGTACTGTGTATATCTAGTAGCACTATAGAAATAATAATAAGTAGTAGTAGTTTGTCTATAGAACAGTACAGATCCCAAAACTCCCATAAATCCAGACTCCTCATACCTGAAGGTGTACTGGGGCCTACATTTAGTTGTAGTTTTGTTTTTTACTTGAAATATCTTCTAAATCTGCAGCTTTAAAATTTGTTTGCATTTAGTAGAAACCATAGGCGGTCGGTGGCCCAACTGTTTGGGGAGGCTAAAGGGGAGGGTTGGGGAGGCCAGGGGTGGAGCTTAAATCCATAATAGTCTGATAACACACAGAAAAATAAATAAATAAAAATAAAAGTCACAATTAATACCTTTTATTAAATTTAGATATTAGATATGTATCATATGTCAAAGAATAAAGTGGTTGCTCAAAGCATATACTAACCACAATTGCTCAACTACAAAACACTATGCACAACTTTGTGCAAAAACACACTCAGAACCTTACTGTACCATAAATATTACACTGGGCAGAACCTAATACACCAATATACCATCCATACGGAAAATGCAGACCGTCAACAATATGAAACAAGGATCATAATATCACAATTCTCATGTAGAGCCACAAAACATCCTAATTCATGTTTAATGTGGGATAAAATGCCATACATAAGTAAATAAATATAAACATTTAATGTTGAGCACCTGATTCTCAAAGTGGACATATTCCAAACACTATAATGAAAATAAAATGATCTTTTCTATCTTTGTTGTCTGGTGACTTTGTTTTTCTGATCATGCTGGCCCAGTATCCGATTCTGCTGCTATCTGTCCTCTTAACTCCGTTTCCAGGGCTTCCTTTCCATTTATTTCTTTACTTTCTGCCTTTCTTCTTCATTTCTTGTCCTCGCTCCCCTGCCCCCCCTCCAGCCATCCATACTCACCCATTGATTCTCTCCTCTCCTCTCTGTTCCCGGGCAGATTTTCTAACAGGAGCTGCTCATCCAATCAGAGAGCTCTATTTGAATGCAGATTAACATACAGACACTCTAATGGAAATTTTTAGTCAAAAACACTAGCTAAACCCTTCGTTTTTGGATCAAAGTTCACATTTTTGATCAGAGCCATGCCCTAACATTAAGGCTGTAAATATTTCCAACAATTTTTACCCATAAATATGCAAATGAGAACCTCCCAAAAACTGACTAATTTGCATATGGCTTGAGCAAATTTGAGTACGTGGAGGGGCATAATCGAACACAAACGCCTATCTCCATGGGCGTCTATGTCCGAAAACGGGTACGTGAGGAGGCGGGACAGACCGTATTAAAAAAATGGATGTTTTTTATCTGGGCGTTTGGTTTTTTTTTAGCGATAATGGAAACTAAAAATGCCCAGCTCAAAAACGTCCTAATCCGAGCCATTTGGTCATGGGAGGGGCCAGGATTCGTAGTACACTGGCCCCACTGGTATGCCAGGACACCAACTGGGCACCCTAGAGGTCAGTGTGGTGGACTTCAGAAAAAGCTCCCACATGCATAGCTCCCTTACCACGGGTGCTGAGCCCCCTACCCCCTCCCCCGAAACCCACTACCCACAAATGTACAACACTACCATAGCTCTTAGGGGTAAAGGGGGCACCTACATGTGGGTCAGTGGGTTTTGAAGACCTCCCATTTACCAGCACAAGTGTTACAGGTAGGGAGGATGGGCCTGGGTCCACCTGGCTGAAGTGCACTGCGGTACCCACTAAAAGTGCTCCAGGGACCTGCATACACGCAGGCCTCTAGGACTTGTTGTTGCTGTATAACATTGGCACACCAGTTGACACCTGAAGACTAATCTCTCAGAAAACGTCCTTTATTGGAATAAGCACGCTTACTCACAGTTAACTGCAGATCAGATGTTGTGCCCCACTGGCAACGAGCCTCCCTGGTACTGAGATGAGCAGTAGGTCAGAGCTGGCAGAATGCTGTACAATGCCCTCTTTCGCAACATTCAAGGTAAGAACTAAGTTCTGTAACGTGGCTAACATGTGAAAGGGATCTAAAACTGGCTTACAAAAATGGCCACTACCTCATGGACTACCGGAAACAAAACAGGGCACACTGACCCAGTAAGCAGGGGGAAAAGCACCATGGGAGTAGAGCCTACCAACTACCAACATCGTGAACATGTAACACAAGCTAGTGGAATCACGGAGCCCAATACCCTACACCCACCACAATGCATTGCTGATGTGACTCTGCAGTGCCCTTAACAGAAAAGATGTCACACTCACCCGAGAGCCACATCAGAACCAGGGAAAGGCTGTCAGAGGATAGAACACATTCTGCTGTCATGGAGGTGGGTACGGCATTTGAGGCTGGCATAAAGGCTGGAAAAAAAGTTTTTAAAGTGGGGTTTTTTTGGTGGGAGGGGGTTAGTGACCACTGGGGGAGCCCAGGGAGGTCATCCCCGATTCCCTCCAGTGGTCATCTGGGCAGTTGGGGCACTTTTTTGGGACTTGTTCGTGAAAAAAAAGGGTCCAAAAAAGTGACCCAAAATCGCGGTTAAAATGCCTTTTTTTTCGATTATCAGCTAAAGACGCCCATCTCTCCTCGGCCGATAACCACGCCCCTGTTCCGCCTTCACCACGCCTCCGACACGCCCCCGTCAACTTTACCTGTTTCTGCGACGGATTGCAGTTGGAAACGCCCAAAATTGGCTTTAGATTATACCGACTTGGGCGCCCACGGGAGAAAGACGCCCATCTCCCGATTTGGGTCGCAATATAGGCGTTTTTCTCTTTCGATTATAAGCAGGATAGCATACCAATCCCACTTCCTAGCACCTAAATTCTGCAATAAGATTTAATACAAATACTTTTAAAACTTATTTTTAGCACTTTTAAAATTTCAGGGGTCAGTGCAAGTCTCTTTGGTGTGAACTGCTCATGTGCAGGAATTCGTGATCCTAGTTAAATATCTCCCTGGCAACCCAGGACACCTCCAGCCAACCCCCAAGCTCTGCTCTCCCAGCAGTAAGATAATCAAATTACAACTGGTTATACACAAGGCTAGAGATGACTTTCACTGCAGCTGCTGCTGCTATTTAAACCCCCCAGAGCAGCAGGACTTGCACGAGAACTACTACTAATACTATTTAGCATTTCTATAGAAACAGCTGATCCATCCTGCTGTGGCTGGGGAGGCATAGCCTCCCCAAGCCTCTTATCCTGGGCGCCTATGGTAGAAACCTTTTATATTTAACCGATATTTTTTATGTAATCCAAGTGAAGTCAACATGGTCAGGTATAAACAAAATGGAAATAAACAAAACAATCCTAGGAATATTTGGAAAGCCCAGCCTAGGGCCCAGTTGAGAGACTAGGATCTTCCATGATCTTACAGGTAATATGCAGGAAAGGTGGTAATATTCAACTGAAGAAAACTATTGATGAGACATCTGGGGCAGTGGCATTTGCTCACACTTGAAGGCCATTAACAGGTCAGGTTTTCAGGATGTCCCTAATGAATATGCATGAGAGAGATTTACTACAATGGAGATAGACATGCAAATCTCTCTCATGCATATTCATTAAGTATATCTTGGAACCCGGACCAGTTGACAGCCCTCAAGGACTGGGAATGAATAAGAGGGTTCTAAAGTCTATGGGTCGTTAGATTAATGTTTTTACTGCATTGTATACTCTTACTAGTAAAAAAGGCCCGTTTCTGACAGAAATGAAATGGGCGCTAGCAAGGTTTTCCTCGGAGTGTGTATGTTTGAGAGAGTGTGTGTGAGAGTGACTGTGTGAGAGAGAGAGAGTGAATGAATGTGCGAGTGTGTGTGTGTGTGTATGTGTGACAGAGAGAGAGAGTGAGACTGGGTGCGAGTGTGTCTGTGAGAGAGAGAGAGAGAGTGTGTGTGTGAGCATGAGAGTGTGTGCCATGGCCCCCCCTCCCTCCCGCCCTCTGAGTTCCAGGGTCGTCCCCCCTCCCTCCCTGCATCCGAGTTCCAGGGTCGTCCCCTCCCTTCCTCTGAGTTACAGGGTCGTCTCCTCCCTGCCTCCCTCCGAGTTTCAGGGTCCCCTCTCTCCCCTGCATTATGATGTCTCCCCTGCATTCATCCATATGCAGGCAACGTCCTCTGTGCCCTGCCCCCTCCATCCATTCATGTGCAGCATCTCTCCTCTGCCCCCTCCACCTCCCTCCGAGTTCCAGGCCCCCCTCCCTCCCTCCCTCCCTCCCCCCCACGAGTTCCAGTGTCCCCCTCCCTCCCATTTCCAGGGTCCCCCCTCCCTCTGTCCCTCCGTCCCTCCCTCCCAGTTCCAGGGTCCCATGGAACTGGGAGGGAGGGGGGACGGAGAACGTTGGAGGAGTGACGTCAGCAGATGGTTACAATCCCAGTGACACACATTGGAACGTTGGAGGAGAACGTTGGAGGAGTGATGTCAGCAGGTGGTTACGAAGCCCAGTGAGACACATTGGAATGTTGGAGGAGCAAATTATTATATTAGATAGTTGTAGCAAGGTTGTGTATCAGTGTTATGTATTTTTGTTGCACTGGTGTATTTTACTTTGTTCCCCATTTAGAATTACTCAGATACAGCGGGTTAGAAATAAAGTTTTATTATTATTATTATTATTATTAAGGAGTTTCACAAGGTGTTTTACAAGAGTTTAAAGGCATATATGCCCACTTAGATACTATTGAGCACCTAATAATACTGTGCAAGAGAGACACAAAATTGAAAGGTGTTAAAGCATACCTACCACTAACAATATTATTACATGTAAACCCATGGATGAGGAAATTGGGTAACGGTCCCAAAAGAGAGGTCATCTGGAATGGAATGGAAATGGAATTTCATTTGAGAGTTTTTAATCTGCAAATAGAGCTCAAGCCAGCATATGGGCTTTGGTCAGAGGACAGTGAGGAGATAAACAAAGATGTGTGTGCTGCAGTACTTAACATGATCCATTTTAGTCTTCAGATTAAAGATCAAGGTCAGCTTCATACTAATGTGAGCCTCTGCATACCTCAAAGATGCCTGGGTGTAGATAAATTCTCCAATAACCCTGCATTGTTGAATATTGTGTCATTAACTAAAATCCATTGAGACTTCCTTAGGGCCTATCAGATAAAACAACAAACAGGAGATGGAATAAAAATGACCTTTAGTGCGAAACAAATGGATTGCAGTCCTTGAATTAAAATGTTGCTCTAGTCAGTTTAGATTGGGTGACAGCTTGAATTCCTACAGATTGTGAAGTACAGAAATTGTCTAACTATGGTATCTGTATTAAAAAAATTATAGAAGAAGGCTTTCACCTGTGATTACTAGAAGCTTGTCTTTATTTCTCTGAAGGTAGCTGCCACCTCTATTAGTGTCTGCACTAAGGATTAAGGTTATGAAGATTTTACCAATAATCCCTCTGCAAGGCAGGGTTATGCCACGCAAGTTAGACAGACATTTTGGGGTTCCTGTCATATATGGAACAGGGGTAGGAAGCAATGCTCTTTCTTTCTTCAGGGGTGTATGCAGGCCTTCCCTACTGATAGGTAGGGATATGCAGGCCAAAATGTTTTGTTTTCTTTACTTTCCCATATTATGTACAAGATATTCTGTCTTATTTAGGGTTTTTTTTTTCACTTTGGGAGGAAGGCTTTTAGGTGTTTCTGGAATTTTATACAATGAACTAATGTTCATATGAATTTAGTAAAAGCGTTTTATATTTAGCCAATATTTTTGAACTTATAAATTTCAATGTACACATTAACATAAAAGAAATTATTTGCAATAATATGAATAATCACATAATTAAATACAATTGCACAGAATATTAAAATCTGCTTCCTATATAAATTGTTTAAGAAGTGTTTGAAAACATATTGTTTTGTGAGGCTCTGTTGAATTGCTGCTGTTCATTCTAATTCTGTTGTCTTGTTTGATACTATGGGCCCTGTTTACTAAGGTGCGCTAGCATTTTTAGCGCACTCTAAACGCTAGAGATGCCCATATGTTCCAATGGGTGTCGCTAGCATTTAGTGTGCCTATAGCATGGTTTAGTAAACAGGGCCCCAAGTGTGTTAATTGTAACCCGCTCAAATATAATGGGTAGGTGGGATATAAGTGTGATAGATAAACACCAGCTTTGCAAAAAGGGGCTGACAGAAACGACATAAAATGAGTAAAACCTATTCAGGGGTGTGCACACAGTTCAGTTGGGGCCTAAGCAATATAGTAGGGATGTTATATTTGTGCTAGGCAGTTCCTGGACAGCTCTAATAATACTTAAGGCTTTGCTTGAGGTGAGTTAGCAGTTGCAGTCACCATATGGAATAGGTTGAAACTACCTCTTGCATAGTCTTGTTTCAGACAGAATTCTCTCTTGGGCTGACTGACTCAAATTTCTGTTTCTCTTTCCTTCATAGCTCAGAGAAAGATTTACCTTTTACTGATGAGGTGTCCCTAGGAAAGTCCCTCTGTTATTCTTTCCTGCTCCAGGTTGGTAGGAAATGCTCTGCTCAGCTTCCATAAGAGCTCTGTTATGCAGGGGCAAAATTTTCTTTATTTAGCTGTAGTTCTGTAGTGGCTCAGATTCTGAGTTCTGGTAGTTCAGGGACTCAGGAGCTAAGAGTCTTATTGTTTTGCAGCCCAACTCTGTTTTTACAATAGATTTCAAATCCTTCTCTTAAGCCAACTGACTTCTTCCTCTTGTCTTAGAAATCCCCATACTACAAAACAGCCAATGGGAGTGATCAATGTCAATGTGGGGCAGGTGGGGCTGGGGGTGGGGGAAGGGGGGCTGAATCAGTCCTGCAATCTCCCTGTTGGTTTCCACGCACACAGCACTGTCTGTTTCAGGTTTACTCTGACCAGCTAAAGGAAACTGTAGACATCTGATACTCAGTTCCTTATATGTTTGGGGAGATGGAAACCTATTTTTTAATGAGGGCCCCCTCACAAAAACATAAAAGAGCATATAAATGTTGACACGACTTATAAATGAATAAGAGATAAGTCACAAGCAGCCTAACAGATATCACTAGGAAAAGATAAAATGGATTAATACTGTATTTTCAAGCATATAATGCATACATTATACATGTTTTTACAAACCATACCTGCCCCCACCTCCCGTGTGCTATATGGGCACACCAACTGTAAAATTAGCACATTTGCTTTTAAGGCTTTTATTTTATTTTGTTGCAGGTTTCATGCAGTAATAATGCCTGTAAGAACCTTTAAAAAAAGTCCTTTAAAAATGCATTAGTTTGGCAATTAGCGCATCTTCGAATAAAAAAACTGCATGTTATATGTGTGGGTATATTAGACCAGTTTATTTTTATATAGACTACAATCTGCACATATTATATACATGTGTACATTATGGAGGAGATTCTATATATGGCGTGTTAAAAACAATAGGCGCTGAAATCAATGCCGACTAAGCATATTCTATAATTGACATCTAGATATAGGCACTGATTATAGAATAAGCTTATTGATATTTTAGCGCCCATATCTGCACACATCCATTTACACCAATGAAAACCTGGTGTAAAACTCAGTGTGTCGAATTAGGTGCTATAGGATGTTTGTCACAGGTAATAAATTATCTGTGACCCAGGTTCCCCAAACAGAACTATCTGCAGACAAATTATTCTGTACTCGGTCTAGGGGAGGGAACCTTGGAACCAAGCCAATTACTTCCACGAGAAAGAACTGAAACTGAGAAAGCAGGCTGAAATATATATTAGCTTTATTATAGGTAAGAAATATATAGATAAATTACAAATATAGAAACTCTTGCAAAGCTTTAGCTGAATACAAAAATACTGGCTGGTAAAATTACAACTATATTGTCACACTACATACTCTGTTCCTTACTGGTTACCAGATAAAATTGCACAACTGATTGGTCAGGTTACACTATGTTACGAGGTAGTGCGGTTATTAGCAGCTTATCTCCTGATCACAGTTATGACCATAACCCGTCTCTTGCTCAGGTAATTACCACTAACTAAACTCAGACTAATAGGAAATAGATCACCGTGTCTCTCACCAGGCTGACCTTCATGGCAGTCTCTCGGGAGTTGCACAGGATACTTCCCAGACTCAAGCTGAGATTGCAGTGAGTCTTAGTCAGAGCTAGGACCGGAACTCTGCAGCAGACAGGGAGGGCACAGGTCACTCCTTGCAGGTAGCTGAACCACATGGTACTTTTCTCAGATACACAGTTCATCAGTTGGTGGACCTTATTGGGTCTCTCTGGTCTTCTTTCCACCTCCACCTTCTTCCAAGGATTCCGACTAACTCCTTTCTTGTTCCCGCTCTTCCCCGTACCTCTTGGTCCGGTGGCTGCAGGAATCCAAACTGTCTCTTCTTCAGCTCAATGCATGGAAAGAAGCGTCCGTTGTTCTTGACCTTCAAGTTGTTACATTGTGGTATGCATTTTCTGTTTCTCACCCGGCCTGCTAGCCATGTCTCACTCCCTTACAGCTTCTCAGGGAGATAAAGGGGGGGGGGGGGGGGCTGGTTTGCCCACAGCATGTCCTTGGATATTACATGTCTGCTAGTGATTTTCCAGAAAGCTGAATTAGCTAAATCACTGCTGTGCAGGTCATAGGATTACAGCCTCCATCTTGATGTCATAGGATTATACAGGCCCAGACCAAAGGTGAGACACACAGGGAAATACCCCTACAGTGCACTGGTCCATATTCTATAATTAGGCACCTAAATTTTGGAATGCCCATGAAGCACCCATTTCCCCACCCATAATCATGCCCCTTTTGCCTCCACGCTTTAGAAGTTCGGCACACATCACTACAGAATATGCTTAGCGAGTTGTGTGCCTAAATTCTAATCAGTGCCAATTAGTGCTTATTATTGCTTGTTAAGTGCTATCAGCATTCATTAGCTTGTTAAGCCAATAAAGTTACTCGTGGAATAATCCGTGCCGATTTTGGTGCCTAAATCTAAGCACACTATATATATATAATCCGGGGGTAAACAAGTGGACGTATTATAGACCAAATTCTATAAATAGTGCCAAAAAAAAAAGTGCATAGAACTATTCCATAAGAGGCACTGAAGTTAGGCACCATTTATACAACAGTGCTTAGCACTGGGATCAGCACCTAACTTTAGACACGAGGATTTGCACCAAGTAAATGCTGGTGTAAATCCTCATGCCTAAATTAGGTGTGGGTCTGTGGGACATACACAGATAACATTCCCAATAACACTCCAAAAGAGTGTTAACAGACATGAGAAAAGCTTGCAAATTGGGCAACAGTATTATAAAGGGTGATTTCAAATGGCTATTTTGAAGAACATGGTACCGGTGGAACAGTGATATTTCCCCTGATGCAGCAGTTTCTGCAAAACAGAGAATCTCTGCCTGGAGTTAATTATTTGCTATACTAAGAAAGTGTTCCTGTGGAAAATCTATTGAAAGTGGAATCTATGAATGGCCAAATAAAGATTGAGCTAAGTGTATTATGAGTAGCTATTGCTATTGTTCCCTTTTTTCCCCTCTGCTTTAAGCCACACCAATGCAGATTTTTGCAAAATATTGGAGTAATGTGGAGTTTTTTAAACCTATAATGGGATGCTTTTGACCCTATTGGTATAGGGCATTTGACAAGCGGTCTGAGGTCTTTTTTTCTCCACGAAACATTGTTAGCCATTAACTTGTTTTGGTAGCTAGTTTTGTATTTATGGATTTCCATTGCTGGGTTGGCATATGAAATATTTTGAGACACATTGGATGTGTTGGACTTTCTAGATATATGTTTCTTGCCCCTGTAGTGATTGGTCTTATTTAAATTACTCTACTATTGACTGGATGAATGTCACACCAGGAAGTGCAAGGGAGGTAAAATTCTTAGAGTGGAAGAGTAGCCTAGTGGTTAGAGCACCAGTCTTGACATCCAGAGATGGTTGGTTCAAATCCCACTGCTTCTCCTTATGATCTTGGACAAGTCACTTGACACTCCATTGCCTCAGGTACAAACTTAGATTCTGAGCCTTCCAGGAACAGAAATACCCCAGTGTACCTGAATGTAACTCACCCTGAGCTACTATTAAAAAAAGGTAGGAGCAAAATCTAAACAAATAGATGTTATAAATGAGTATTTCCTAGAGCAACTGGTCCAGGAACTGAAAATGGGGAGAGTAATTTTAGATCTCTATCCTTAGTGGATAGCAGGGCTTAGTTCGAGAGGTAACAGTGTTGAGTCTGATCATAACCTGATAAAATTTGAACTAATATCTGGTGTGAAGTCACTGTGGAAATCTACTGTAGCAGCATTTAGACCCCCTTTTACTAAGGAGTGCTCATAAACACACAGAAATCCTGTATAGAAAGAGTGCCATTTTAGAAGCCATGGAAGTCTGAATATAGATGTTGTTGCCAAAACATCTAGAGCCTGTGCAATATTTTACAAATGCAGGGCTGAATGTTCTAAGTGTATTGTAAAATTGACAAATCTGCACCCCCATACCAAGATGTTGAAAAGCCTGTTAAAAACCATATGGCAATGATTCAAAACTGTGTCATGTGAAGCATATAAATAAAGAAATGTACCCAAGGGTGCCTTTAAAGCTGAAAATGGTCCATATTAGCTCACACCATCATACCCTGCCCCCATAGGACAAGTGTATAGTGTCCATGAGATGCTTGTGGTATATACATGGTGTCTATTTAGTGCTTATTGGAAATAATGTCTAGAGCTACCAATGATGATGATGGTGCAAAATGCTTAGGGGTGAATACTTTATATGGTGCCAAAAAAATCAGGGCCAAAAAAAGCTTAGTTAGATGTGGTTTATGGAATAGCACTTATATCTTGGAATTGTGCCTAACTTTAGGCGTGGCCATTTTTCTCAGTTGAAACGTGGTGGAAATGTACATGTTTTCCACTTATTCTATAACTGCGTACATTAATTTTAGGAACACTCTTATTCCACCCATAACCCTCATATTTCTGTTCCCTCTTTGTGTTCCCTCTTTGTGAAATTGTGCATAAAACTTAGATGCAGATCCCTTACCCAAATTTAATACTACTACTTCTTTTCATTTCTATGGCACTACTAGACATATACAGTGCTGTACGCTAAACATGTAAGAGACAGTCCCTGCTCGACAGAGCTTACAATGTAATCAAGACAAACAGGACAAATAAGGCATAAGAGAATTACGGTGGGAATGATAAAACAGACATGGGTACTGAATAAGTGAATAGGAGTTAAAAGCAGCCTCAAAATAAGTGAATAGGAGTTAAAAGCAGCCTCAAAAAGATGGGCTTTTAGCCTAGATTTGAAATTGACCAGCGCTGAAGCTTGATGTACTGACTCAGGAAGTCTATTCCAGGAATATGGTGCAGCAAGATAAAAGGAACAGAGTTTGGAGTTGGCAGTGGAGTAGAAGGGTACAGATATGAGAGATTTACCTGAAGAACAGAGTTCCTGAGGAGGAGTGTAGGGAGAAATAAGAGTGAAGAGATACTGAGGAGCTGCAGAGTGAATGCCCTTGTAAGTCAATAAGAGGAGCTTGAACTGCAGAAATGGATAGGGAGCCAATGAAGTGACTTGAGGAGATGACTACTATAAGCATAATGACACTGGTGGAATATAAGCTATGCAACAGAATTTTGACCAAATTGAAGGGAAGAGAGATAGCTTAGTGGGATACCTGTGAGAAGCAAGTTGCAGTAGTCTAAGCGTGAGGTGATAAGAGTGTGGATAAGGGTTTTGGTAGTGTACTCATAAATGAAAGGACAAATGTTGGTGATATTATAGAGAAAGAAATGACAGGTTTTTAGCATCTGTTGGATAAGGAGAGGGAGAGAGAGAGAGAGAGTGGGGGAGAGAGAGGGGGAGAGGGGGCAAGAGAGAGAGAGGGGGAGAGAGAGATAGGGAGTGGGAGGGGGAGAAGGGGAGATAGAGAGGGTGAGAGGGGGAAGAGGGGAGAGAGGGTGAGAGGGTTATGAGTTGATGAAACAGGCACGTGAGTGTTATCCACAAAGATAATGGGGGGGGGGGGGGGGAAGAGGGCTCTTTTTAAAGATTGTGATATGCATTGAACTGAGAGGTTATAGCAGAATACAAAAAAAAAACATGCTGAGAACTACACAGTATCACAGAAAGGAACTGCTGCACCCAGAGGGGGAAGGGGAGGTGAAGGGGACAGGTGAAGTGCAAGAGGAATTTGGCATGGTATTGGAAGGTGGGAGAGGTAACAGGTGTAGAGATGGAGGGGTTCAGATGACAGCTATGGGTGGACAGAAATGGCAATCAAGTTTACACTCTCACTCAACTCTCTTGCAGTCAGTACCAATGCAAGCAATCACAGGGACATGTTGCAGTGGCACTTATTCACGATTTTGAGGTGGTATAAGTCTCAACATAGACCTTGTGCTGCTTGTGTGTAAATATGCTATCTTGAATCGAGAATGGACACAGAGAATGCTATACCACCCATGATACACCCCCCCAAAATGTGTGTCAGGACTGGGGCCTTTACAATACAAATAGAACTTGAAAAATGACTACCATAACTTTTAAGTTCCTAAATAAAGATTAATTTTCAGCTTAAAAGTTATATTACTAACCTACCCATTTACAAAGCTGTGCTAGCGGCTGCCATGCGGTAACGCTGATGCAGCCCATTTACTTGGTGTGAAGCCCCGCCCAGCACATCCCAAGATGCACTGGGCAGGGCTGGGCACCGCCATTTTTGAAGCAGCGCTGATGGAAAAGGAGGGAGGCCACCTCCCTCCTCCAACTGAAGAAGGGGGATGAGAAGGGCCACTAGACCACCAGGTGGGGGGGATTTACCAGTGGCTCACTGGGCCACCAGGGACATCTGAGGAGATGCTGGAAGGGGTTGGGGGGTCTGAAGACCCACTGGATCTCCATCTCCCCCCAAACCTGTGTCGGGGGGGGGGGGGTTCGGGAGACCAGAGGTCCACCGGACCTCCAACCCCCATTTTGCTTGGCTCGGGGTGGGGTTACTTGGGGTCTGTTGGTCCCATGGATCTCCAACCCCTATGTTTGACAGGTCTGGGCTTTTGACAGCCTGGACCTGTCAAACAAGTAATAGTTTATTGTTTTAAGTTTTTATTTTTTTTCACTTGAAACTACAGTCAGTTGAGATAAGAAGTTTTTCTCCTATGAAATGTTTGTACTCAGTTCCGAATATGCATGTGCCAGTAGGGATTCAAGATTACACTTACATTGCTATACTGGTGTGTTACCAGCTGTAGAAAAGAGATGATGCCCCTTTCTTTCACCATAAGCCCTAAATAATGACTCATGAGCTGAATGTACTTCAGTCTTTTCAGATCAGTGTTTAGTGTATGATGAATTGGTTTAGATATTGTGAAATATTCTAGATTCTTCTTTTTAATGCTGAGTCCTGTATAGTCATTTTGAGAATGAAAAATAATCCCATTATTGTCATTGCCATTTTCTGTGTTCCACACAAAGCTGCAGCATTTGCATAGGAAACTGACACATCTCTGCAATTTAAAATGCTCCTCAGATTCTCACTGCCTCTGCATACTGTACATGAAAGTGAAACAGCTTGATAAAAACAATGCACACATATAAAACAGCTTTCACCCTTCACTTACAGAAATACACTCATGGTTAGGCTGTATGAGTCAAATCAGGGTCTTTAACATTTGTATATGTGTAAAAAAATACTGCTTATTTCAATGTTTTCTTTTGTGTATAAGAATGGTAGCAACTGACGATTTTAGTGAAGGAATGAAATGCTGCAATTTTCCAATAAGTAGGAAGAGCTGTGTTCTTTTTAGCACCAAATAATCATACAATTTGTAACAGCAGCTGTTTCTTGAAGAAACAGATGTTTAATTGGCGGAGCTAACTGGTTTAAATAAAAGCAATTCACTAATTATTAGCTGCTATATGTCAACAGTCACTGTACTAGTAAGCTCACTGGAGAGATGCTGCTGAATTCTGTTTCAGTACTGAATGTGGAAGTCCATATGGGACTAGTACTTCTACAGCTGCTGTCTCCAGCATGTCATTTCATATAATTTTCCAAATGGAACTACAGGAGAAAAGAAAAAAAAAAAAGAAACCTGAGCCCCAGAATAGGAAAATCTTTGGTGACAGAAGCCCTAGTTACAATGAAAAACAGCAGAGAACTGTCTGCCACAACTGAGACCCCTGTATGAATATCAGTAATGCACTGCCTTGGAGAGCCCATTGAGGCAATGAACACAGATTCCTTGGCATTCTGGGCACTTACATTAGTAGTCTAGCCAGACTGCTAATGTGAGTGCCCAGAATGTTGCCCAGCATTTCCTGTCCTGCCCACCAGTGTGCCCAATAAACATATATTCTCCATGGCAGGGAACCAATAAAAGTGAAACTCACCAATAGTGTGCAACAACCTCTATTCACATCTAAGAAGACTTGACATGGTTGTGTTTCGGCTGTATGGCTTACATCAGGAGTCTGTTGTACTCCAACAGAAGGAATATGAAAACATTTGTACACTGCTGAATCAAAATACCAAAAATTCTCCATGCTATGTGACGGTGTCATCTGTGTAAACTGCAATGGTTCTAATATACAGGAGAAATGGACATTTATGTGCCAAGCGTGTGTGGCATAAGCATCTGTTTTGGAAAAAGAAATGTCAAAAATGTCCATAGGTTGACGTAAACATGTTTATGCCAACACACACATTTATCTTTACCATTTTAGAAATATAACTATGTATGTTTCCAGCATCGACACAGAGACCAGTATCCCTTGCCAGTTTGGCCTTCGAGGGATAAAAACTCCAATGGAGTAATGCTCGATTGGAGCAGTTTGCCAAAACCAAAATGTGCTTTGAAGCAGGTGTAAATCCTGACATTAATCTGTTAGGACATTGACATTTATTCCCTTTCTACAATGAGAAAATTGTATTTTCTAGGCATTACCTAGTCCTGCCTAAAATACCACCAGACCATGCCTCCTTGTCATATGAATATACTTGAGTTTTGGCATGCATATTCTTGCTTTGTAAAATGGAAATTTAGGGGAGGAGTTATCAAGTTATACTAAAAGGCAGGCTTTTACCACACCTTGATTTACCATGGGAGTCATCAACCTTTGGTATCTCAGAACCACAGGTTTAAGACTTCCATGGTAAATGAATAACTCTACTTGCAAGTCACCTCACAAGTAGCATTATTCCAGCTGTCTTGGAGCATTGAGTCTCAAAGCAGTGACCTGATGCTCCCAGGCCCAAGCTTAAAGGGGTCATAGTGCCATTCCCCCACCCCAAGCAGTCTGAGGTGCTTGGCAGCTTATTCTAGAGCTCAGGCCCTTGTACTGAGAAAACAGAGTGCCTAAGTTTTGCATGGGCAATGTCTCTAAAGGTAGGGGGTCAAAATATGTTGTATTGAGGAATGGAGGGATTTAGCAGGGATATAAGGAGTTGACAGACAGGAGAGGGAATAAGGTTCCCCTGTAGTGCTAATTTTGGAGACAAGGAAGAGGATCTTAAAGGTGATGCAGTGGTAATGTGATATCCAGTGAGACGCTTTCAGAAAAGATGTTATGTGGTCATATTTCCAGGCTCTGTGAATAAGTTTAATAGCCATATTATGGGCAAGTTGCAAGTGGTGTAGATCCTTCAGTGTGATAGTTTTATAGAGAGAATTACAATAGTCAAGACTGATGACTAGAGAGTGGACCAAGATATTGAGCGCTGATGGATGGAGCAGAGATTGGATGGAGCAAATCAGTTTCAACTTATAGAAAGAACATCAAATGACATGTGATAGGGGAAGTCAATAGCTAAGTTTGTCATTGATGATAAATCCAAGAATTTTCATGCTGGTGACCAAGGGAACCAGCGTGTTGCAGAAAAACACTGGTAAGACAAGGGAGGCTGGATAGCCAGTGGTAAAGAGAAGAGATTTGGATTTATTAGGATTCAGATCTAATTTGTTATTCCAGAAGAGTGCAGAGAACTTGGAAGGCAACACCATCTGAACATATTTGTTAAGGGAGTAATGGTGTGATGCCTCATTTTTAACCCATTTAGAAAAAGCAGGCATTCAAACTCAAAGAACTGCAGTGATAAAGGAACCATAGATGCAGTCAGTTTTTGATTCTTAAATCTCAGAATGCCTGCTTTAATCTTTGTAGAGATTAACAGCATAGAAAAAATGATTATTATTGTACACCAGAAAACAAGTTCAAGCAATCAACACTATCATCAAGCACATCATGCACCAAAGCTGTTCTGCACTCTTTGGACAAATTCCTGGAAGAAAAGTCCATAACTCATTATTGAGGTAGACTGCTGTTTGAAGCATGGTGCGATGTGAATGTTGTTGTTATGGATTTCAGAAAACTAACAAGTCATTGAATAGGGAGCCAAGCTCCTAAATTTTAATTTAGGAGTTATTAACAACAAAAAAAGAATGGTTAAATACAACTGTCCCTTCAATCACTCCTATAAAGCCATTGCTGAAAGGAGGTACAAACGCCGACAGGGACATTTTAAAAAATATTCATGTATTCATGTACTAAATTGGGAATACATGTACAAATTTTTGGACTGCCAAATCACATCTTCAATACTCCCCCTCCCCCCTTTGAACCTGTACATCCCATGGCATTTACACATGTAGATAATGGAACTGTAAATCTTCATGTGTATTGTCTTCTGCACTGGTATATGTTATGCTACCATTCTAAAAACGACCTCTACAATGTTCTGCTTGAACTTAGAGGAAAGGAACTTAGAGATAAAAATAACGTATTTGTAAAAATGTAGCAGATGGTTTACATGCAATTAGAGGAAGAGTAATAAAGGATTGTGACCATTTGGATGTAATTCAAACAACCAGAGCACTTACGGAAGCTTTTGGAAATGCAGATAATGACTAATACAATTCCAAGCCCAAATGGGATACATTATGGATTAGATTCTATACATTATGCCTAAAAAATTGGTGCCGAAACAAAATACGCCTAGGCGTATTCTATAAAGTACACTTAAATTTAGGTGTACTTTATAGAATAAGTCTAAATTTCTGTGTGGCTTATAGAATACACTGAGCGCCTGTCCGCACAACTAAAATTTAGTCACAGGCAATTAAAATCATGGGCAGTTACGTCAAGTAAAACTTGGTGTAAATGCCAATACCTAAATTAGATGCGGACTGGATATATTCTATAACAACATGCATAGATTTTAGACATGCCCTTGACCCTCCTATTTCATGCCCATGGCCATGCCCCCTTTTCAACTATGCAACTTAGAATATATGCACATCATGTTATAGAATATGCTTAGACAGTGCAGCCCATAAATTCTAGTTAATGCCAATTAGTGTCAATCATTGCTTGTTATATGGCAATTATTGGCACTGATTGACTTGCTAACTAATTAAATTATGCGATGTACAGGATCCCCCATGCAAATTTTGCTAGTTGTGGTCAGCATGTTTGCTTGTTTTTCCAAAAAAGTCAAAATATTGTTGTCTACATCACTCAAACATAATTAACAGTCCAGTTAATTACAGGCTTCAAAGTAGAAAATGACATGGGGACAAAGATTGTCCCCATCCCCGCCCCTTCTCCATGGGATCTGTCCCTGCACCATCCCCTGCAAGCTCTGTCCCCATTCCCATCCCCACAGTTACTATGGGTCCTTGAGCCTGTGTCATTCTCTATTAAGAACATAAGAATAGCTTCAGTCCTCTAAGCCCTTACTTATTTGGAACATTGAAATTGTCAACACTTCTCTCAAAAATGTGCTTTATTAGTTTGTTTTCAGCAGTCGTGAATCTCAACACTCTGTAACCGAGACTATACATGACCCAAAGGGAAATAAAACAAATTAGATTACCATTACAAGAATGAAAAAGAAAATAAATGAAAAGAGGGGATTTTGATATAAGAAGAATTTTATATGAGCAGCCTTGGGTTCATGAGAGTACCTTCTCAATTCATTTATTTGGGTTATAGCTTAGTATATCAAAATAAAATCCTAGTACTTGAAAAAAATACAAATTAACAATTTGGGACCTAAAGAAGTGTAGGTTTAAGCTACATTTTGCTTCATAAAAATTCAGTACCACAACTATACTTGGTAGTTCAAACATGTAAACAAAGAATCATCTAATATAATAAAACGCACCGTGAACGTTCTGAAGACAACGTTCTGTGAAGCCGGAAGCTTGAAGCCGGAAGCCTGAAGCCCTGAAGCCTGAAGCCTTGAAGCCTTGAAGCCATCTGACGTCACTCCCAGGCTGAGGCTGAAGGGTTCGTGGATTCATGGTGTGAAGCCTTCAAGCCAGCCAGCCGTCTCTGCCCCGCCCTCGCGACAAAACAAACAAATCCGGAAGCGAAACGTCAGGGAAGGAGGCGGCGCTCCCGACGTCTAGCCTTCCCTTCGCTGTGTTCCGCCTTAAAAAGAAAGCGGAACACAGCGAAGGGAAAGCTAGAAGTCGGGAGCGCCGCCTCCTTCTCTGACGCTTCGTTCCCGGAACCACGGAGGTAAATTGAAAAAGAAGAAAAAAAAAACCAAAACGATGCATGGATGCGAAGGGGGGGGGGGGAGAAGAGGGCGGGCCAGGCTGGGACATGGGAGAGAGAGTAGCATGGATACGACGGGGGGGGGGGGGGGGCATGGAAGGGCGAGAGGGGACTTGCTGGAAAAGGATGAATGGAGGCGGCAGGGGACAGAGGAGCATGGATGGGTATGGATTGGGAGGGCAGGGCACAGGGAGAGAGGGGAATTACTGGAAATGGATGAAGGGAGGGGGCAGGGGACAGAGGAGCATGGATGGGCATGGATTGGGAGGGCAGGACTCAGGGAGAGAGGGAAATTGCTGGATAGGGAAAAATGGAGGGGCCAGGTGACAGATGAGCATGGATGGGCATGGATTGGAAGGGCAGGACTCAGGGAGAAGGGAATTGCTGGATAGGGATGAATGGAGGGGACAGATGGGCATGGATGGATATGGATTGCAGAGCAGGCCTCAGGCAGAGAGGGGAAATGCTGGATAGGGAAAAATGGAGGGGCCAGGTGACAGAGGAGCATGGATGGGCATGGATTGGAAGGGCAGGACTCAGGGAGAGGGGAATTGCTGGATAGGGATGAATGGAGGGGACAGATGGGCATGGATGGATATGGATTGCAGAGCAGGCCTCAGGCAGAGAGGGGAAATGCTGGATAGGGAAAAATGGAGGGGCCAGGTGACAGAGGAGCATGGATGGGCATGGATTGGAAGGGCAGGACTCAGGGAGAGGGGAATTGCTGGATAGGGATGAATGGAGGGGACAGATGGGCATGGATGGATATGCATTGCAGAGCAGGCCTCAGGCAGAGAGGGGAAATGCTGGATAGGGAAAAATGGAGGGGCCAGGTGACAGAGGAGCATGGATGGGCATGGATTGGAAGGGCAGGACTCAGGGAGAGGGGAATTGCTGGATAGGGATGAATGGAGGGGACAGATGGGCATGGATGGATATGGATTGCAGAGCAGGCCTCAGGCAGAGAGGGGAAATGCTGGATAGGGAAAAATGGAGGGGCCAGGTGACAGAGGAGCATGGATGGGCATGGATTGGGAGGGCAGGGCTCAGGGACAGAGGGGAATTGCTGGAAAAGGATGAATGGAGGGGGCAGGGGACAGATGGCCACTTTCACTCTGACTCTCAAACACTCACTCTCACATACACTCTCCCAAACATACACACTCAGAGGAAAACCTTGCTAGCGCCCGTTTCATTTGTGTCAGAAACGGGCCTTTTTTACTAGTTAACTAATAAAGAACACAAAATAGAAAACCATGTCATTTCCACTGGTTTCTGGTCTCCCATTTTAATGAATCTGCTTCCTAGAATCTCATGTGATATGAAATAGGGATTTGCATGGGAACAAGAATTCATTTGTTTTTTTTTAATTAATTTGTTATTTTATAACTTGCCCATCATCAATTTAAACAGAACAGGTTATAATATCCAGAACGTAAATGTAACATATTAAATAGGGATAACAACATACACGTGGGTTAGAGATATCACAAAAGGAAAGGAAAGGAATAGCAAAACAGTAAAATTACCAAGAATATATGGTAGGACTCAAGAGTACATAAGGGAAAAGTAGAGTGGGAAAATCACCCTGCCAGTTTAAGAAATTCTTAAGTCATAGGAAAAAGCAAAAGCAGCCTTCAACCTAACAAAGCAGGGCTCTAAATAAAGACTAATTGGTAATGAATTCCACAGGGATGCGGCCACACAGCTAAAAACCAAGCTTCTAGAACAGGGGTTCTCAACCTAGTCCTCCAGATACACCTAGCCAGGATTTCAGGATACCCACAATGAATATGCATGAGATAAATTTGCATGTGCTATCTCCATTCCATGCACATCAATCTTATGAATATTCACCATGAGTATCCTGAAAACCTGAATGGCTAGGTGTGTCCCATGGACTGAGTTGAGAACCCCTGTTCTAGAAGAATCCAACCTGAGCTTAGCTATAGTGGGAACACCCATAAGACTGGTTTGTGACTAGTGGAGCATACAACATTGTTAATAAGCAAGGGAAATGGGATTTGATATACCGCCTTTCTGTGGTATTTTGCAACTACATTCAAAGCGGTTTACATATATACAGGTACTTATTTTGTACCTGGGGCAATGGAGGGTTAAGTGACTTGACCACAGTCACAAGGAGCTGCAGTGGGTGGAATCCCCATTTGGAAGATATTATAGAGAAGCATCAGCATCAGCCAATCAATGTTGTTCAAAAAGTAATAGCTTCATATGTTCCAATCTGTGGCATTATGGATAAGCTTTGCTTCTGTGTTTTGTATAAGTTGAAGCTATAAGACAGAGGGAAAGCTAGACGAGTACTGAAATATTCTAGTGGGGTTAGAGCCAGGATGTGAAGGAAATTCTTCAACTTCTGTCATTCAGAAAAAGCTATAATGGCCTGTTTTTCTCTCAGAACCAGACTTCTTGCTCTCTCCTGAAGGTTAAAGGAAAGAGAACGTCCAAGAGAATTCCAAGCAAAGAAATGGTGTCTTTAAAGGAACGGAAATTCCCTCAATGCAGTGTAAAAATAACCAAATAAACTATTTTAAAAAAAGGACGTCTACTTTTCACCAAAAGCCAAAGCGCTTCAGATTTTTGTGGATTCAAAATAATTTTATGAACAGCTATCTAGTCAGCAATTGTGTTAAGACCAAGGGAAAAGTTATTCCGAAAAACTAGATTTGAGAAATATGAGCAATAAGAAATTTGGGGGATATTTTCATACATTTCTGATTTGGTTCATATATTCATTTCCATACAAAAATTTTAATGTGTGCTTGAACATTTTAATGTGTTAAATTGATTTACAGGGAAAGTTATCGAGTGGGCTGTTTTAAGTCGGGTTATTTTACCACAAGTCAGGTTATTCTAGCAGAGGGTCTCATTGCATAAAATGGAGTCTATGCTAAAATAACCCGACTCGTGATAACTCCCCCCTTAATGTGCACTAAGGGCCTAATATTTAAAATGATTTAAACAGCCAGGAAAGGTTCCTGACTGTTTAACTCACCTGTCTGAGGTTAATCAGGTATATTCAGTGCCACTTAACTGGATAGTGCTGCTGTAAATGTGTGGTTAGCACCCAATCTGAAACAGGCTATTTTGAGGGTGTTCCAGGGGTGGACTCAGCAGTTGTCTGGTTAAGGGGTCTTTTATGAAGTGGCTGCTTGCTAATCCAGAACTACCACAGCAGTCTGGTGGTTGTTCCCATCCCTAGTGCATGCCATGTCCAGCGCTACAAAATATTTTTATTTTTGAAGCACCGGTGTTTACCTGGCAGTAATCAGGCAGTACTGTGTGCTGCCCAGTTACTGCCAGGTTAGCAAGGGAGCCCTTACTGCCACCTCAATGGATGGCAGTAAGTGCCCCCCCCCCCCCCCCACAAAATAGCCACACAGTAAGTGGTTCACTTGTCACACGGCCATTTCTTTTTTAAAAAGACAACCTTTTACCTGCTGTGGTAAAAGGGGGCCTCAGCGCATGTCAAAAACACGCGCTGATGCCAGTGCAGGCCCCCTTTTACCGCAGATTGGTAACAGGACCCCTTAATGCATAAAAGTAAATTTTATCGTTGTGCAGTTCACCATAGCTGGTTACTTGCTGAATATCGCATTTAACCAGCTATGTTGTTACTGCTCCCTTATACCTGGAAATTCAATGTGGGGTCTAGACATGGCCCAGCTTTAAAATTTCCATGGATAATGCTGGCGGTGGTTAGCGAAATAGTGTATGCATGACCTCTTTGCAAATAGTGAATAGTCTTTGTAAAGAATATGCACTATTATTGACAAATGAAAAAAAACCCATTACTACTACTACTTAACATTTCTAGAGCACTACTAGGGTTACACAGCACTGTACAATTTAACAAAGAGAGACAGTCCCTGCTCAAAGAGCTTACAATCTAATAGACAAGTGAACGGTCGGTCCGATAGGGGCAGTCAAATTGGGGCAGTCTGGATTCACTGAATGGTAAGGGTTAGGTGCCGAATGCAGCATTGAAGAGGTGGGCTTTAAGCAAAGACTTGAAGACGGGCAGGGAGGGGGCTTGGCGTATGGGTTCAGGAAGGTTGTTCCAAGCATAGGGTGAGGCGAGGCAGAATGAGCGGAGCCTGGAGTTGGCGGTGGTGGAGAAGGGTACTGAGAGGAGGGATTTATCCTGTGAACGGAGGTTACGGGCGGGAACGTAAGGGGAGATGAGGATAGAAAGATAGTGAGGGGCAGCAGACTGAGTGCATTTGTAGGTAAGAAGGAGAAGCTTGAATTGAATGCGGTATCTGATCGGAAGCCAGTGAAGTGACCTGAGGAGAGGGGTGATATTAGTATATCGGTTCTGGCGGAATATGAGATGTGCAGCAGAGTTCTGAACAGATTGAAGGGGGGATAGATGGCTAAGTTGGAGGCCGGTGAGGAGTAAGTTGCAGTAGTCCAGGTGAGAGGTAATGAGAGCGTGGACGAGAGTTCGGGTGGTGTGTTCAGAGAGGAAAGGGCGAATTTTGCTGATGTTAAAGAGGAAGAAGCGACAGGTCTTGGCTATCTGCTGGATATGCGCAAAGAAGGAGAGAGAGGAGTCAAAGATGACTCCGAGGTTGCGGGCAGATGAGACGGGGAGGATGAGGGTGTTATCAAGTGGGATAGAAAGTGGAGGAAGAGGAGAAGTGTCATGCTTTTCCTGCAGTTTTTGGGTTATGTTTACTAAGACACGTTACCGTGCCTATAAAGTTAAGGCACGTTAAAAGCTAATGCACCAATACATTCCTATAGGTGCGTTAGCATTTAACGCATGTTAAAAATGCTAACACGCCTATAGCACACTCTTGTAAACACAGGCATTTGTTTGTTAACAACATGCAACAACATGGGATATATCATTGACATTTCTCATGCCACTGCAAACAACAGCATATCCCTAGTAATTTTGTATCTTCCAATTAAGTAACCACTATGAATGATTATAACGAACATATATTTATATTTTATTATGCATGTGTATCAATTCTTTGCAATAGAAAAATTCTTCCTTTTAGCATATCCTGCTTCTTCTTCTAACACACATCATTCATACCTCACACCTTCACAATTAATGTTAATATTATATCCACAGAAATTCAAGACCATTAGTATAACATCAAGTAACAATGTTTTTAACCAATATGTTAACATCAAGTAACAGTTTTAAGGCACAGGTTTTAGTATGATTTACTGAACCACCAGTTATATTCAAAGAACATATTGGTTAAAAACACTGTTACTTGATGTTATACTAATGGTCTTGAATTTCTGTGGATATAATATTAACATTAATTGTGAAGGTGTGAGGTATGAATGATGTGTGTTAGAAGAAGAAGCAGGATATGCTAAAAGGAAGAATTTTTCTATTGCAAAGAATTGATACACATGCATAATAAAATATAAATATATGTTTGTTATAATCATTCATAATGGTTACTTAATTGGAAGATATTTGATTATATAGGGTAACCCCTAAAAATTAAGAGAGCTCAGTTATTGGGGATTATTAGTAATTTTGTAAAGACACATATGGGTGTATGTTGTTTTTATAAAGCATGTGGATTAGATTAGATTTATAAATTTCATATAATATCTCTACCCAAAGTGTTAAAATAATTTACAATAACAACAAAAAATTAACATAAAACAGAATACAAATCAGTGTATACAACATCATACAGCAATCCCAATTATTAATTATTTTTTTAGTTTACAATCTTGATATACCACATAGGGCCATTACTGGCTTCGATGTGATTTTAAAATTAATGAGAACAGAGGGAGAACAGTGAAAGATAGTAGGGGGGAGGCAAAGTTAAATAGGGGTAGATAAGAGGGAGGGGAGGCTTTGTCTAGGTATCCTGAGGAAAAGTTAGGGAAGGGGAAGGGAAAATGAAATGGGACTTGATATACCACCTTTCTGAAGTTTTTGCAACTACATTCAAAGCGGTTTACATATATTCAGGTACTTATTTTGTACCAGGGGCAATGGAGGGTTAAGTGACTTGCCCAGAGTCACAAGGAGCTGCAGTGGGAATTGAACTCAGTTCCCCAGGATCATAGTCCACTGCACTAACCACTAGGTTAGGTTTGAGGGCAGCTCTGAATTTGGAATAAGAGGCTTCCAAAAATAGGTGAGGGCAGTGTTCCAGAGTTTGGGGTCTGTGTAACTAAGAGCAGGCATGAGTTCTGTCTAGGCGAAGGAGAGTATGGGGTGGGAGTACAAGTTTGTTTATTTATTTATTGCATTTGTATCCCACATTTTCCTACCTTTTTGCGGGCTCAGTGTGGCTTACAATACATTATGAATAGTGGAAATACAATTTGTTACAATTCAGGTTATGGATTACATTGTGAAGAGTTGACGAGATGAGATCAAAATCATTAAGGAATCAATCAATTGAGAAGAACAATGAGACAGTGGAAGGAGAGAACAGGAAATTAGAGGTGCTATATGAAGTATGTGGTGTACATTTTTCTGTGAGTAGAGGTATGAGTGTGGTGAGATTAAGGGTTGAGAGTTCATAAATGGATGTATTAATGTATTACTGAACAGTGAGTGTGAGCTTTATGTGTTTTGGTTCTTTCCATAAATTTTCTCAAAAAGCTGTGTCTTCAATGACTTGTGGAAGTTGGTTTGTTCATTGCTGTGTTTCTAACTTAAAATCAGCAAACAGAATAAATTACTACAAAACATCAACAAAATTTAGTTAAAACTGTTGAAAAAAGTCACGTTTTCAAAAATTTGTGGAAACCATAATAAGAAGGAATACTACAAAGCATATCAGGTAAAGAATTCCAACGTGAAGATCCAATAGAAAAAAAGACTCTATTCTTTGTAATAGAAAGCTTAACTACATTCAAAGCAGGAAGCTGGAGAAGACCAGGAAACAGAGTAAATTTTGAAAGATAAACTGGAAGTCTTAAATGAAATGATTTCTATACCAGATACAAAATCTGGAATGTAATTCTTACAGACACAGACAGCCAAAGTAATGTACATAAGACAGGAGTAATACTATCATATTTCCTCCTCCTAGTTACTAGTCCAGCAGTACTGTTTTGCACTAATTGCAGTCTTTGTAAACTGGTCTTATTTATTCCCTAAAAAGGTGAGTTAGAGTAATCTAACATGCTGGTAACCAAAGCATGCACAGCTTTCCTTATTTTAAATTAATTCAGAAAAGATTTCAATTGACAAATCTTCTGAAGATGGGGAAAAAAACAAACAGTTCACAACATTCCCAATCTGTGGATCAAATTTCACTCCAAAAGTCACGGGGCTCATTTTTAAAACTCAAAAAAATGTCAGATGGACAATGTTTTTGCCAAAATGCCCAAATCACAATTTTTGAACCCCATTTTTTAAGATGGTTTACTATGATGTTCATATGCATTGAGTTCAAATCACAAGGGGACATGTTGGAGACAGGATCTGGGCATACCCAAAACTTGGATGTTTTTCTGCCATAATGAAGCAAAGCAAAAACTTCCAGGGCTAAAAGTTAGACATTTTAGCCTAGACCTGTTTCAATCACTATTAAGTCACAAAAAGGTATCCTAAATGATCAGATGATCACTGGAGGAATTAAGGCATGATCCCCTCCTTACTCCCCTAATGGTCACTGACCCCCCTCCCCCCCATTCCCCCACCCAAAAAAAAGATGTGAAAGAAACAACCTCTAGGACAGCTTCAGATGTTATGGCCATTCCTATTAGAGCAGCAAGCAGGTCCCTGGAGTAGCCTATTGGTCAGTGCAGTACACTGTAGAGAAGGAAATCCAGGCCCATATCCCACTCTAACTATTACACTTGTGGTAGAAAGTGTGAGCCTTCCAAAACCCTACTGTACCCACATATAGGTGAAACCTGCAGATATAAGGGCTATTGTAATGGTGTACGGTAAGTTTTTGATGGGTTTTAGAGGGTTTACTCTACAATATAAAGGGGTAATGGTGAGATGTTTTATTTGAGTTGGGTTGTTTGTCATGTTTCTCGTGCTTTGTACTTATTGTTTCATATAGTTCTCTTTATAAGGCGAATGCAAATAGGTGGGAAAAATGTGGGATACAAATGAAACAATAAAATAAAATGTGTACCTGGAACCTTTTATGTGAAGTCGACTGCAGTCCCCCCTAGCGTGCCCCACTGTTCTGCTGGGATGTCTGTGTGGCCAGTCTACTAAGAATGCTACCCCCTATACATATAACATAGTAACATAGTAGATGACGGCAGAAAAAGACCTGCACGGTCCATCCAGTCTGCCCAACAAAATAACTCATATGTGCTACTTTTTGTGTATACCCTACTTTGATTTGTACCTGTGCTCTTCAGGGCACAGACCGTATAAGTCTGCCCAGCACTATCCCCGCCTCCCAACCACCAGCCCCGCCTCCCAACCACCGGCTCTGGCATAGACCATATAAGTCTGCCCAGCACTATCCCCACCTCCCAACCACCAGCCCCACCTCCCACCACCGGCTCTGGCACAGACCGTATAAGTCTGCCCAGCACTATCCCTGCCAACCAACCACCAGCCCTGCCTCCCACCGCCGGCTCTGCCACCCGATCTCGACTAAGCATCCTAATGGCTTGTTTTTGTGCATCTTTCCTTTGGACTTTTTTTTTTTTTAATGTTCCAAAGTGATAGATGCACTGAGCACAAAAACATCCAGCAAATGGTCACTTTTGAAACAAGAAGTTGGACATTTTTCTAGTTTGAGAACGGCCTTGTTAATTATTGGATTTTTGTACGTTTTCTGCAAAATGTCCAAAATCGGATTTAGACATCATATTGAAAATGCCCCTCCACATCATTCAATAATGGAAGCGATTAATCTGTATCCTTAGGCATAACATGCAACACATGTTGTTTACTAGACAACCACATGGCAGAAGATATATCTGCATTCAAAATCAAATCGTGCTTACATAGCCAGTCTGTCAGATTTTTTAAGCCTTCAATTCAGTTTAGAGATGACATTCTCCTGGCCATCCTTCATAAAGATGACAAGCTGAATGTCATCTGCAAAAGAAAAAAAAAACTCTCTTTCCCAATTGTCTGGTAATTCTGCCAGTGGATCCAAATACAAATTAAAGAGAGTGGGTGAAAGGAGTGATCCTTGCGATACCCTCTCACCAACTCTCACTTATACAGATATGTGCCTTGATAGCCTGGACACACTATTACAGAATTACAATTTTCCTTTTTTAAAATCTTTGAGATAGACAATGAAAATGGAAGCAACATCATGTAATTTATTGTCTGTGATGACTCTTTCGGCAATGACTTCTTGAGAACAGAGACTGGGATCTGTGGTTCAGATCCTGATTCTGTTTTACATCCAACATGCACTAGTAGATAATTCTAACAGGCAGTTAATAGTTTTTCAAGCAGGGAAAACTTTCAGTGAAACTAAATCCTGTAACGTCTGTTCATACAAGAAAACTAAAGAACAAGCTGGTTAATATACTGTAAGCAAACCCCGTCTGCTTTTTTGGATTTTGGTGGTAGCAGTGGAGTACCAAAGGCGGGGCGGTGGGGGAGGTCTGCCTCTGGTGCATGCTGCAAGGGGGTGCAGGGAGCAGTTGTGCAGCTGTCAGCTCCATCGGTTCTCTGCTTCCTCTGATGTTACTTCCTGTTCTGGGGCAGGGAACATGCGGAGCTGAGAGTCGCATGACTGCTCCCTGCACTCCCAGAAGGTAAGAGCAGTGGCGTACCAAGGGGGGGGGGGGCGGTGGGGGCGGTCCGCCCCGGGTGTACGCTGCTGGGGGGGGGTGCTGTGGCGCGCGCCTGTTGCCCTGTTTCAGTCTGAGTTCGCAATTCGCATGTGTTCACTGCTCCCTCTGAGTCTGCCCCGGAACAGGTTACTTCCTGTTCTGGGGCAGACTCAGAGGGAGCAGTGAACACATGCGAATTGCGAACTCGGAGACAGGGCAACAGGCGCGCGCCGCGGCACCCCCCCCCCAGCGGCGTGCACCCGGGGGGGTGTCATTTCACCGGGGGGGGGGGGGGGGAAGAGGTGTCATTTCGCAGGGGGGGCGCTGCACCCGGGGGGGGGCACATCGGCGTTCCGCCCCGGGTGTCAGCTAGGGTCGGAACGCCACTGGGTAAGAGTGATGCGCTTGGAGAGATGGAGGTAATGCACAGGGGGTGTTGTAATTCATGGGGGGGGGGGCTGTGATTCGCTGGGGTGTGGATACGCCGGGGGGGGGGGGGGTGCAGCGGTGATCTGCCCTGGATGGCAGCAGACCTAGGAATACCACTGGAGGGTAGCTAGCCTTTTTCCTTACAAATTCTCCTCATCCTTAGCTGAAAGACACATAAAACAAGCTAATCTTGTTAAATGAAATCAAAAACAAAGTATGGCCCTGCTAAACCGTGACAAGCATGGTAGCAGCTGTGGACAACAAGTTTATAGGAGTTGATTTACTGAATGAATTTAAAGTTTGCCTACTATTGGTCTGGTTAAATAGATTTGAAGAGAAAGGTAAGAAATCGTTATAATATATGTTCTAAGTTTTCGGCTGGAGGCATCTTAGTCAACTCCCATAAAAACTGAATGACTACTTAAATGAAGCAAGGTTTATCATCTCAGTAGATTTTATAGTGATAGCTTTATTGTAGAAAAAGAACTTACTCTTTGAACAGAAGAAAGCTGCAATTTCCTTGAGCTTTAGCTTATGTCCTGGTTTCCATCCAAAATTTAAATCTTGTTTGTCTGCAATCTCAAATTTATGTTTCTTTTTTTTTTTTCTTTCTTCAGTCTAGGCTATTGTAAATATAGATAATGCTTCAGTAGTATTCAGCAGAAGCAAAGCAATTTGCCCTGTCAATGCATTTTTACCACCACCTGATAGGGATACCGATATTCACTCAGCTTCAAGAAATGGGACATAGAGGATACATTTAAATTTATTTGGAAAATAGATACCTGGGTTGCTGATGAAACTAAATCATTCCAAATGTGTTTTGACTGCTATTGAGAAGTGAACCACAATAATATTAGGCAGCTTGACAGGATGCTCTTTGCACTCTGTTCAAAGCTCAGAAATAACTGAGCAAACAGGTACACCTGTCAAATCAGTGTTCTTTAACCCTTTTCTACTTCTGTCCTACATTTCCTTCCTTGAGACAGTGTTCTATACATATTTATTTATTTATTAGGATTTATTTACCACCTTTTTGAAAGAATTCACTCAAGACGGTGTAGAGTAAGATACAATCTCCTGGATTCTAAATAATATGTTTAGATTTAGGTGCTGAAATTGGTGTGGATTTTATAACACTGCAAGTAACTTAATTGGAGGAGTAGCTTAGTGGTTAGTGCAGTGGACTTTGATCCTGGGGAACTGAGTTCGATTCCCACTGCAGCTCCTTGTGACTCTGAGCAAGTCATTTAACCCTCCATTGTCCCAGGTATAAATAAGTACCTGATATGTAAACCGCTTTGACTGTAGTTGGCAAAAACCACAGCAAGGCGGTGTATAAGTCCCTTTCCCTAATGAGTGCTGATAGCAGCACTGATTAGAATTTAGAGACACAAATTGCTAAGTGTATTCTGTAATGATGTGCGCTGAACTTCTAATGCATGGAGGCAAAAAGGGGCATGGTTATAGGTGGGGAAAATGGGTGTTTCATGGGTATTCTGATTTTTAGGTGCCTATGCCACAAAATGCCTAGCCACCCACCTGGGTTACACTGTGGCCACTTAGAGGGTCTATCCCCAGCACAACTTAGGTCAGCCTACACCTGCTACTTGTGCTCTACAGAAACAGCCTGCTCCCACTGACTGGGTCACAACCACCTCTGGGTCAGTCTCCCTCTCTCAAATTATCCCCAGTGATATCTCAGTTACTGGAGCCACACTCCCAGTGGTCCCACAGTTCCCAGAAAGCACTCACAGACCCAAAACACAAACCACCAAGATTCCTTATCAATCCAGACAGGCAGGGCAAACAAATAATTATGTTTATTCTCTTTAAAAATTTGAACAATGAACCAAAAGAAGTGCAATCAGCAAACAATAACAGGTAACTGAAATATGGATCAATTATAACACTAACTAAACATTTGTTTACTTCCTGAAAAGTACCTGTTCACCAGTTATCAAACACAACTTTTGTTTACAGGGCTTCAGCAAAGAGCTCTCTATCTCTCTTTTCCTGGGCTGAAACTGGAGCAAAAGCTAGTACAATTGAAATGAAAAAAAGCTCCTGGGCCAATCAGAGCCCAGTCAATAACAACATTTGAAAAAAGCTGGTTACATCACTCAGGCATTTCCTTATCTGTGTTAACTAAGGAAAGAAAGATCAGTTCTTTGTAACAGCTTTAAGCATAAACATGCACCATCTTCTGGCCAAACTAGAGACATACACTTCAGAATTAATTAAGGCGGGAAAGTATCCAATACAGTTTACAGGCTACACACTGTTTATTCACAGCCTAGTTGTAAAATATGGTCCACTGCACCTAAATCTATGCACCAGGATTTACACCATGTTTTTGTTGGTATAAATGGATGCGAGTAGATTTAGGCACTGAAATATTAATTTAGCATATTCTATAATCAGCTCCTAAATGTAGGTGCCGATTATAGAATACACTTAGTCGGCACTGATTTCAGTGCCAATTTTTTTAGGCACCATATATAGAATTTTCTCTAGTAGTACTAGAGCTGTAGCATTTATGCTAAGTGGTATGTCCCAGAGAAGTGAACTTTTTGAGTAGTCTTGAGAGGGAGATGTTCAGGGGAGAATGGAATTGGATTTTGGTATAAGAAGCAGCATTATGCACTAGAAAGAACTGAAAGAAATTATTGAAGATCTTGGTGAAGTTATAAGCTCTTGGGGGGAAAGAGAAAATCCCCAATTGCAAAATGCTTCTAGACAGCAAGAACAGCTTTCCAGAAAGTAAAAGAGAAGGAGGTGCCCAAAAGGTTTGCCTGCCTAAGGACTACTAAAACCTTAATCCTGTCCTGGTCTGATCATCCCACTTTCCCCCAGATTGTAGGTATGGCAACCCAAAGTTGAGCGTCCACTTCTGAGATGTGCACACAAATAAACAAATTGTTTAATGAGCTCTGAACCATCAATAATTTGGTGCTAACAACCAATTGTTGACATTAATTGGCACTCAATAAAATTTGTGCACATATCTGAATGTGCACTATTCTATATGGCATGGTGCCTAACTCCCATGGCATGTATCTCAAAAGGGAGCATGGCCATGTGTGTGTCAAGGCATTCTGAAAAGTTGCACACAGAATTGCAGAATACTGCCTAATCGTGCTTAACTTTGGCACTGGAATTTACACCAAGTTCAGCAGGCATAAATCCAGGAGAGGGTTGGACCAGGAGCAGGACCAATGGTAAAAGAAGGGCTGGATTAGGGAGTAGAGTGTTCTTTGCTCTGCTCCACTCCCTCCCCTCCTCTTTCCTGCAAGGTTGCATGAAAGGGAGGGGTTGAAGGAGAATTACCCTGCTAATCTGGAGTTAGAAAAGAAGTGGTGGAACTGTGTTCCAGGCCATTCCCTCAGAAATTAAGCCCTGCTTGATTCACATTCCACTGTTCTATTTATTTATTTGGATTTTACTCACACCTTTTTCATTGGCAGCTCAAGGTGAGTTACATTCAGGTATAGTGGGTATTTCCCTGTTCCAGGAGGGCTCACAATCTAGGTTTGTAGCTGAGGAAATGGAGGGTTAAGTGACTTACCCAAGATCACAAGGAGCAGCAGTGGGTTTGGAACTGGGCACGTCTGGAGTTCCAAGACTGGTGCTCTAACCACTAGGTCACTTCTCCACTCCTAGGTTATTCTAGGTTATCTGACTACTAGGTTATTCCTCTATTCTGTTATTTAAAACCATATGATCTGATCACTAGTGCTCAGGTGAGCACCTTCCTGGACAATAGATATGCTTCTTCTGTTTGAAAGTAGCAGGTCCAGTTTTACCACTTCCTTTATGGATTCCATCACTATTTGTTTGAGGGCAGTCCTTTGAAAAAAAAAAGTGCAGAATCTTGAAAATGATTTAGCCAATGGAGTATTTCAATTCACAGCCAGCAAGTTCAAATTTAGAATCTCCCACAAACACTACTCTTTCGTCATTCTCAGTTGAGTTCATCCACATGATCGAGGGGTCCTTTTACAAAGGTGCGCTGAAAAATGGCTTGCGGTATTGTAGGCATGGGTTTTGGGCATGCACCGATCCATTTTTTAGCGTGCCTGTAAAAAAGGCCTTTTTAAATTTTTGCTGAAAATGGACGTGCGGCAAAATGAAAATTGCCACGCGTCCATTTTGGGTCTGAGACCTTACCGCCAGCCATTGACCTAGTGGTAAAGACTCACACAGTAACCAGGCGATAATGTCCTACATGCACCAAATGCCACTTGGCGTGCATCCTTTATGTGTGCCCAAAAATAAAAAATATTTTTCAGATGCGCGTATCGGACGCACGCCAAAAATGAAATTACCGCAAGAGCCATGTGGTAGTCAGGCGGTAACTCCATTTTGGCTTGCATTGGGTGCACGTAGACACTTTCGTGGCTTAGTAAAAGGACCTCCAAATGCTGTGGACAAATGTGCCATCAATCCTTTTCAAGACAACCTACAGCGCATCCTTCTTTCTCTGAGTTCGATACATTTCTGTTGCTTTGATATTATGTTTCACATTGAGAGTGGACGAAAGTGAACTTTTGGAGGTGATGGGTATAAAATGTTGGGAGGAGAGAAGAAGGCAAAAGAGGCAGTAAGCTAGATTTGAGAGACAAAAGTTGAGTCAAGAGGTTCATCTGCAAGAAAACAAAGAAAAAAAGTATAAGGGTGCAATGCAAAATGATTGTTATAGAAATGGACGCATAGATAAGATGGGAAATGGAGAAAGAGGAAGAATAATATAGCAAGAGAAGGAAAGCTAAGGAGATGGGAGGGGTTCACAGATGGTAAGGTAGGCAAGTACAGCTGAATGGAAAGTAGAGATACAGGATCAAGATTGCAGCATAGGAACAGGTTGCTACAAAACCTGTTAAAGTTTAATGATACAGTTAGAAATAATGTATCTCTCATACATATGTAATAGCAGAACATTTTGATACTTCTGTATCAAAGACACTGCATAAATCGCATTCCAATGTGAAAGAAGGGGAGTATAGATGAATAGGAATGGCAGAGTGGAATAGAAGATGAGGAATAAGTTAGGAGGAGGAAGAGATGAAGGGAAAAAAAGATTTGGGAGCTGACAATGATGGATGAAAATTGAGGGTGATAAAGGACTGCAGCTGCATAGGCATCAGCTATGAATGTGTGGATGACTTTTGGAGATGGTGTGTGTACGTGTGCATGAGTGTGCATGAGAGTGGTATGTGTGTTATGAAAGATGTATGTGCCTGTGTAACAAACTTTAAACTGAACACATCTCAAAATGGTGTATGTGTAAGATAAATATTGCTGACTTTTTCAACTGATAAAGAGCTATGTGTAGAGCTAACATTTATGAACAGAGACAAAGAATTCCCCCCCCTAATTATTTAAACATTTTCCACTTTTAGGGGCCCTTTTACAAAGCTGCAGTAAGCACTAAAGTGTGTTTACCACAGGAAAAGAAAATTTGCAGGGTGCTCTGAGGCACCTCGCAGCAGGGGCGTACCAGACTTCGGCGGGAGGGGGATCCAGAGGCTGAGATGAGGGGGCACATTTTAGCCCCCCCAGGCGCCGCTGACCCCCCCCCCCCCCCCGTCATTTTTACCCCCACCACCACCATTTTTGACCCCTCCCACTGGCACCACCACCTTTGACACCCCCCCAGTGCCAACCCTTTTGACCCCCTCTTCCCACTGCCGCCAACCCTCCCCGGTCAGACTCACAGAAACAGAAGCGTACCCTTGCAGATCAGCAACACAGCCACGCTGGAGAAGAGAACTTCGGCTGGTGGGGGTTTGGAACCCCTGCTAGCAAAGGTACCCGACGGCAGTGGTGGCAGGGGAGGGTTGGCGGCAGAAGGGGGGTCGAAGGGGTTGGTGGCAGGGGGCCAGGGCCAAATCTACGGGGACCCATGCCCTCTTGGCCCCACTTAGCTACGCCCCTGCCTCGTTGTGATTTTGCCATGTGTGAGCGCTACCCATACACTAAAAAGTAAAATGTTTTTTTTTTTTGGTGCACGGGGCATGTCTGGGGGTGGAGAGTGGGCATGCCCTGCACTAATCAGTTAGCACAGCTATATTGCTGTGTCCTGATTAGCGTGAGCTTAGTGCATCAGCCCTTGCTGCCTACATAATGGATGGTGATAAAAGCTCACACGCTAATCAGTTTTAAATTGCCATATGCTAATGGCAGAAAGTCACTGTTGGTTTGAACTGCACTGTTTGGATGATAGTTTATTGCCAATTCTTGTAAACTGAGTTTGATTCCCACTTCAGGCACAGGCAGCTCCTTGTGACCCTGGGCAAATCACTTAACCCTCCATTGCCCCATGTAAGCCGCATTGAGCCTGCCATGAGTGGGAAAACGCGGGGTACAAATGTACCAAAAATAAAAAATATAATAAACTTGAGTTTTCTTTCCTCCTGTGATGTGTTGCTTTGCTTTAAGCTTTCTTAAGCTGACATAGCAATATAAGAGCCGTTTGAATTATCAAATGTTGAGGTTTTCTTTTCTGCACTATAGTTTTTTAAGTATATGAACAATTAAAAAACTATTGAATTAGAAACAATTTGTATTTATTGATTTTCTGTGTTTTGACATTGTTTCACTCCACTTTGATTTATTTGTAAAATAAATACAACAAATAGAAAGTTTGGACATTTTACCCCAGCGGTAAGAATGGCCTCAGCACATGACAAAGGCCCATTTTTACCACTGTTTGGTAAAAAGGTCCCTTAGAGGGGCATAATCGAACGGGGCGCCCAAGTTTTCCTGAAGGCGTCCTCGCAGGAAGTCCCCGCGAAGGGGCGGGGAAACCCGTATTATCAAAACAAGATAATACGGTCGGGGACGCCCAAATCTCAACATTTAGGTTGACCTTAGAGATGGTCATCCTTAAAGATGGTTGTCCCTGATTTTTGGTGATAATGGAAACCGAGGATTCCCATCTCAGAAACAACCAAATCCAAGCCCTTTGGTCTTGGGAGGAGCCAGCATTCGTAGTGCACTGGTTCCCCTCACATGCCAGGACACCAACCGGGCACCCTAGGGGGCACTGCAGTGGACTTCAGAAAAAGGTCCCAGGTGCATAGCTCCCTTACCTTGTGTGCTGAGCCCCACAAACCCCACTCCCCACAACTGTACACCACTACCATAGCCCTTAGGGATGAAGGGGGGCACCTAGATGTGGGTAAATTGGGTTTCTGGGGGGGTTTGGAGGGTTCACATTTACCACCACAAGTGTAACAGGTAGGGGGGATGGGCCTGGGTCCACCTGCCTGAAGTGCACTGCACCCACTAAAAACTGCTCCAGGGACCTGAATACTGCTGTCTTGGAGCTGGGTATGATATTTGAGGCTGGCATAGAGGCTGGAAAAAAATGTTTAAAAATTTTTTTAAGGGTGGAAGGGGGTTAGTGACCACTGGGGCAGTAGGGGGAGGTCATCCCCGATTCCCTCTGGTGGTCATCTGATCATTTAGGGCGCATTTTTGTGGCTTGGTCATAAAAAAAAAGGACCAAGTAAAGTCGTCCAAGTGTTCCTCAGGGACGCCCTTCTTTTTTCCATTTTCAGCCGAGAACTCCCATATGTTAAGCACCCCCCAGTCTCGCCTTCGCTATGCTTCCGAAATGCCCCCATGAACTTTGGTCGTCCCCGCGACGGAAAGAAGTTGAGGACACCCAAAATCGGCTTTTGATTATGCCGATTTGGGCGACCCTGTGAGAAGGACGCCCATCTCCCGATTTGTGTCGAAAGATGGGCGCCCTTCTCTTCTCTTTCAAAAATAAGCCTGTTAGTATTATACAATGTGCTTGGTTGTAGACCAGAATGAAGAGGATTAACAATAATACTCTTGTGCATTAATTTGAGCTTTTAAATTAAATTGCATCAATATTTTACTACCATAGGCATTTGGATGCTGATATTATATATTTTTCTCATAAATTCAGTTTAGAGCTGTTAATTATAGGACCTCAAGGCAGCTTACAATGTAATTGTCAAGAATGCCAGACATAACCCCCCCCCCCCCAAAAAAAAAAAAAAAAACAACAACAACAACCAAAAAACAGGGCAACATAGTAGAAACAAAAAAAAAATGTTAAAAGTTAAAATTCATTAATTTAGAGAGGATGGTGACAAAAGGGATGGACAGAAAACACCCGCTGAGAAAGCAGTCCATGGCTTTAATCCCAACCAAATACAGTGGAAAATAATCAGGTTTAACCCCAGCTTTTAACTTATGTTCTTCTCTCTACCATTTGTAATTTATGGTGACAGGTCTCTTTCAGAGTAATTTTTATTTCTGTTATTTGAATGAATTTCTAGAATAAGTGTTTATGAAACAGTATGCTATGCAAACAAATGTACATTAACAGATCCAAGACACTCTGGGGCCCTTTTACCAAGCTGCGGGAAAAAGGGCCTTACACTGGCGGTGGGGTTTGTTTTTCCTTTGTACCAGGACCCTTTTTACCACAGCAAGTAAAAAAGCCCCTGAGCGCACGCCATTTCTGTGGGATAAAGAAAAACCCTGCAAATGGCTTGCACGGCGGTAACCCGGCAGTAATCAGGCAATGCCACATGATGTCCAGTTACCTCTGGGTTAGCACAGGGGTCCATATAGTCACCTCAATGGGTGACAGTAAGGGCTGCTGCATAGTCACGTGGTAAGAGTTCTTTCACCATGTGGCCATTTTTTTTTTTTTGGGGGGGGGGGGAAGTTTACCAGCTGCAGAAAAAAGGGCAAGGCCCTATTTCTCGCAGCTTGATAAAAAGACCCCTAAGTCACATAGGGGGTCGTTTACTGAAGGTTAACTCGAGTTATCTGCAGCAGGGCCCATTTTATTCCTATGGGCCCTGCTGCAGATAGCTCCCCCATAAGGGGGTGTGACCATGGGTGGGGCAATCTATGCACGCTGTTATAGAATACACCTACTCTGCACCTAATTTGTGGCTTACATAGTACCGGAGAGGCCTTTGCTGGCTCCGGTGTGAACCAATACAGGGTGATGTTGTGGTAAGATCAAGTTCATGTGGCACAGCCACATTAGGGAATCGGAGAACGGAAGAGTTGTGTTATGTCCATTACGTGCTTTAGTTTGGTTGTGCTGCAGAGATTTATTTATTTATTTATTTGCAGCATTTGTATCCCCCATTTTCCCACACACTAGCAGGCTCAATGTGGCTTACAAGACACCGTATTGGTAAACGCCAAGTGTTTAACAAATACAATTAGAAATAGGATCAGGGAAGGTAGGGACAAGTGGGTAAAATAAGTGACAAAGAAATAAGAAATAGCAATGTCCTTTGAATCAGTAGTTGTAGATTAGGCATTTAAGTTGGATCGGTAGGGTATGCCTTTTTAAACAGGTTAGCTTTTAATGATTTCCGGAAGTTTAGGTGGTCTTACGTCGTTTTCAAGGCTTTTGGTAATGCGTTCCACAGTTGTGTGCTTATGTAGGAAAAACTAGATGCGTAAGTTGTTTTGTATTTAAGTTCTTTGCAGCTTCAGTAGTGCAGATTTAGATAAGATCGCATGTATTTCTATAAATTCAGATGTATTTCTAATTGATAAGTCGATCAAGTCTGTCATGTACATATAAGTACATAAGTACATAAGTAATGCCACACAGGGAAAAGACCAAAGGTCCATCGAGCCCAGCATCCTGTGCACGACAGCGGCAAATCCAGGCCAAGGGCACCTGGCACGCTTCCCAAACAAACAAACATTCTATACATGTTATTCCTGGAATTGTGGATTTTTCCCAAGTCCATTTAGTAGTGGTTTATGGACTTGTCCTTTTGGAAACCGGCTAACCCCTTTTAAAACTCTGCTAAGCTAACCGCCTTCCCCATGTTCTCCGGCAACGAATTCCAGAGTTTAATTATGCGTTGGGTGAAGAAAAATTTTCTCCGATTTCTTTTAAATTTACTACACTGTAGTTTCATTGCATGCCCCCTAGTCCTAGTATTATTGGAAAGCGTGAACAGACGCTTCACATTCACCTGTTCCACTCCACTCAATATTTTATATACCTCTATCATGTCTCCCCTCAGCCATCTCTTCTCCAAGCTAAAAAGCCCTAGCCTCCTTAGTCTTTCTTCATTGGGGAAGTCGTCCCATCCCCGTTATCATTTTAGTCGCCCTTCGTTGCACCTTTTCCAATTCTACTATATCTTTCTTGAGATGCGGCGACCAGAATTGAACACATTACTCAAGGTGCGGTCGCACCATGGAGCGATACAAAGGCATTATAACATCCTCACACCTGTTTTCCATACCTTTCCTAATATTACCCAACATTCTATTTGCTTTCCTAGCCACAGCAGCACACTGAGCAGAAGGTTTCAGTGTATTATCGACGACAACACCAAGACCCCTTTCTTGGTCCGTAACTCCTAACGTGGAACCTTGCATGACGTAGCTATAATTCGGGTTCTTTTTTCCCACCTTCAACTTGCTCACATTAAACGTCATCTGCCATTTAGCCGCCCAGTCTCCCAGTCTGGTAAGGTCCTTCTGTAATTTTTCACAATCCTGTCGCGAGTTAACAACTTTGAATAACTTTGTGTCATCAGCAAATTTAATTACCTCGCTAGTTACTCCCATCTCGAAATCATTTATAAATATGTTAAAAAGCAGCAGTCCTAGCACAGACCCCTGAGGAACCCCACTAACTACCCTTCTCCATTGTGAATACTGCCTATTTAACCCCAATCTTTGTTTCCTATCCTTCAACCAGTTTTTAATCTACAATAGGACATTTCTTCCTATCCCATGACCCTCCAATTTCCTCTGTAGCCTTTCATGAGGTACCTTGTCAAACGCCTTTTGAAAATCCAGATACACAATATCAATTGGCCCCCCCTTTGTCCTCATGTTTGTTTACTCCTTCAAAGAATTGAAGTAAATTGGTCAGGCAAGATTTCCCCACACAAAAGCCGCTCTGACTTGGTCTCAGTAATCCATGTCCCTGGATGTGCTGTGTAATTTTGTTTTTGATAATAGTCTCTACCATTTTCCCCGGCACCAACGTCAGACTCACCGGTCTATAATTTCCCAGATCTCCCCTGGAACCTTTTTTAAAAATCGGCATTACATTAGCCACCCTCCAATCTTCCGGTACCACGCTCGATTTTAAGGCTAAATTACATATCACTAACAGTAGCTCCGCAAGCTCATTTTTCAGTTCTATCAGTACTCTAGGTAACTATCAGTACTCTAGGTAACTCGGGGCTTCTCCGTAGATGATTTTCTAGCTTATTTTCGAAAGGGAAGGACGCCCATCTTCCGATACAAATCTGGAGATGGGCGTCCTTCTCCCGAGGTCGCCCAAATAGGCATAATCGAAAGCCGATGTTTTGCATCCTCAACTGTGTTCCGTCTCGGGGACGACCAAAGTTCACAGGGGTGTGCCAGCAGTGTACCAAAGGTGGGACGGGGGCATGGTTAAGAGATCGGCGTCCTCGGCCGATAATGGAAAAAAGAAGGGCATCTCTCACAAGCATTTGGCCGATTTTACTTGGTCCAATTTTTTTCACGACCAAGCCTCAAAAAGGTGCCTGAACTGACCAGATGACCACCGGAGGGAATTGGGGATCACCTCCCCTTACTCCCCCAGTGGTCACCAACTTCCTCCCACCCTCCCACCCCAAACATTTTAAAACATTTTTTGCCAGCCTCTATACCAGCCTCAAATGTCATACCCAGCTTCATCACAGCAGTATGCAGGTCCCTGGAGCAGTTTATAGTGGGTACTGCAGTGCATTTCAGGCAGGCGGACCCAGGCCCATCCCCCCTACCTGTTACACTTGTGCTGGTAAATGTGAGCCCTCCAAAACCCACCCGAAACCCATTGTACCCACATCTAGGTGCCCCCCTTTACCCTTTAAGGGCTATGGCAGTGTTGTACAGTTGTGGGTTTTTTTTGGGGGGGGTGTTGGGGGCTCAGCTCCGAAGGTAAGGGAGCTATGCACCTGGGAGCATTTTATGAAGTCCACTGCAGTGCCCCCTAGGGCATGTGAAGGGGGACCAGTGCACTACGAATGCTGGCTCCTCCCACGACCAAAGGGCTTGGATTTGGTCATTTTTGAGTTGGGCGTCCTCGGTTTCTATTATGGCCAAAAACCGTGGACGGCCATCTCTAATGTCAACCATCTCAACATTTAGGTTGACCATTTCTTAGGTCGACCTAAATGTTGAGATTTGGGCGTCCCTGACCGTATTATCGAAATGAAAGATGGACGCCCATCTTGTTTCGATAATACGCGATGCCCTGCCCCTTCACGGGGACATCTTCAGAGATGGGCACCCCCGTTCGAAAATGCCCCTCTTTGTGAACCAGGATGCAGATTTTGAAGGTGATGCGTTCTTTGATTGGGAGCCAGTGTAGTTTTTTCACGGAGTGGTTTTGCGCTTTCAAATCGTGTTTTACCAAATAAAAGCCTGGTTGCCGTGTTTTGAGCAGTCTGAAGTTTCTTTAAGGTTTTTTCTTTACATCCCGCATAAATTCCATTGCAGTAATCTAAGTGGCTTAGTACCATTGAGTGTATCAGGTTGCGAAATGTTTCCCTCGGGAAGAATTGCTTCATGCGTTTGAGTTTCCACATTGAGTGGAACATTTTCTTTGTTGTGGATGCCACTTGGCTCTATTGTGTTAAGTTACGGTCCATTGTAACGCCGAGGATTTTCAAGCTGTCTTAGATAGGAAGGGTATGATCTGGGGTGTTGATACTTGTGGAGATGTCCGCGCTGTATTGGGATGAGAGGATGAGACAGTGCGTTTTTTCTTTATTGAGTTTTAGTTGAAATGCATTTGCCCATGAATCCATGAAGTTCAGACCGAGCTTGATTTTGTTGGTGATTTCTGTCAGTTTGGTTTTGTAAGGAATGTATATTGTGACATTGTCTGCATATATGAAAGGGTTAAGGCCATGGTTGGATAAGGACTTGGCAAGTGGGGTCATCATTAAGTTGAATTGGATCGGTGATAGCGGTGATCCTTGCGGTACTCCACAGTCTGCTTTCCACGGTGATGATATGTTTGAATTTGATTTTACTTGATATGTTCTTGTGGTTAGGATGCCCTTGATCCAGTTAAGTATGTTTCCACCAATCCCGAACTTATCTAGTAATCTTATTAATATATTATGATTTACCATGTCGAATGTATTAGACATGTCGAATTGGAGGAGAAGGATGTTTTTGCCTGTTGCTATTTCCTGCTTGAATTTGGCTAGAAGAGTAATACTGTTTCCGTGCTGTGGAGGGGGCAAAAGCCTGACTGTGATTCGTGTAATATTGAGAATTTGTTTATGCAATCTGTAAGTTGTTTGGTTACCATGCTTTCCATCAGTTTGACCACCAACAAGATAGATGCTACTGGATGGTAGTTAGTGATTTTGTTTGTTTTTTTCTTGGTATATTTTGGTATTGGGGTGAGTAGGAGATTGCCATTTTCCTTAGGGAAGAGGCCTTGCTGAAGCATGTAATTTAGGTGGGATGTGAGGTCTGCTATGAAGTGGTCAGGGGTGGATTTCGTTAGGTAGCTGGGACAGGTATCTAGTTTACAGTGAGTGTTGGAAAACCTACTAATCACCTGGGTAACTGTTTCAACGGTAAGGAGGGCGAAGTTTAACCAGGTCCGATTTGCCGGGTATTCTTCAATGGTTGGGTCCAATTCATTAAGGAAGTTTTCAATGTCGGTGTTGTTCTGAGGCAGTGTGTTGAGTAGGTTTACAATTTTTTCATTGAAGTACTTCGCAAGTTTATCTGCAGATGGGATGTCTGTATTTGTGGTAGTGACCAAGTTGGTGTCTAGGAGTTTGTTCATGAGTTGGTATAATTTCTTCATGTCTTTGTAATCTGTCCCTATTTTGGTTTTATAGTATGATCTTTTGGCCTGTCTTATTGTGTATTTGTATTTTCTTTGTATTTGTTTCCATGTGTTGAGTGTATGTTCATCTTTTGTTTTATTCCATGCTCGTTCGAGTTTCCTGGTTTGTGTTTTTAACTTTTTCAGTTCATCGTTGAACCATGGTGTTGAGTTATGCTTGCGTAGTGTTCTTGTTCATAAGGGCGCAATTTCATCTAGTATGCTTTTGCATCTTTTGTCCCATTCTATGAGGTAGTATATGGAGTCTGTTTGTGTTGCCCATTCATTATTGTATATTAGTTGTCAGAATGTTTTCATGTCTACTTGACCTCTTGTGCTGTAGGATGTATGTTCTTTTATTCGTTGTATACCCTTCTTCCGCCAATGTAGGGATAAGTTTAGTTTGTAGTGGTCGGTCCAGGGTGTCTCTGTCCATTTCATATTTGTTATTGTTAGGTTCTGGTCTGTTGAGAATTTGTGTGAGATGTGATCAAGTGTGTGTCCTTTGACGTGGGTTGCTTGCATTTGTGGCCATTTGAGATTGCATAAACTGAGACATTCTTTACATTCTCGTGTGTTGATAGAGTTTGGGTCTTCTAAGTGAAGGTTGATGTCTCCTAGTACTAGTGTATTGGAGTTGGTTACATATGTGTTTAAATGAAGTCCATGAAGTTGGTCTGGCCTTCATTCCAATTACCTGGAGGTCTGTAAAACAAGACACAATTCACATGATCGCATAGGGTTTTGTTGTGGATTCTGATTGAGGCAATTTCAAGTTGAGGTGTTATGGACTCAGCAGTGGTTTCGGTGGTAAAGTGGGACTGATAGATTAGTGCTATGCCTCCGCCTCTCTTTTCTTTTCTGGTCCAGTGTGTGGTTTTGTATCCTGGAGGGCACAGGTCTAGGATTATAGGGTCCTTTTGGTCATGAATCCAAGTTTTAGTGAGGAAGAGTAGGTCGAGGTTTTCTGACATGATCCAGTCTGTTAGTATTGCTGTTTTATTTACAGTGAATCTGGCATTGATGTAGCCCACTTGGATTGTTTGGAATGGGTCTTCTGTATTTGGTGTTAAGTGGACTTTTGTTAGTTGTCGTTTCTTTGTTGAGGTAAGTTTGTTTGGACCCTTCTTTCCCTTCTGTTGTGGTTGTTCGCATGTAAGTGTTCTTCCTTTGTTTAGGTTGTTAACAGTTTGGTGAGGTGTGGTGTATTTGATCAATCTATGATGATTGTGTAGTATGGGTATGATGTTGTTTTCTGCAAGTGGGGTGGTTAGTGTTGAGTGGATCATTGTTAGGGAGTAGATTATTAGGAGTAGTTTGAGGGTATTCATTATGGTATATATTTCCTGTGGTTACTATTAAGATCGTGTTGCCCCAATCTGCTCTCCTCACAAGCTTGCCTTCTCTGGTTGATCAAATGCAGTGCGAAAGGCTCCTTTTTTAGGCACGCCCATCCTGCTGAAGGTGTCTTCAGTTGACTAGCAATTATTCAGTTTTTACTTTGGTTTTTACTGTCAGGCCTTTCAAACCTTGTCAGTTGTAAAGTCTCAATATCTTGAAATATAATAGGCACTTTTCTCACGGTCTGGTGATTGGACGCGTTGGCCAGGGCACAGAGACTCCGCAACCCTGGGAGCTGTGTCTATGTTGGAGGTAGACACCAGAGGGCTACTGCTTTGCTCTTAACCCCTCGGAGCCTGTCTCCGGGGCCTCCGCCGCGTTTCCCCTTCTCCTCTTGTCGCTGCTGGTGCGCTCTGGTCTCGGTGCTGTCAACTGAGCCCTCGGCAGCCTCAGCGATTCCCTCTGAGAGCATCCTCATGCCTCCATAACTCCCATGCTCCTGGGGCAGCTCAACTGGACAGTGCTCCCCTTTCCTGCTGCCGTCTGAGGAACCGGCAGGCGAGGAGGCACAGCCGGGCGCATGACCACTTCCACACAGCCCGTGCAGTCCCCCGTCGGAGAGGCTCGATCATCTCTCCCTGCTCTGGGTGGGCAGGTGGGTGAGGAGGCAGAGTCAGGCACACGGTCGCTGTCCTGTGAGCCTCGTGCGGTCCCCCATTGGGAGAGGTTAGGATGCCTCTCCCTGCTCCTAGGGCGACAGCAGTGCCATTCGCCGGACCCGCACGGGCTCCCTGAGCACCGTCTGCTGCCTCATGTGGTCCCCCGTGGGGGCAATTCAGACTGGTGCCCGATTAACTCAGCACAGGTTAGGGCATCTGTTTTTGCCTATGTGCGTGAGACTAGCAAGTTAGTTGCACCTTCCATTAAAACCTTGTGAAACGAGTCAAGCTTTTACTTACTTCCTGAAAGCCTTTCAGGGAGTGCATTCCAGTGAGTGGGGGCTACTCTGGAGAAGACTAACTATAATACCTTAATAGAGTCAAATATAATTCTTAGCAAGGTAAGGCCCCCATGGTATCTCAGTTTTGCCCTCAGCTATAGGACTTCATATCTCTGGTTACTGCTTTGAAATTCTTAGTTAGCCTTAACAAATACCTGAGGGCAAAGGAAATCCAGATAGTGTATAATTTTGCAGTTCCCTGCTACCTATTCAGGTTTGAATAGTGAGAGCCTTTGGTACTGTGTGATGCTGGCATATTAAGCCCCCTGATGAAACAATAGATCAAATAGCTTTTGACTTCTATTTTTATATGTTTTATATTATGTATTTAGAATTGATTACACTTTGGCCAATTTCCAATGTTAGTGCTGCTAACCAAAAACAAAAGAGATGATACACTTCTTAAAGCTTTTAATCTAAAAGAATGCTTAAAATAAAAGTTTTACTTCACTTGACTAGGAAGAAGATTTATTTAATGTACTGTATTTATTTAGATTTAGCTCACAATTTTTGTTAGTATCTCAAGGCAAGTTACTTTGAGGTATAATAGGTATTTTTCCTGTCCCCCGAGGGCTTACAACCAAAGGGTTCTGTTTTCTAACCTGCATTATAACAATACTTCATGTTCTGGGGCAGACTCAGAGGGAGCAGTGAACACATGCGAATTGCAAACTCGGAGACAGGGCAACAGGCGCGCGCCGCGGCACCCCCTGCAGCGGCATGCACCCGGGGGGGATGTCATTTCGCCGGAGGGGGGGAAGAGGTGTCATTCCGCCGGGGGGGGGGGGGTCGCGCTGCACCCGGGGGGGGGGGGGGGGGTGCATCGGCGATCAGCCCTGGGTGCCAGCCAGCGTCGGAACGCCACTGCGTGAATGTCTGTATCATATTTCCTCTATCTCTCCTTTTTTCTCGTGTATACATATTCAGGTCTTTCAGTCTCTTCTCATACATCTTTTGGCATAAATCTTGTATGATTTTTTTTTTTGCCTTAAGACTGTCCTTGGACTTTCTTCAAATCAGTCATCTTACTTTCTAATTCTTCCTACTTTCTTACTCATCTATATGTTACAACTTTGCCTTACACTTCACTACCAATTATAATTTTCTATTACATATTGTGTTGACATTGCTAGTATACCATGCCATACTTTGTATTGTTTTCAAATATTTTTACTGCTGTAATTGCCTATTGCTCATGTTTGATCTATTCTTACTGTACACCGCCTTGAGTGAACTCCTTCAAAAAGGTGATAAATAAATCCTAATAAATAAATAAATTTGGCCTCCAAAACTGGACACAATACTCCAGGTGGGGCCTCACCAAAGACTTGTTACAGAGGCATCAAAACCTCCTTTCTTCTTCTGCTTGTGCCTCTCTCAATGCCGCCTATTATTATTTTATTAAAATGCGAGAAGCGGGGAGAGCGTAACTCACATGAAGTCATAGATGCAACCCTGGCTTCCTTTCTGGTAGATGACGGCAGAAAAAACCCCTCATATGGTCCATATCCAATGTGCTCAACAAGATATAGCATAAGAAATGATATCATTTATTAAATTTAATATACTGTCCTTTTTGAGATACAAGTCAGAGTGGTTCACAATACAATAATACAATCAAAAATGAAACTAAAATCAGAACTCCATAATACGACAGGAAAAAATCAATCAACCAAAAAGTAGATAATATATATAATTCTCTCATTCAGGAATTGTAGTCAGCATACTACATATGCAAAACTGGTCCTTATCTGCCTTAATAAATGTACTCACTCTGCTGCTTCCCAGTATCTCTCCACACTCGTCCTTCCCTACACCCCTTCCCGTGCACTCCGCTCCATGGATAAATCCTTCTTATCTGTTCCCTTCTCCACTACTGCCAACTCCAGACTTCGCGCCTTCTGTCTCGCTGCACCCTATGCCTGGAATAAACTTCCTGAGCCCCTATGTCTTGCCCCATCCTTGGCCACCTTTAAATCTAGACTGAAAGCCCACCTCTTTAACATTGCTTTTGACTCCTAACCACTTGTAACCACTCGCCTCCACCTACCCTCCTCTCTTCCTTCCCGTTCACATTAATTGATTTGATTTGCTTACTTTATTTATTTTTTTTCTATTAGATTGTAAGCTCTTTGAGCAGGGACTGTCTTTCTTCTCTGTTTGTGCAGCGCTGCGTATGCCTTGTAGCGCTATAGAAATGCTAAATAGTAGTAGTAGTAGTAGTAGTTAATTTACTCACGTTAATATCAATAATGTAACTTGTATTAAACTTTATAAACTGCATCATTTATGGAAATCTAAAAGCACCTCCAGAGTCAAGGAACATTTCCTTATTTGGTAACCTTATACCTAGTGCTAGTACTGGAGCTACTAGGGCAGGAGTGACTGGAGATTGCTCCTGTTTCTTATTAGAATCCAGCTATACCCCAGTAGATACTGTGGAGGTGCTAGAAGATTGGAGAGCAGGGGGTGATGCTACACTTTACAAGAGATTGTAGTAGAAATAGTCTGGGGGAAGAAGGACCTAATTTTAAAGAAAAGATCAGGAGATGCAAATTGACCAGCCCCTTTAAAAAAATTAGAGAGCTTTGTAGTGCTGCAGCCAGGAATTGTGATGTTTCTGACTGTAGCAATGGAAGCAAAATTTTCCATGGGATTCACTGAGATACCATGGATTAATGAAACCCGAGGCAAATTTTCCTATAGTAAATATCGCACACTAGGGAAAAATTATCAAGGTACAGTAAAAGGCATGCTTTTAACTCATCTTGATTTACGAGAGGAGTCAGCAACTAATGCCATGTCAGTACCAGGGGCGTAGCCAGACAACAGAATTTGGGTGGGCCTGGGCAAGAAGTGGGTGGGCACCAAGTGTTCTCCCTCCCCCCTCCCACCACAAAAAAATATCTCAGCTGGCGGGAAAACACTTCTTTCTACCTTGGCAGTCTGCAGCAGGCTTACGCTGAAAACTGAGCATGTGCAGGTGCCAGTATCATGGACAGTAGCATTTTTGTTACCATCAGGGGGAAGTCTTCAGCTGGCGGCGCGTGGGATCCCCACCAGCTACTACTAAACATGTGCTACTGATGGGTGAGCCTGAGCCCTAAATGGGTGGGCCCCAGCCCACCCAGGCCTACCTGTGGCTGCGCCACTGGTCAGTACCCCAGGTTGCTGACTTTTGTGGTAAATAAATAACACTGCTTGTGAGCCACCATACAAGCAATATTATTCCAGTGGTCTGAGAGCATCCGGCCTCAAAGCTCCAGCCCAATGCTCCTAGGCTGGAACTTAAAGACAATGTATAGGTGGCTGAGGGACCTTTCCATGTTTAGTTTTCAAATTCATTTTTCTCAGTATTTATATTTTATGATTTATATTTGTACTATTGTTTTATTTTCAATTTTATCTTTTGCTTTTTAAAATTTGTTTGTTTTATGTTCTTCTTACTGTAACCTGGGTCTTATCCATGCACTAACTCCAGTCCTGGGCCACAAAACAGATCTCAATTTAGTTTCACATTCAGGGTCAATCTCCCCCTACTCATCAGCTCCTGCATGCACGCAGTCGAGCTTGGGAGTGGGTTAATGGTCCAGCTCCTTCCACAAACCAGGCAGTATCCAAACAAATGCAACACTTGCATTTGAACACTTATTTGAACTCTTACAACAGGTAAATGGCAACTGGAAAATTATCAGTCCAAAACAGTCCTTCTGTTATTCCCAAAGGGGAACTCCCTTTTCCACTTCTTCCCTGAATTTTATGTACAGGATATTTAATATTATATTTACAGGTATTCACAGCTTATCCTGTCCTTGCCTATCCAGTAGAGATATTTTCCCCAAAGGCTGTATTCCTCTTCATTACACTGGTTTACTTTTTTGGGCTCAGACCCCTCCCCCTCTATCTGACCCTCCTCCAGCAGTGACCCCCACCTTTGGTCCACCCTGGTTCTGGGATGAGCTCTCACTGGCTCCGGTCCCCTGCTCCCCGGCTGTGCCTTCCTCTACCCACCCATAGCACACTATCTCCCAGGTGCCACTTACTGGAGCCGCAATCTGCCTCTCACAGCCAGTGGATCTTTCCAGTTTTTAGGACTCCCCTCTCTCTCCTCCTGGTCAATTGCAAGGGATATAAGGGCATCTTCAAAACTACAGGCAACCAAAGACCTGTGGGCAACCAAAGACCCCCCTACCATAACTCTAGCTTTATCTCCTCCCAAACTCCCTCCCCCTATCATTCTTCAGTATCATGACACAATTTCTCTGCATTTTTATTTCAAAACTACTCCCCATGGGCTGGGCTTTATCCCACCCAGGGACATCATACCACTCCAACCCTCTGGCAGAGACCTCCCTCACCCCAGGGCTCTGGAAAAAAATCTATCACTCTAGTAATACCCATTCCATGAGGTATTACATTACTATTTAAGGGGAAAGCTGCATTAGGGCTTTAAGTTACATTATTTAACCCTTAATACAATGTAAAGGGCACTAATGCAGCTCATCTTGCACTAACACAGTCATTGGCTAGGAAAAGGATCTAGGTATCATCATTGATGATACATTGAAACCCTACATTGAAACCCTGCAGCTGTGGTGAAGAAAGTAAATAGAATGTTAGATATTATTAGGAAAGGAATGGAAAACAAAAATGAGGATGTTATAATGCCTTTGTATCGCTCATGGTGTGACCGCACCTTGAATACTTTGTGCAATTCTGGTCACCGCATTTCAAAAAAGATAAAGAGGCGTATTTTCAAAGCACTTACTTTTACAAAGTTATGTGGTAACCTATGGAACTTTGTAAGTCTAAGTTCTTTGAAAATGAGCCCCATAGTGGAATTAGAAAAGGTACAGAGAAAGGTGACAAAAATGATAAAGGGGATGGGACGATTTCCCTATGAGGAAAGGCTAAAGCAGCTAGGGCTCTTCAGCTTGGAGAAAAGACGACTGTGGGAAGATATGATAGAGGTCTATAAAATAATGAGTGGAGTAGAACGGGTAGATGTGAATCATTTGTTTACTTTTTCCAAAAATACTAGGACTAGGGGGCACACAATGAAGCTACAAAGTAGTAAATTTAAAACAAATCAGAGAAAATATTTCTTCACTTAGTGTAATTAAACTCTGGAATTCATTGCCAGAGAATGTGGTAAAAGCAGTTAACTTAGGGTTCCTTTTACTAAGGTGCACTGAAAAATGGCCTGCGATAGTGTAGATGTGTGTTTTGGGCATGTGTAGAACCATTTTTCAGTGCATCTGCAAAAAAATGCCTTTTTACAATTTTTGTCGAAAATGGACATGCTGCAAAATGAAAATTGTCGCACATTGGGTCTGAGACCTTTGCGCAAGCCATTGACCTAGCAGCAAAGTCTCATGCAGTAACCGAGTAGTAATGACCTACGGACGTCAAATGCCACTCAGCATACGTCTGCTATGCGTGTCTGAAAATAAAAATTATTTTTCGGATGTGGGTATCGGACGTGCGCCAAAAATGAAATTACTGCAAGAGTTACACGGTAGCCGGGCGGCAACTCCATTTTATCATGCATTGGGTGCGCATAGACGCTTACGTGGCTTAGTAAAAGGGTCTCAGCGGGGTTTTAAAAAAGTTTGGAAACAGGATACTGGGCTTGATGGACCTTTGGTTTGTCCCAGTATGGCAATGCTTATGTTCTTATATTTAAGTCATCACAGGTTACATGGTAATGAGATGCAAAACATTCAAATGCATGTTAAAGTAGCTCATTACCATGTACATTCTATATGGCTTGTGGGAACCACAAGATGCTTGATGCAAGAAACATTATAGCACTAAAACTATAGTGAAAATAACCTCAACATTTTGCTGGGGTTATTTTGCTGCCCAGAAACACTGGACCTCCAAGCTGGGGCATGCTGCTTCTGACCATGAATGCAAGGGTTTCCCCCTTTCAAGAGTCCCCTCTGATCATGCCCCCAGATCGACACCCCCAATCCAGAGCCCCCTGATGCAGACCCCCATCAACCCTCCAATCCAGTTCCCCTAATTAAAAACCCTTCTGAAGTAGATCCCCCTGATTGTCACCCACCCCCAAAAGATCCCCTCACCTTGTGCATGTACCTTAATTTCCTGGTGGTCTAGGGATTCCTCAGGCAGGAGCACTCACTCGCCAGTTGTTCCTGCCTGTCTGGCACCATCTGTCAAAAAAGTGCTTTTAGTGGTAGTTTTGCATGACTACTGCTAGGGTTCATATTTCCTTATATGAATAAGTAAGAGGAAATCCGCCAAATGACGGAGAACTAAAAATGCCCCACGGTAGATACAACAGTACAACAAAAAAAGTTGGAGAGTGACCAAGGAAACCAAAGACAGAAAGATGTACATTAATAAAAAGGTTTATTTGAAGTATGAAGACTCGACACAACGTCGTGTTTCGGCCGTTAGGCCTACATCAGGAGTCTCTTACACAGGGTGTCTCTGAAAGATGGTGAAGAGAGATCCTCAAAAGTAGCACAATAGTCTTGAAAAAGACTGTTGCTAGCGTGGACGCGTTGGTCTAAATAGACTTCTGCACGCACTGTGAAGTGTTCAAATTGATCTCTCTTCACCATCTTTCAGAGACACGACGTTGTGTTGAGTCCTTATATGATTATCAGTGGCTGGCCTGCCCAGGGTGATTTAAGTGGATAGGAGTGTATCTAGATTTTCAGAAAGCTTTTGATAAAGTTCCCCATGAGAGAGTCATGGGATAGGAGGCAATGTTCTGATGTGGATTAGGAATTGGTTATTGGACAGAAAACAGAGGGTAGGATTAAATGGCTAAATGGAGGAGGCTGTACAATGGAGTGCAACAGGGATCTGTACTGGAACTGATGCTATTTAACATATTTATAAATGATATAACAATTGATGGGGTAATTAAATTTGCAGATGACACAAAAATATTCAAGGTTGTTAAAACACATGCGGACTGTGAAACCTTCTGCTCAGTGTGCTGCTGCAGCTAGGAAAGCGAATAGAATGTTGGGTATTATTAGGAAAGGTATGGAAAACAGGTGTGAGGATGTTATAATGCCGTTGTATCGCTCCATGGTGCGACCGCACCTTGAGTATTGTGTTCAATTCTGGTCGCCGCATCTCAAGAAAGATATAGTAGAATTGGAAAAGGTGCAGCGAAGGGCGACTAAAATGATAGCGGGGATGGGACGACTTCCCTATGAAGAAAGACTAAGGAGGCTAGGGCTATTCAGCTTGGAGAAGAGACGGCTGAGGGGAGACATGATAGAGGTATATAAAATAATGAGTGGAGTGGAACAGGTGGATGTGAAGCGTCTGTTCACGCTTTCCAAAAATACTAGGACTAGGGGGCATGCGATTAAACTACAGTGTAGTAAATTTAAAACAAATCGGAGAAAATATTTCTTCACCCAACGTGTAATTAAACTCTGGAATTCATTGCCGGAAAATGTGGTGAAGGCAGTTAGCTTAGCAGAGTTTAAAAAGGGGTTGGACGGTTTCCTAAAGGACAAGTCCATAAACCGCTACTAAACGGACTTGGAAAAATCCAAAATCCCAGGAATAACATGTATAGAATGTTTGTACGTTTGGGAAGCTTGCCAGGTGCCCTTGGCCTGGATTGGCCGCTGTCGTGGACAAGATGCTGGCTCGATGGACCCTTGGTCTTTTCCCAGTATGGCATTACTTATAACCTTATGTACCTTAGGAAATTGGAAGATTGGGCATCCAAATGGCAGATGAAATTTAATGTGGATAAATACAAGGTGATTCACATGGGAAAGCATAATCCGAATCATAGTTACCTGATGCTAGGGTCCACTTTGGGGGTCAAATCTAGGTGTCGTCATAGATAATACACTGAAATCTTCTGCTCAATGTGCAGCAGCGGCCAAAAAAGCAAACAGGGTGCTAGGAATTATTAGGAAATGGATGGTGAATAAGATTGAAAATACTATAAACCCTCTATAATCGCTCCAATGTGTGACCTCACCTTGAGTACTGTGTTCAGATATAGCAGAATTAGAAAAGGTTCAAAGAAGAGTAACCAAAATGATAAAGAGGATGGAACTCCTCTCATATGAGGAAAGGCTAAAGAGGTTAGGGATCTTCAGCATGAAAAAGAGACAGGTAAAGGGAGAAATGATTGAGAGCTACAAAATCCTGAGTGGTGTAGAACGAGTAGAAGTAAATCGATTTTTTACTCATTCCAAAAGTACAAAGACTAGGGGTCACTCAATGAAGTTATATGAAAACAGTTTTAAAATAAATAGGAGGAAACATTTTTTCACTCAACGAATAGTTAATCTCTGGATCTCTTTGCCAGATAACATAGTAACAGTGGTTAGCGTATCTGGGTTTTAAAAACATTTGGACAAGATCCTGGATAAAAAGTCTATACTCTGCTATTGAGACAGACATGTGGAAGCAAGTGCTTGCCCTGGGATTGGTACGATTTGGTTTTCTGTCAGGTACTTGTGAACTGGCTTGGCCACTGTTGGAAACAGGATACTGGGCTAGATGGACCATTGGTCTGATCCACTATCCTGCTTATTTTCGAAAGAGAAAAACACCTATATTTGGACCCAAATCAGGAGATGGACGTTTTTCTCGCAAAGGCGCCCAAATCGGTATAATCGAAAGCTGATTTTGGGCGTTTCCAACTGCACTCCATCACAGAAATGAATAAAGTTGATGGGGGGCGTGTTGGAGGCGTGGTGAAGGTGGGACTGGGGCGTGGTTATCAGCCAAGGAGAGATGGCCTCTTTAGCTGATAATTGAAAAAAAAAGGTGTTTTTGCCGCGATTTTGGGTCACTTTTTTGGACCCTTTTTTTCATGAACAAGTCCCAAACAAGTGCCCCAACTGCCCAGATAACCACTGGAGGGAATCGGGGATGACCTCCCCAGACTCCCCCAGTGGTCAGTAAACCCCCTCCCACCAAAAAAAACCCACTTTAAAAACTTTTTTTCCAGCCTCTATGCCAGCCTCAAATGCCATACCCACCTCCATGACAGCAGAATGTGTTCTATCCTGTGACAGTCTTTCCCTGGGTCAGATGTGGCTCTCGGGTGCACTACAGGATCACATCAGCATTGCATTGTGGTGGGTGTAGGGTATTGGGCTCCGTGATTTCATTAGATTGTGTTACAGTCTCACGATGTTGGTAGTTGGTAGGCTCTTCTCCCATGGTGCTTTTCCCCGTGCCTACTGGGTCAGAGTGTGTCCAGTTTTGTTTCCGGTAGTCCATGAGGTAGTGGCCATTTTTGTAAGCCAGTTTTAGATCCCTTCCATGTGTTAGCTACGTTAGAGAACTTAGTTCTTACCTTGAATGTGGCTGAAAGAGGGCATTGTACAGCATTCTGCCAGCTCTGACCTACTGCTAATCTCAGTACCAGCGAGACTTGTTGTCAGTGGGGCACAACCTCTGATCTGCAGTTAACTGTGAGTAAATGTTTTTATTCCAACAAAGGACGTTTTCGGAGAGATTAGTCTTCAGGTGTCAACTGGTGTGCCAAAGTTATACAGCAGCAACAAGTCCTAGAGGCCTGCGTGTATGCAGGTCCCTGGAGCACTTTTAGTGGGTACCGCAGTGCACTTCAGCCAGGTGGATCCAGGTAAATGGGAGGCCTCCAAAACCCACTGTACCCACATGTAGGTGCCCCCTTCACCCCTAAGAGCTATGGTAGTGTTGTTCATTTGTGGGTAGTGGGTTTTGGGGGAGGGGGTTGGGAGCTCAGCACCCGTGGTAAGGGAGCTATGCATGTGGGAGCTTTTTCTGAAGTCCACTGCACTGACCTAGGGTGCCCAGTTGTTGTCCTGGCAAATCAGGGGGGCCAGTGTACTACAAATCCTGGCCCCTCCCACGACCAAATGGCTCGGATTAGGACATTTTTGAGCTGGGCGTTTTTAATTTCCATTATCGCTAAAAAAAAACAAATGCCCAGCTCAAAAACGTCCATTTTTTGAAAATACGCTTCAACCCTCCCCTTCATGGACCCGTTCTCGGAGATAAACGCCCATGGAGATAGGCGTTTCCATTCGATTATGCCCCTCCACGACTACTCTTATGTTCTTATGTTGATGCCATTGCTAGGCCCAATTTGAAACTGGGGCCTAGATTTTGAAAGTTACCCGGCTGGAGCTTTGCAGAATTCACAGTTTTGTACCAGGGGACCCAAACAGAGTGGATGTCATGTGAGGAGTCATTGGGGAGCAAGGTAAGGGGTCTGGTGACCCAAGGAAATTTTTATTTTTAAATTGTGTATTTTGGGCATGCAATGCTGAAACATGAGGGGTTAATTTTATTTGAAATATTTTTGTAGTTATGGGATCTTGAGAACTTCATGAGGTGTGCTAGAGGGGTGAAAGTGGTAAAAAAAAATACATTTAAGAGGCGAAAACCCAGGGTAATGGTGTGGACTGATTGTACAGTCTGTGGTGGATTCTTTTGGAAATTCCTCAACAGAAGATGAGTCTGGGGTGTTATTCTAATTTTTCTGAGGGATCTCTAAGGGTTTTGAGTAAATTTAAATCACTTTTATTGAGAAAATGTTAAAATCCAAATGGAGATTGGGTCAGTGAAAAAAACCTCCTGAAGGTTCTGTTCAGACTAGTTGATTGTCTGGGCCAAATCAGATGCCTAGCCATAGCAGCATTTCCTAGGAAATATCTTTCTTGACTGATGCTGAGAAAAGCAGAGGTAACTGAGAGATGCAGGCGTGCTGTGCTGTGCCTGATGCGTAAGTTTGGAAAAGGGCCAGAATTAGTATGCTGAGTGTGATGAAAACTATTTTAAAGTAATTTGTGAGACATTGTAAATGTCTTGAATGTGTTTAAAAATAATTTTAGGAAAGTGTATGGACTAATACTGGATGAGTGGTTTTAACCTGTGTAGGTTGAAGTGTGTGGGACCAGAAACAAAAGAAAATATATTTTATTTTACAGAAGTGTATGCTGAAGTGTTGCTGAGTCAGTTTGAATGACATTTGGGAAAATTGGTTGGATAGTGATCATGGGAATGTATGAGTGAGTCTAGGCCACAGTTTTTAAATGTGTGCTTGAAAACAGCTGCTAGTGATTGTATGCCATAAAGAAAAATAAAGCTTTTCATTATCATAAGGAACATGTTTAAAGCATAGGTCCTTAGAAGGTAGGGCATATAATTAGATTTTTATTTACTCTAGATAGCAAGGCCACAGTATATATAAATAGACCCCAGACAGAAGTTGCTAGAATAGTGTAAGAAGAGAGGGTTTTGCCTCCTTTTATTTTTTAGTGAAGTTACATTAATAACTTTACAGAAGATCATTGCTGCTGCAATCATCATTGATCATCTCTGCTGTTTACGAGCCCCCCTTGAAAGATCAAAGTGTCCAGGTATCAAGAGAGTTCTACAGTTAAGTGAAGTTTCAACCAGGACTTTGTTAGAGAAAGCGTATGTAACCTATGTCTCACCCATCCATTACCTCTGGTCCCGGGATACAAAGAAAACATATATGTAGTTCCTTTCTCGCAGGTCACTCTTAACATACTTATCAGTTCCAGTTTGTTTGCAGTCAAGCTTGGGAGTAGTTCAGTGGCCCAGAATAGCGATCCGGGGATTGAGAGAGAACCTTACCATGTTCCCAGCTTCTACTCAGCCCTTTAGTCCAAGAACCACACAGTACTCTGAGGGCTTTATAGAAACTTTAACTTTTATTGGGAAAATACTGCAACAAGCAGCAATTGCAGATCCAACTTACACGGAAACATCTACGAATGGTCAAACCAGTCTAATTCAATTTCTTCTGTTGCTCTACTTGAGAGCTTCCTTACCACTTTTCCACTTGGATTATTTACAGGGCACTCAAGTTTGGGGCTATCTACATAAATACAAGGCTCCTCTCCATGACCATTCTGTAGAATGTATTCCCAAAGGTTGCACTTCTCTCCTCTGTATTGAACCACCTGTGCAGGCTCAGACCCCTCCTCATTTTGACCCTTCACCAGCAGTGACCACTCTCTTGATCCACCCTGGTCCTGAGATAAGCTCTCCCAAGCTCCGGTTCCTCACTCCCAGGCTGGCCTTCTTCCTACCAACCCGTAGCACATAAAACTCCCAGTTGTCATTTTATGGAGCCTCAACTTGCCTCTTGCAACTACTACTACTACTACTTAACATTTCTAAAGCACTACTAGGGTTACGCAGCACTGTACAATTTAACATGGAAGAACAGTCCCTGCTCAAGGAGCTTATGTAACAGGGGGTTAAAATCAAGAAGAAAAGTTTTTTTTTACCTGGGGAGTCTTGTGGGGGAGTCCGGTCCCACCTTGTGGGGGAGGGGGTCGTTCTGGGGCTGTTCGGGCGGTCCGGAGGGACGGGGTGTCTTCTGGGCAGGTGTGGGCCCGATCGCAGTCCGGGGAAGCAGCGCCATGTTTTTTTATTCCCGGGAACGGTTGGGTACGTTCCCGGGGGTGGAGGGCCAGGCAGCGCCACGAATTGCGACTCCCGGGGACGATTGAGCATGTCCCCGGGGGTGAAGAGTTGCTACGGGGCTGCGGGAGGCACGTGGATGTCGGGGGAGGTGAGCTGCGGGAGGCAGCGGCAGCATTTCCGGGCTTGTTTGGGGCCGGCAGGCCCTCTGCGCTGGAGAAATGAGGAGGAGGAGAGGAAACGCGACGAGTTGGCGTGCGCGCGCGTGCACGAGCAGCGCGCGTCTTCGCGTGTAGGCCGAAGCCGGGGCCTAAATTTTGGGCCGGCTTCGGAGCTTTTTTTGTTTTGGCTCCATTTTCGTGTCGGGACGTCGTGGACCAGAACGGAGGGAAGTCATCGAGTAAGGAGAAAATCCCGGATCAGGTAAGGGGTCACTTGACCCAAAATGTTAATCGGTTGATTTTAAATTTGCATAAATAGCGTTTTTTATTTTTAAAAATTCGGGGTTTCAAGTTATTTAAATTTAGTTTTCAGATTTAGGTTCGGGGAATTTTTTAGAATTTTTGTGGTGATTTAGTTTTTCAATTTTTAATTTTTAAATAGGGGTTTTGGGCGAGCGTGGGTTTAACAGGGTTAGGAAAGGGTTAAATTGATAAATTTGATGGAGCAGGTTAAGGAAGTACTTATTGAATTTTTATTGAATTTTTGGAATGGTTTTTACTGAGTTTGGGATTTTTGGAAGGGGTTTAGGTGAAATAATGACGGGCGGACGTTAAATTGTGGTATATTTAAATTCTAAAAATACAGTTTAGTAGGGAATGGGAAGTTTAGTGGGCATAGTCAATTTGGGGTGATTTAACATAAATTTATTGTGGTTTTTAAATAATTTAGGAATTTCCCATAGATTTCTATGGGGATTTCTTATTTAAAATGGAGATTTAGTTGTGCTGCTCAGCATTCCGTTTGTCAGCAGGCAGCTGCGGAATGTTGAGCAGGACTTAGGATTGGCTGCTAGGGTTTGGAACCCCAAGCTGAAGGGTCCGTTTCCTAGGAAACGGCTTGGTGGACAGTTGGTCAGAGTGGTTTTGACCTTCAGAGAGTGAGGAAGCGCTGTGGTGTTGTGAGTGTGGAAAAGTGATTTTGAGTGAAAGAGGAGAACAAATAATTTTAGGGTAATAGAATTATTAAGGGTAGTTAGGAAGTATGTATGTGTGATTAAAATTTAGAGTGTTAAGTGTTCTATTAAGTTTATTTTGAGTTTGAATGTCCTGGGTGAGTAAAAGAGGATTGAGAGTGAAAGTTAGGTTAGATAAGGTGAGGGGGGAGATTAAGTGGTTGAGTTAAGTATTTTTTTAGGTTGGGTTTTGGGGTTTTAGGTGAGAATAAAGGAAAGAATCTTGAAAGGCTGTATGAGGGTAGGGAAAATGAAGGAGCGGAATGTTGGGAAGTAAGGCTGGCAGTGGAATGTTGAGCTGCACTGCTCTGCTGCAAGTGATCAGACACTCTGTTTAGCCTAGGGCATATATAAAAGAAAGCCTAGAATTGACATAGAAGGGTGTTTAAGTTAATTTTTGTTTTATTTTAGCTAGTGTGCCCAGTTTATGATTATAAATTCCCAGAAATAGAATATTCTAAAAGATTTAAAATAAGAAGGTAGGGTTTTGCTCCCATTTTATTTATTAAGCGAGAGGTGTAGCACAAAGACGTCCCGGAGGGAAGAGTGGACATCCGAAGTTTGGGCCCCACCGCAAGAAAGATCCTGTGTACAAGTTTGGCGACAGCTAAGTACAATTGTATAACAAAGAGAGTTAAAGAATACAGATAACAGAAATAGACAAAAATTATTACTTACCTTAAGTCTCCCGGGAGTGAAGATCCTTGACACCTGCAAAGAAAAGAATAACAAAGAATCAAATTCTAAAAAAGGGTGGGTCGCTGATTATAGGGGTTTTTCTTAAACATATACATTTTCTTGTCTAAAAAGGGGTAGGGTGAATGTTATAGTACTTATCTGATTTGTTCTTGTCTGCAATGGTAAAGTTGAGAAACCTGTAAAGAAAGGAAAAGTTAAAAGGTTAATGTTGTGTAGATGTATTGATTCAACTAAGGAAACTGATACAGTGGGGGAAATAAGTATTTGATCCCTTGCTGATTTTGTAAGTTTGCCCACTGACAAAGACATGAGCAGCCCATAATTGAAGGGTAGGTTATTGGTAACAGTGAGAGATAGCACATCACAAATTAAATCCGGAAAATCACATTGTGGAAAGTATATGAATTTATTTGCATTCTGCAGAGGGAAATAAGTATTTAATCCCTCTGGCAAACAAGACCTAATACTTGGTGGCAAAACCCTTGTTGGCAAGCACAGCAGTCAGACGTCTTCTGTAGTTGATGATGAGGTTTGCACACATGTCAGGAGGAATTTTGGTCCACTCCTCTTTGCAGATCATCTCTAAATCATTAAGAGTTCTGGGCTGTCGCTTGGCAACTCGCAGCTTCAGCTCCCTCCATAAGTTTTCAATGGGATTAAGGTCTGGTGACTGGCTAGGCCACTCCATGACCCTAATATGCTTCTTCCTGAGCCACTCCTTTGTTGCCTTGGCTGTATGTTTTGGGTCATTGTCGTGCTGGAAGACCCAGCCACGACCCATTTTTAAGGCCCTGGCGGAGGGAAGGAGGTTGTCACTCAGAATTGTACGGTACATGGCCCCATCCATTCTCCCATTGATGCGGTGAAGTAGTCCTGTGCCCTTAGCAGAGAAACACCCCCAAAACTTAACATTTCCACCTCCATGCTTGACAGTGGGGACGGTGTTCTTTGGGTCATAGGCAGCATTTCTCTTCCTCCAAACACGGCGAGTTGAGTTCATGCCAAAGAGCTCAATTTTTGTCTCATCTGACCACAGCACCTTCTCCCAATCACTCTCGGCATCATCCAGGTGTTCACTGGCAAACTTCAGACGGGCCGTCACATGTGCCTTCCGGAGCAGGGGGACCTTGCGGGCACTGCAGGATTGCAATCCGTTATGTCGTAATGTGTTACCAATGGTTTTCGTGGTGACAGTGGTCCCAGCTGCCTTGAGATCATTGACAAGTTCCCCCCTTGTAGTTGTAGGCTGATTTCTAACCTTCCTCATGATCAAGGATACCCCACGAGGTGAGATTTTGCGTGGAGCCCCAGATCTTTGTCGATTGACAGTCATTTTGTACTTCTTCCATTTTCTTACTATGGCACCAACAGTTGTCTCCTTCTCGCCCAGCGTCTTACTGATGGTTTTGTAGCCCATTCCAGCCTTGTGCAGGTGTATGATCTTGTCCCTGACATCCTTAGACAGCTCCTTGCTCTTGGCCATTTTGTAGAGGTTAGAGTCTGACTGATTCACTGAGTCTGTGGACAGGTGTCTTTCATACAGGTGACCATTGCCGACAGCTGTCTGTCATGCAGGTAACGAGTTGATTTGGAGCATCTACCTGGTCTGTAGGGGCCAGATCTCTTACTGGTTGGTGGGGGATCAAATACTTATTTCCCTCTGCAGAATGCAAATAAATTCATATACTTTCCACAATGTGATTTTCCGGATTTAATTTGTGATGTGCTATCTCTCACTGTTACCAATAACCTACCCTTCAATTATGGGCTGCTCATGTCTTTGTCAGTGGGCAAACTTACAAAATCAGCAAGGGATCAAATACTTATTTCCCCCACTGTAATAGAAATTATAGTTCAATTATTACAAAAACTGTTGACTATTTTCATGCACTGAAACTGTTGATGTTATTAAATAAATATCAAATTATTACATCTTACAAGCTAGTCTTTTTCCCCCTTTAATTCTAGGAAGTAAAGGGCGGGGTTAGTGACCTGTGCAGCTTTCTGACGCTCAGTGGTGTGAAAGCTGGGAGTTGGTCACAACTAATACCATCAGACTTCCAGCCAAACACTGTTAACTGAGCATGAGCCCAAATCGGCATAATCGAAAGCCGATTTTTTTGCGTCCTCAACTGCTTTCCATTGCGGGGACGACCAAAGTTCATGGGGGTGTGTCGGCAGTGTACCGAAGGGACGGGGGTGTGGTTAAGAGATAGGCATCCTCGGCCAATAAGGGAAAAAAGAAGGGCGTCCCTCACGAGCATTTGGTCAACTTTACTAGGTCCCTTTTTTTTCAAGACCAAGCCACGAAAAGGTGCCCAAACTGACCAGATGACCACCGGAGGAAATTGGGGATGACCTCCCCTTATTCCCCCAGTGGTCACCAAACCCCTCCCACCAAAAAAAAATATTAAAAGACATTTTTTTCCAGCCTCTATGCCAGCCTCAAATGTCATACCCAGCTTCATCACAGCAATATGCAGGTCCCTGGAGCAGTTTTTAGTGGGTGCTGTGCACTTCAGGCAGATGGACCCAGGCCCCACCTGTTACATAAGTACATAAGTAGTGCCATACTGGGAAAGACCAAAGGTCCATCTAGCCCAGCATCCTGTCACCGACAGTGGCCAATCCAGGTCAAGGGCACCTGGCACGCTCCCCAAACGTAAAAACATTCCAGACAAGTTATACCTAAAAATGCGGAATTTTTCCAAGTCCATTTAATAGCGGTCTATGGACTTGTCCTTTAGGAATCTATCTAACCCCTTTTTAAACTCCGTCAAGCTAACCGCCCGTACCACGTTCTCCGGCAATGAATTCCAGAGTCTAATTACACGTTGGGTGAAGAAAAATTTTCTCCGATTCGTTTTAAATTTACCACACTGTAGCTTCAACTCATGCCCTCTAGTCCTAGTATTTTTGGATAGCGTGAACAGTCGCTTCACATCCACCCGATCCATTCCACTCATTATTTTATACACTTCTATCATATCTCCCCTCAGCCGTCTCTTCTCCAAGCTGAAAAGCCCTAGCCTTCTCAGCCTCTCTTCATAGGAAAGTCGTCCCATCCCCACTATCATTTTCGTTGCCCTTCGCTGTACCTTTTCCAATTCTACTATATCTTTTTTGAGATACGGAGACCAGTACTGAACACAATACTCCAGGTGCGGTCGCACCATGGAGCGATACAACGGCATTATAACATCCACACACCTGGACTCCATACCCTTCCTAATAACACCCAACATTCTATTCGCTTTCCTAGCCGCAGCAGCACACTGAGCAGAAGGTTTCAGCGTATCATCGACGACGACACCCAGATCCCTTTCTTGATCCGTAACTCCTAACGCGGAACCTTGCAAGACGTAGCTATAATTCGGGTTCCTCTTACCCACATGCATCACTTTGCACTTGTCAACATTGAACTTCATCTGCCATTTGCACGCCCATTCTCCCAGTCTCGCAAGGTCCTCCTGTAATCGTTCACATTCCTCCTGCGACTTGACGACCCTGAATAATTTTGTGTCATCGGCGAATTTAATTACCTCACTAGTTATTCCCATCTCTAGGTCATTTATAAATACATTAAAAAGCAACGGACCCAGCACAGACCCCTGCGGGACCCCACTAACTACCCTCCTCCACTGAGAATACTGGCCACGCAATCCTACTCTCTGCTTCCTATCTTTCAACCAGTTCTTAATCCATAATAATACCCTACCTCCGATTCCATGACTCTGCAATTTCTTCAGGAGTCTTTCGTGCGGCACTTTGTCAAACGCCTTCTGAAAATCCAGATATACAATATCAACCGGCTCCCCATTGTCCACATGTTTGCTTACCCCCTCAAAAAAATGCATTAGATTGGTGAGGCAAGACTTCCCTTCACTAAATCCGTGCTGACTTTGTCTCATCAGTCCATGTTTTTGTATATGCTCTGCAATTTTATTCTTAATAATAGCCTCCACCATCTTGCCCGGCACCGACGTCAGACTCACCGGTCTATAATTTCCCGGATCTCCTCTGGAACCCTTCTTAAAAATCGGAGTAACATTGGCTACCCTCCAGTCTTCCGGTACTACACTCGATTTTAGGGATAGATTGCATATTTCTAACAGTAGCTCCGCAAGTTCATTTTTTAGTTCTATTAATACTCTGGGATGAATACCATCAGGTCCCGGTGATTTACTACTCTTCAGCTTGCTGAACTGACCCATTACATCCTCCAAGGTTACAGAGAATTTGTTTAGTTTCTCCGACTCCCCCGCTTCAAATATTCTTTCCGGCACCGGTGTCCCCCCCAAAATCCTCCTCGGTGAAGACCGAAGCAAAGAATTCATTTAATTTCTCCGCTACGGCTTTGTCCTCCTTGATCGCCCCTTTAACACCATTTTCGTCCAGCGGCCCAACCGACTCTTTGGCCGGTTTCCTGCTTTTAATGTATCTAAAAAAATTTTTACTATGTATTTTTGCTTCCAACGCTAATTTCTTCTCAAAGTCCTTTTTTGCCCTCCTTATCTCCGCTTTGCATTTGGCTTGGCATTCCTTATGATCTATCCTGTTTCTTTCAGTTGGTTCTCTTCTCCACTTTCTGAAGGATTGTTTTTTGGCTCTAATGATTTCCTTTATCTTACTGTTTAGCCACGCCGGCTGACGTTTAGTCTTTTTTCCCTTTTTTCTAATATGTGGAATATATTTGTCCTGAACCTCCAGGATGGTGTTTTTAAACAGCATCCACGCCTGATGCAAGTTTTTTACTCTGCGAGCTGCTCCTTTCAGTCTTTTTTTCACCATTTACACTTGTTGTGAAAAATTTGAGCCCTCCAAAACCCACCCGAAACCCACTGTACCCACATGTAGGTGTCCCCTTCATCCCTAAGGGCTATGATAGTGGTGTACAGTTGTGGGTAGTCGGTTTTAGGGGGTGTTTGGGGGGCTCAGCACCCAAGGTAAGGGAGCTATGTACCTGGGAGCAATTTGTGAAGTCCACTGCAGTGCCCCCTAGGGTGCCCGGTTGGTGTCCTGGCATGTGAGGAGGACCGGTACACTATGAATGCTGGCTCCTCCCATGACCAAATGCCTTGGATTTCGTAATTTTTGAGATGGGCGTCCTCGATTTCCATTATAGCCGAAAACCAGGGACGACCATCTCTAAGGTCAACCATCTCAACATTTAGGTCGACCATCTCTAAGGTCGACCTAAATGTTGAGATTTGGGCGTCCCTGATCGTATTATCGAAATGAAAGATGGACATCCATCTAATACAGGTTTCCCCTCCCCTCCCCTTCATTAGAACGTCCTTCGAGATGGACGCCCTTAGAGATGGTCGTCCCAGTTTGATTATGCCCTTCCATGTCACTTAACTGCATCTCCAGTGGACTTCATTCAATGCAGATCGATTCACTTTGCTACATTATATAAATATTTGTTCATGCATATGCTATTTCATTTGAGTTTACTATATTATACATTATTGTTTTACTTCACCTTTTGTGTTTCACATTACATTGTTGTATGCTCATTCATTTATCTAGCTCATTTGCATGAAAGTAATCTCATCATTATCAATTGCATGCTTATCAATCTATAAGACATTATTAGTTACATTTAATGTTTATTAGGCTTGATTATGTTAGAGAGTATTATTGCATTGTTCTAGAGCATACAATTTATTATTAACATTACTATGTTGCATCTTGGTTTTGTGAGTAAGCACAAACACTTATATTTAGCTAGTATTTCAAGCTGCCAGGCACTTGTTTGCCATCCATCTTGAAATAAAGGGGCGAAATCTATAAAGGGTCCAGGCCCCTTATCTGTATAACTGCAATACAGAGCTTGGCTTGACAACATCCTGCAAGAACAGAGGTCAATGCAGGGTGAACTTCAGCCTGAATTTGCTCATCAGCTGAAACTGGACTACTTAGCTGATATTATTTGCACAGGTACCAGCTTGATTTGGTGCCTGAGTTCAGGGACTTTCCTGAATTTCAAGAACTGCATCTTCAGTGAAGTAAAATGTGGTTTCTGAGGGCCGAATATTCAGAACATAGAAAGGAGCTTGCTTATCTTCAACGACAAAGCCTCCAACAGAACTGTATATGAGAGTGCTAGAAACCAATACAGTTACTGGTTTGACCATTTGGCCTGAATTACCACCATTCATTTTCTACCAGCCATCTTCTCTGCTCCACTGCTGAGACCTGCTTGGGATCTTCTGCATCCAGTTGTTTGTCTGGTGTCCTACACTGACATAATCTGCTACCCTCATCTATATCCAGGTTATATTCCAGCTCTATTATTGCTAAAGGGTAATAATAGTAGGCCTGACTTCGGAGTCTAGTGTGCGTTCACTCTGACCAACTCTCTGATAGGAACAGTTGTCTTTTACTTTCCTGAGTTACCTTGCATTTGCAATTGTGTTTATATTTGGTTACTTTATTCACTTGTGTATTGGATGTGTGCAGGTCCATTTTTCAGTGCACCTGCAAAAAAGGTCTTTGGGGGGGGGGGGGGGGCTGAAAATGGACGTGCGGCAAAATAAAAATTGGCACGTGTCCATTTTGGGCCTGAGACCCTACTGCCACCCATTGACTTAGCGGTAAGGTCTCACGTGTTAGCTGGGCGGTAATGGTCTACCCACGTAGAATGATGATTACAGCCCAGTTTGTGCCATGCGTCAGAAAATAAAAAATATAAAAAAAAAATAAAAGACACAAACTCATCAAAAGATGTTTCTGAGAATTGATAAAACACTGCAATATGTGAATGTAGTTACATTTCACAAGAAATGTCCTCATGAGAACTCCAAGGGCTAAATTCAGGAGAAATAGAGTTCGTACAAAGCAAGCACTGATATACAGTATTTTTAAGGAAAATTGGTGTTGCAAATAAGAGTGGCTATTTAAAGTTTTATAGACACAATTTTTGCAATTTTCTTTTGTTTTACATTTATGTTCAAGTAACCTTGGCATTCGCAAAGCATCCATCTCCACCAGTCAAATAACCAATATACATTTCATCAAAAAAGACAATTACTATGCAATACAAATGTGGAACATATTGGCTGCAGCTTTATTAAACTTCTTCATATAACAAATCAACATTTCAATAATTTTAACAAATCATTTTTATTCCCCCTCCCCCACCAGAGCAGCCATAACCCCCCAAACCATCCTTTTAAGACTAACCTCTTCCCCACTAAAACGAAGTTCATAACTTATAGATATTTTAAGCGAGACTTGTGGTGTTGCCAAGTCCTGCCTCGGCTCAAGGTGGTATCGCACTTGAACCTTTTTCCTTGACCAATCTTACATATCAATACTTGTAACTCTCCCTTTCAGTACCATCTCCCGCCCCCCCCCCCCCCCCCCCCACCGGCCACCTGGTGAACTGTTCACTATCCCGTTGCTGCGACAACTATGAACCTCCCCCATACCACTTCCAAAACCTCCCTCTCCTACCATCCCGCAACTCCGCCAGCCACCCAATTGGGTAGCATGGGAGGAAAGAATTCTCTTTCACCCTTCTCCTCCTAATCCTTAAACTCAACAACCCTCCTGCCTGCCAAGACACTTTTCCCAATCCTTATCTAACACCTCCCTCTCTCCCCAGAGCCAATCCCCTCCTTCTTACAGCTCCAGCCAATTCCACTCTGCCTACCAACAACTCTCTCCTCCTATCACCATCCATTCCCTCATATTTTTTACCCCCTCTTCTATGCCCCCCCCCAACCCCTGCTACCACTAAATAACCTTAAGGTTACTGGCCTACCACCCTAAGGCTACGGGCCCTTTTATGAGGTAAGAATGCAACAATATAGTATTAAAAAACAGACATGAAATCCAATAGCTCTTCCTTCTTCTCTTGCCCTAAACTGCATTGAATAAACAAGAACAAGAAAAAAAGAAAGCAGAAAAACAACTATGTTCCTCAGGGTTATAAGAAACATGAATCAAGAGAGTCTTTCACATGATTCAAGAAACTCTTTCACCTCTAGCCTGTGGGAAAATCTATCAACACATAAAAAAAAAAATAAACAAAAGACAGAAAATAAGGTCTGAAGAGATTTCAGCTTTTGCTATGGTTTTATAATTGAGAAAAAGGAACAGGAAAAAAAAGAATGAAATGTATGTTTGAGAGAAGTTCAAATATTTGTTACCTTATGATTAAAAAATCATAAAATAAGATGTGAGCATTGGGAAAAATATTAAATAAAATACTTGTATAAATATACATCACTTTTGCAGCTGCTCTTTAGGGAAGTGAGTTTTAGTGCTTACATATTTTCTGTGTTTAACTAACCAAAGATGCTTTCTGCAGAGTTAAATTATGATTAGATGTGGTAATTTTTCAAGGGTTTTAGGAATCAAACATAGGATCCTATTTACAGAATCAAGCTACCTAGAGCAAAATTAACATGGCTCATTTTAACTTTTTTTGCATGTTAATTAACACTGCTCTGTAATTTTAAATGGGGCTGCTTCATGTTAACCTGTATTAAAGGGAATGTGAACTGCATTAATTTAGCATTGGTTAAAATACTTTTGTCCAATTTCTATAAAGGGTGCTTTAAGTTGTGCAAGCTGCATTCACAACTTAATTGATAAGCCAATTAGCACCAATAATTGGTACTTAACAACCAATTAGTGGCACTAATTGGCTTTAATTAGAATTTATGTACACAACTTTCTAGGTGTAGTCTATAACATGGTGGGCGAAAATTCTAATGCACACAGCTGAAAAGGGGGTGTGGTTTTGTGTGTGGAATGTGCAAGGTGTAGGCATTTCAAAAAACCATGCGCACTATTATAGAAAATACCCAAACTGCACCTAAGTTAGGCGCAGGTATTTAGGCCTGGTTTAGGTGGCCTAAATGGGTGCACCTAAATTTTAGTCACAAGAACGGCATGTGAGCATATTCTATAAACTACGCCTAACTTTAGGTGTAGTTTATAGAATCACGGTAAGCGCGTTGTTTTTGGCGCTGATTTTTAAGGCCCCATTTGTATAATTTTGTCCTTCATAAATAGGTAACATAGGAAGTTAGATTCTGAAATTTGGGTGAATAACATGTGGTCAGGTATGAGACAGGAGTTAGGAAGGAAGAAAAGTCAAGCACCTATGTTTTTCAGCAAAAAAGTGAATTTCAGGTATAAACTGAGGAACATATTTAAGCAGATAACTTATTTATTTATTTATTATATTTTATCCTGCACTTTCCCACTAAAAGCAGGCTCAATGCACCTAAGAAGGGTAGTACTGCAGGATAGTGGCTAACGTGGTATATTTAATTTTTAATTGCTACAGGTGGGATCATTGCACCGTCATGGCTACAGCAATATGATGATAATGGGTCCCAAGTTAGCCAAATAATCCCCACCCCAATCCCCAATATATTACCCCACTCCTCCAATACCCACAATTGCATCCCCAACATCCCTCAAAGCTCTTTTTGGAATCCTCCACCTTCATCCCCCAATCATAACCCCCCTCCTCCAGAAAGCCTATGTCCAGAACCACTCCAATTCCCAAAACTCAATCCACCTCTCAGATCATCCCCAGCACCTACTGTGGAACTCCTTTGTGACTAGTGGGGGGAGAGGGAGGACAGAAGCAATACCTGACTGCTCCTGCCTTATCAGTTCAAAATGGCACCAGTGGAGGGACATAATCGAACGGAGTGCCCAAGTTTTCTTTAGGGCGTCCTCGCAGGACGTGCCCGCGAAGGGACGGGGAAACCCGTATTATCAAAACAAGATGGGCGTCTGTCGGTGATAATTGTTCTGTTTGTTTACCTGCCTTATCTAGATTGTAAGCTCTTTGAGCAGGGACTGTCTTTTTGTGTATAGTGTACAGCGCTGCATATGCCTTGTAGCGCTATAGAAATGATAATTAGTAGTAGTAGTAGGTTGCGCATAAATTTAGGTATTGCCATTTGCACCAAAGAAACCATGGTGCAAATGCCTGCACCTAAATTTACACGTGGAGCACCATTATTCTGCAATTACACACATTGCTCAAAATCATGCCCCCGATCTGCTCCAAAATGCCCATGACCCCTGTAATAACTGTAATCCTGGTAGCAAACCTTCAGTGGTGGTAGGCTCCCTTCAGCAGTCCCCAAACAAAGTCCTTCCAGACAACACAGCTTTTAGTTTCAAACAGTTTATTTCCCCTCCTCCACAAATCTCAGTTCAAGGGGGTTAAAGTCCCATTCAGTTTCCAAAACAAAGCAACAAGAAAAAACTTCCCTTTAAATCCAAGTTCTCCTCCAGTTCAACAGCCTGGGTTTCAGTTTTAAGAGTCTTTCCGCTTGGGTGGTTGCAGAATGGCAGTACACCGCCCACAACACAGTTAATTGACTCCTGTGACCCCCCACTGCCTTCAGTCCCTGCAACTCTGCCCCAAAGTACAATTACAGTCCATGTCAACTGGCTCCTCCAAACCTGGTGTGCTGGTCTGTCCAGACTCTCCTTCCTCCAAGCACTCCATTAACTCTGCTTCTCTGCTAGGCTGTTGGTTGGAGACCTCCTCCCCCTCCCAGGTGGAAGGAATCTTGTACTGATTTCTAACCCAAGGGAATTGAGCTTTGTCATCCCTGCTCCCCCTTCTGGCCCTCGTCTGCCATAGCAGCTGCTCTTTCCAGTCCTTTTCCCCCTCCCTTCCACGTGGGGGCCATAACGGGTTTTGGGACCTAGCCCCCCCCCCGATCCCTTCTCTCAGGGCCTTGTGGGGAATGTAGTCTGGCCCCATACCTCCTCCTGACCTGCTTAGACCCTCCAACCTCCTTACACCCCCTATCACAAAATGCCTATCTATCCTCCTGGGGTTACCCCACGGCCACTTCGAGGGTCTATCCCCAGCACAGCTCAGGTCCACCTGCACCTGCCACTTGTGCTCTACACTAGCACCCTCCTCCCACCGACTAAATCACAACTGCCTCTGGGCGAGTCTCCCACTCCCCAATTATCCCCAGTCCTTTCTAGGTTACTAGAATCACACTTCCACTGGTCCCACAGTTCCCAGAAAGCACTCACAGACCCAACACACAAACCACCAGGATTCTTTATCAATCCAGACAGAAAGACAATATACTAAATATCGTTTATTGTCTTTTAAAAAGCGGACAGTGGAACAAATAGCAACAATAACAGGTAACTGAAATATGGATGAATTATAACATTAACTAAGCATTCATATACTGTCTAAACAGTACCTGGGAAGATCAGGATATATAACTGTTCACAGAGCTTTAGCAAAGACATCTGTCTGTCTCTCTCTTCTTCCGGGCTAAGACTGAAGCAACAGACAGTACTATTGGGTAATTTTTCAAACTCCACGCCAATCAGAGCGCAGACAACAAGTTTCAAAAGTATACTGCTGCTTCCTTCCTGCTTGTGTTAAAGAAAAATAACATTCAGCTCTGAATAACAGCTTTACAGCAAAGAAACACCACCTGTTGGCCAAATAGGAGAAATACACTTCAGGACATAATTAAAAAAGGAAAATATCTAAATGAGTGCCCCCTTTTTTGGGCAGCACATAAGTCCCAGTTAAACCTAATTAGTGCCAATAATTGTTTGTTAGAAAGACAATTATTGGCACTAATTGGATTGTTATTCTATTAAATTGTTCATGCAAATTGGGAGCATGCCAAAATTTGCATTCTCGATTTTTGGTGACCTTTAAAGAATTAGGGGGTTAGTATGACATTTGAAAATACATGAATCCAACCTTTATTAGAAAACTCCCTTAGCAAATGCTTTGCACCAAATGCTTTATTTTGTTGCAAAAATGTAATCACAACTTTAAATTCTTTACTAAACACTATTTTGCTAAAACTGATCTTAATGGTCACTTCCTGAATGATGCCATTTTGAAAACAGATATCAGCCAGTTTTTACAAAGTCTTGCAGTAACATATGTCAATGATATAATAGTTTTTTAGTAATAGTACATTTGTTTTCGGGTTATTTTGAAAAATGCTGGGGTCCCATTTTTTCCATGTATATATAACTGGACCAAAATAGAATTTTCCAGAGCTTAAGGAAGCTAAAAGCTAGGTGAGTATTATGTGTACCCATGTTATGTGTAGTATAATTACAAGTACCAAAGGCAGAAACTATATGTGTAAAGACCACATATTCTATGGATATGTAGATATATGTGCATATATATATGAGACAATTGGTATAACCCTTAAAATAAAAGTTATCTAAACAAATTGCAATTCTATTTAAAATTTAATATTAATGTTAAACTTAAAAACAGATTTGAACTTAGAATTGGATTTGGATTTAGGATTGGATTTGAACTTGAATCTGAAATTGAAGATGAATTTGAACCATTTATGAATGGTATACAATATTAATCAAAAGCAAGAGAGCCCGGGGATAGCAGGGCTCCCATAAATAGAGTAGTGCTACAGGGAACTCATGAGAGGCAAAGGAGGGACTGAGCAGAGGGGGGGGGGGGGGGGTGGACTACTGGGTTAGGGAAAAGAAAGGGGCAAGGAGGTGGGGTGGGGTGGGGCCAGGGGAAGGAACCAATGGGAAGAAGAGAGCGGCATTCAAACTGCAGGGCTGAAATCGCTAGGACCAGATTCCATCGGTGCTGGCAAGCTGCAGCAGCTTTATTCTTACCTCGCAACCATTTATAGTCCCTTCCATACAAGAAGCACCAGGGGCTGCAAGCTGATTCCACTTTGTTTCTCACTGAGGACATAGTGCAGTTGTGAACTCAGCAGCTGTTCGCTGTTCCTGGGATCAGGTAGACATTACGGTCTTTTGCTGTGCAGTGTGAGGTCCTGTATCTGAATCAGCGACCATTATCCTATGTGTCTGCTTTGGTGCCTGACTTGCTTTGGTGCTTTTCAGCACACCACAGAGGCACATTTTGCAAAAGATGCAGGGTGGGTTTTTGCCTCAAGGTAAGTGCTTTTCCAGCACTGTTTCAAATTCTACTTGTGTATACATGGGGTTTTCCTAACCTTTCATCCCAGGGTAGTTTTATAGCTATGGGGTTGCGGGTCACTCCCCAGAGGGGGTAGCTTTTTTCTTTGCTCGGTACTTCACATGAATGGTCCTGATTTGCATGGAACACGTTGCAATTCCATTGGGTGTGGCACATGTTGCTTTGGTGGCTATCTTGATGTGGCACATGCCCCTCGGTAGCGGCTCACTTGCTTTTTCTCATTGCTGTTGCTTAGCAGTACACGGGATTGCTGGCAGCGTATATTCTATGTAGCATCCATTTGGGGGTGGGCGCAACACTTCCTAGGACGTCCCACCTTTTAACGTATTCATGGGCAGTTAAAGTTTTGCATTTAACTTCCTGGCGGTTGCCACATTGAGTGTACACACCATCACAATGTACACATGATTGAGCGGGACTGATGGCCATTTTGTGTGTGGAATTGGATGCAACTCCAGATAGATATGGTGTTATAACATATTTTAAAAACATAAATATATATTGAAGACAAAATACAGGCAGTTTCTTTATTAATGCACCTTGCAGTGCACTGCATTTTAATCATGAGTATGGTTAATAAGGAGTACTACCACCACATGATTCACCCTGTTGGTGCATGGCCTGGTAATTACAAAAAAATGGAAATAGTAAAATTTAATAGAGTGGGGGTTCAAAGTACTGTATAAAGGCACCATGCCTCTGCCCTTCCTATGCTAACATATTGCTCTACATCAGCATTATTTTACAGTATGCCATCATCTAAGAACACCTAAAAAATGGACAGAAAATAACCAACATTACACCCCAAAGCAGCGGCTTCCAAAGGCACATCGCAGAGGGCCACCCATCGTGCACAGTTTACTAGCCACGCACAGCCCAATATCTGTGCGCAGAAGGAGCAGTAGGACATGGCAGCAATTCTTTGGGAGCTCCACCAGCAAGTAAATAAGTATGATGCCTCCTCTGTCATGCAACATCTGAAGGATCCTTCTTCTATGCCAGTCGCTGCCTCTCCTGCATGTAACGGCATCAAGTATACCTACCTTCATGGCTGTATGCACCTCTGAGTGTCTTATCTCTATTTCCTCAACAGCAACCATTCTACCCATTGCCTTAAAGTAAGGAGTGACATTCAAAGGCTCTTTTAATAAGATGCACTATGACATAGGCTTAGTGGGTCCTAATGCAGAATTTTCTTAGAAACGTCATCTGATGAGATTCCAACTAGAGCAAACCTCACAGTAACATTCTTTTGTCATCCACATATGAAGAAAATAAAAGCAAAACAGAAAATTTACAGTAACTGATAGTAACAGTCCACAACTAGGAAACAAAGAGGAATTATATTAAAATAATTAAGAGCATAACATTCCATTCAAGTCCGGGCTACATTCTAATTTCCTCAAAATTTCCACTCACTACCTTTAAAGTAGAGAAACCTCTTTATCTGGAAAAAATTCTTGAACTATCGGAATGAAAAATAAGTATTCTCTTTATATGTTATCAAAGACTTGTGTGGGTTATGTGAAAGAAACATAGTTACAGGTGTATGTCTTCCAAAGCTGTCACAGCACCTGATAACATTTGCTAGTTTTGCTTTTTGGGGTGTGTGTGACGGTGGGGGGGGGGGGGGGGGGGGGAGGGAGAAAACAGCAAACACTGAGGGATTACAGGTGTGACTATCCCTAATCCCTCCAGTGCTTCGATGCATCAACCAAGCAACTTTCTATCAGGTAGAGGTCACTAGGAACAGGTGTGAATTCCCATGTTGATGTCAGTGGACATAAATGTACATTCCCCTTTTGAAATGGAAAATACATGTGTATCTTTTTGTGCCACTCTAGTCCCACCCAAACATGCCCACCCTCAGTATGCATATATGTGCAATTTGGACATGTAGGTCTTGGCTTTCCAGAATCAGTATTTAAATATGTATATAATATAGGTGTCTAAATGCTGCTTTATGCATGTCCAGATAAGAATAGTGCTTCTAAAATGACGTTAAATATATAGTGGGAGATTCTATACATGGCACTTAAAAAATTGGCACAAAGTCAGTGCTGACTAAATGTATTCTATAAGTGGCACCTAGATTTAGGTGAGTTGTATATAGAACATAATTAGTTGGTATCTCAGTGCCTAAATCTATGTGCATATTTACATCAAGAAAATGTGTAAATCCCAGCACATAGCATTAGGCGCACTGGGCCATATTCTATAATTACGAGTGTAAATTTCAGATTGCCCACAAAATGCCCATTTCCCTGCCCATAACCATGTCCCCTTTTGCCTGTGTGCATTAAAAGTTTGGTGCACTTCGTTACAGAATATGCTTAGCAAATGTGTGTGTATATTTTAATTAGTGCCAATTAGTGTTCAATGTTGCATGTTAAGTACTGTTATCAGTGCTCATTAGCTTGTCAAGCTTGTTAAGTTACATGTGAATGGATTCCATTTATACAATGTTAATATATTCCACATATAGTCCTATTTTGCATACTATAGTTGTACATGAGAAATGGGATGTGCAGGTTGGGGTATTCACATTTCATTCAATATTTAAGAAGCTGGGTCAAATATCTCTTTTTATTTAATTTTTGAAGTGGTGTTTCACTTCCTCTGAATCACTGATGGAGACCCAGGTCCCATTATGGAACATTTCCCAAATATATACAGTATGTATTCCCATTGTAGAAGGGAAACTACTGTACAGCTATGATTTTTCAGCCCATCCAGATCCCGTTAAGAATATGCCCCCTTAACCTATGGTAATCTATATGTGGAAGTAATATCTTTCTGAAATTGCTAGTCAGCATATCTGGGTTTAAAAAATTTTTTTGGACAAGTTCCTAGAGGAAAAGTCCATACTCTGTTATTGAAATACTGTAGACACGGGAGAAGTCACTGCTTGTCCTGGGATCAGTAGCATGGAATCTTACTACTATTTATTCTGCCAGGTGCTTATGACCTGGATTGGCCACTGTTGGAAACAGGATACTGAGCTAGATGGACCATTAGTCTGATTCAATCTGGCTATTCTTATGTTCACCATTTACACATATGCGACCTGTAAATGCAAATGCTGCTATTTCCACATGTAGGTACTTCTAAAATGGCCTCCTTAAAGTGTAAGAACAAGTTGCTAAAAGTTTAGTGTATTTCCAATTAAACTCCTTTAACACTGATAAATGAAAATATTTTGGGTTCCTTTTACTAAGGTGAGCTAACGGCTTTAATGCACACTAATCATTACCGAGAGCTAAATGCTAAAAAGCCCATTTTATTCCTATGGACTTTTGGGCATTTAGCATGTGCTAATCATTAGCACATGCTAAATCCGTTAGCACACTGTAGTAAAAGGACCTCTTAGTATAAATGCAAATTTATGGGCCTCTTTTACTAAGCTGTGGTAAGTACTAGTATGCACTTAATGCAATTTAAAAGGGCTTTCTACTGACTGCTTACTTGTCCTTTAGATTGTAAGCTCTTTTGAGCAGGGACTGTCCTTCCTCATTTAAATTGTACAACGCTGCGTAACCCTAGTAGCACTTTAGACATGTTAAGTAGTAGTAGTAGTAGTAGTAGTAGTAGTAGTATGTGCTTTGGTGTCCTGTGATAAAATCCCAATGTGCATACGCAAACCACGTGCTAAAAAATATTCCTGAATTTTTCTCAGAGAGGGCATGTCTGGAGATGGAGTGTGGGCATGATAGCACAAATTGGAGTGGAGGAGCAGCCTAGTGGTTAGAGCAACAGTCTTGAAATCCAGAGGTGGCCAGTTCAAATCCCACTGTCACTCCTTGTGATCTTGGGCAAGTCACTTAACCCTCCATTGCCTCAGGTACAAAATTAGATTGTGAGCCCTCCTTGGACAGAGAAATATGCAGTGTACCTCCATGTAACTCACCTTGAGCTACTGCTGAAAAAGGTGTGAGCAAAATCTAAATAAATAAATCAATTAGCACAGCCACATTACCATGTGATTAGTGCAAAATTAGCACATAAGCCCTTACACCTACACAATGGGTGGTGGTAGTAAGGGCTCACACATGCACTAAAGACAGCATTAGCACATGGTCATTAATTGGGAAATGAAAAAATCATACATTTTCAGGTTGCAGTAAAAATGGCCTTAGTCTACGGGAAAGACCTCTGTAAAGGTGCGCTAAGGACACTTTTTACTGCAGCTTAGTAAAAGGATCCCTTAGCGGCCCTTTTACTAAGCTGAGTAAGCGCCCCTACGCACACCCAACGCATGTCAATTTGGAGTTACTGCCCAGCTACCACGGTAATTTATGGGTGTGACTATCCCTAATTCCTCCAGTGCATCGATGCACCATCAGATAGAGGTCACTAGGAACAGGTGTGAATTCCCATGTTGATGTCAGTGGACATAAATGTACATTCCCCTTTTGAAATGTTTTTACTAAGCTTTTACTAAGCTGAGTAAGCGCCCCTACGCACACCCAACGCATGTCAATTTGGAGTTACTGCCCAGCTACCACGGTAATTTCATTTTTTATGCACATCCGCTACGTGCGCCGGAAAATAATTTTTATTTTCCTGCGCGCAGCAGGCAGTAATCATAATTCTACGTGCATAGATGATTACTGCATGGTTATCATGTGAGACCTTACCGCTAAGTCAATGGCTGACGGTAAGGCCTCAGACCCAAAATGAATGTGTTCCAATTTTTCTTTTGCCACACGTCCATTTTTGGCAAAAATTAAAAAAAAAAAAAGATCTTTTTTACAGGCGCGCTGAAAAATGGATCTGTGCACACCCAAAACATGGGCCTACACTAGCGCAGCCCATTTTTCAGTGCATCTTAGTAAAAGGACCCTTTAATTACTAAAACACCTTTTTAAATGGGTTTTCTAAAAGATAATGGAAAATGCTGCAGCTAGAACACTGTATAGACAAAAAAAATTACGGTTAGCACTTTTTCAGGAACAAACACTGTATTATTAACTATGAATGACTGTCTTCTTTGAAGTTTGCAAAGCACTGCCCTGCAAATTTCTGGAAGTTGCTTTCTGTTGTTAATATGGAAAATATCTTGCCGCTACCTTTCACAACATTTTTTATTTATGCCAGTATTCCAGTGACACAAAGTTGCTATAGAAACATTACTTGAGCCTTTCTCCCTTTCCCTTTTCCAGTCATCATTTAAAGTGAAACCAGCCAGTGGAGGAGAAGCCTGATGGCTAAAGCAGGAGCCCAAGAACCAGGGAAGAAACATTCACATTCACATCCCACTGTCACTCCTTGTGATCTTGGAAAGTCAATTAACTCATCATTGCCTCAGTTACAAACGTGAAGGCAATTCTATAACTGCACTCATAAGTACACAAAATACATTCTGCAGAGTACTGCGTAACTGCACCAGGGTGAACAACTAGGCGGAGCAAGGATTAGACATGGGTGTGCCTGTCACTTATACGCATACCGTACAGAATACAGTAAATTACACGCTTAGGGGTCCTTTTACTAAGGTGCACTGAAAAATGGCCTGCGGTAGTGTAGACGCGTGTTTTGGTCATGAGCATAATCATTTTCAGCATACCTATAAAAAATGCTTTTTAAAAATTTTTTGCCAAAAATGGATGTGCGGCAAAATGAAAATTGCTATGCGTCCATTTTAGGTCTGAGACTTTACCACCAGTCATTGACCTAGTGGTAAGGTCTCATGCAGTAATCGGGCAGTAATGGTCTGCATGTGTAAAATGCCGATTACCACTCACACGCCAGAAAGTAAAAAATATTTTCTCGCACGCATAGTCAAAAATGAAATTACAAGGGCCACATGGTAGCCATAATTCAAAATTGATGCGCTTTGGGCGTGTGTAGGCACCTTCACGGCTTAGTAAAAGGGCCCCTTAATATGTAGCACTTAGGCACACCCATTTACAATTGCCATACTTTCATCGATTGCTGGTGGACAGAAAACGTTCTTTGAATGTTTGTCCAATACTGTTTAAAGAACACGCTGAAAAGTCAAGGAACCCAAGGTTAGTCTTCATGAACTAAAAAAGATTTAAGAGAAAGGGAAAAAGAAAACTATGATGGTCAAGATTCAGCAGGCAGCAGTTAGTATTTCTTTGAGTGCTGACTGTAGACAGCTAAATTAGACCCAAATATTCAGTGCTGGGCCTTATCTGGGCCTTATCACTGAATATCTGAGTCATTGATGGTGTCTGAAAGTTAAGCAGATACAGTCAATATTCTGTTCCATACCCACATAGCTAACCAGGCAAAGTTAGGACTGCCTTTTGTGGTCCAACTTGCCTAGTTAGCTATGTAGGCACCAGCATTGAATATCACTGGTGCCTGCGTAACTTCCAGGTCCAACTTGACCCCACTCCTAGTGGGAACAGTGCCACAGTGGTCAGAGCCAATAATGAGCAGTGTGCATCTGTTTAAGTGCTGTAAACATCAGCTCTAGGCCTGCTCAGCATGGTTTAAGCAGGCGGGAGCCTGCATATTTACCCCTGTCTGGATAAGCTAAGAAAAGCTAGGCAAGGGACCAGGAGTGCAAAGACACAAATGGAAGAAAAGTAACTAAATACAAGACCAGACAGTTTTTAAGATATGTTACTGCCAGACAGAAGTGCAAAAGTGTTTTTGTTTTTGTTACATTTGTACCCCGCGCTTTCCCACTCAAGTGCCATTTTGAGATCCAGCTGATGGAGGGAATACGCAGAGGCTGATGAGGAAAAAAACAAAATAGTTTAACAAATATTTTTAATCTCTGTTAACAGAGAAAGGGCCAAGAGCAGGATTATTGAAAACATACACAAACAGGGATGGAAAGATGGTAGATCTCAAAGACTGTGGTCATGAGGAGCAAGCTAAACAAAATTAGACAAAGGATATTAAGGTGTAACATCCCCTTGTGAGTGACCCTGGATCTAAGGTGGATTTGATTGAAGTCTCCTTTGAACAGGCTCTGATGGGTCCTGGAATGGTTGGTGCCTGGTGCCACCACCTGTTTCCCTCCTTTTCCCCATAGAAATTTCTAAAAGGAACACTGTGAACAAGGCTGGCTGAAAAATCAGTTAATTTAACTATTTACAATTTATATTATATGAAAGTGTTAAGGCATTTGCTTATGAGAATTATTTATGATAATCAGCATTAAAACTTCTGAGTGAATGGTGTTCAATAAGCAACCTACTAAATAAATAGTGCTCTTGGAACCATTTAATCTCTTTGCTGATGCAGCAGCTTTAAATACATTTCCTTGTTCCTTTATTGTCTTTTTATTAGAATGACAGTATTACCCATGTACCATTTGCACCTTGACTGAGTCTTCCCCCTTGTTTATCCCTATCAGGTCCCCTAGATCTCACCCTCCTGCTGGAGCATTTTGGACCAGTACTGCACGATGTCCAAGGGCCAAATCAGTCTGGCTTGGCCAGCCACTGCTGTTGGGCTTCAAGTGCTGATTGCACTCCCATGAGCCTCCTCCTCCTCTGGGCTCTGAGTGCTAATTATACCCCCAGAGGCCTCCACCAGAGCTCTGAGTGCCAATTGTGTTCCCATGAGCCTGCCTTCTTAGGGCTTTGAGTACTGTTTGCACTCCCAGGACCTCTTCCAGGGATCCAAGTACTAATTGTGCTCACGAGAGCCTCTCTGCTGCTGGGTCTCAGGCACTAACTGTATCCCCAAAGGCCTTGCCCTGAGCTGGTTCCCAAGGGCTACTCTGCTCTAAGTCTGCTCCCAGGGGCTGCTCTGGTTTTGGGTCCCAGGCACTGACTGTGCCCCATAGGCCTTCTGCCTTGCCCTGAGTATGGTCCCAAGAGCCCCCCTGCCCTGAGCCTGCTCCCAAGGTCTGCTCTGCTGTTGTCTTCAAAATGCAACCCCAGGGGTCCCTTTCCTGCCAGGTCCACCAGTCCTGGCTTCCCTCCTCTCCCAATCAAAAGGTCAAGAGCCATAGATCCTAGTCGGAATCTCTGTATATCAGAACAAGTTGACTCTGGGTTTGAAATCCAGGGAGATCTTGACTAAAGTCCCACAAATATCTTCTGATGAGGAGTTTTCCCTGATCCCCTACCCAACTACAGTTACTTTCATTCAGTGTGTGTGCATTATTAACCCCAACTTTATTTATCAAATGTAATGGATAATTATCCCCAAAGTGTGTAAATGTGGATAATTCATCTGCCTTTTCTCACAGTGATCAATTTTCTAATCATCCAAACACATCAAGGTGGTCTATTTACCAATAGTTCAACAGTTGTAAATAAAATGAGTGACCTTGATATGAGTCCAAGGTGATTAGCTGGGCAAACTGATTGAGTGGGTTGCAACAAAGAATAGAGGTAAAAAGCTGAGGAAAGAGGTACCAATAATGCACCTTGTCAATCTGTCCTTAGTCCAGCTGTTTTCAGTATTTTCATAAGTAATATTGCAGAAGGGCTATCAGGGAAAGTATACCTTTTTTGCATGATACCCACATTTCATAACTCACAGAATAACACATAAAGATTATTTCCAATATTTATCATATATGCCCTCTTGCCTTAATTTATGTCGGTTCTCATTGTTCATGACAAATATGTTATAATTTTACAATAGAGGCAAGAAAAGCTTTCCTTGCTCTTTAATAAATTTACTAGAAATCTATCCTGCTTTAAATGTCATTTATAAAATAATTTTAAAAATATGCATTAATGTTTAAACTTTAATAGTAAAGTAAAAATAATTTGCTGCAATTTCAGTATGAACCCAAAATACCAGATCATAAATAAAAAAAAACATTCCTGTTCCACAGGGGCTAAGAAAATTGTCTTAAAAACTTATGCACCATAAAGTGACACTAAAATATTCATTGCGAAACAGAAAATTCCTTCTGTCTCTAGGGCCTTTTGATATGCAACATGCTAAAAATACTTCTATTTCTCTTCTCTTAAATAGTGCATATAGTTTTCATTTCTTCTAGCTATAAAGAATTTTTTAACTTTGACCATAAAAACCAGTTCTACTTTTTGACATTTTAAAATGCCTATTTCCTCCTCCAATCAGTGCAAGGCTTTGGAATTTATTGAGCTGGATTCAGTAATTGGCGCTCAAATGTTGACACTATATAAAGGGTGCACACCCTTTATGAAATTGCACTTTGTGCCAATTCCTGCACCTAACTTAGGCAGCAAACATATACCTGCTGAAACCTGATGTAACAATACTGCAGGCCAGGGCTACAGCTACATCAGTCAGTGCACAGCCAATCAGCAAAGTATCATGGCTCAACAGAGCCCTTGTTTACAGTCCTACAATTGTCATGCCCTGGTCTGCCATACTCAGAGAAGTTGTGACCACTAGTGATCCTAGGTCGGCTGCCACCCAGGGCGGATCGCCGCTGTGCACCCCCCGGGTGCAGCGGCGTCCATCCCCCCAGGGTGCAGCACGACACCCCCCCCGGCGCAATGACACCCCCCTCCCCGGCGCATCAAGCCCCTCCCCCCCGGATGCATTCCTGGCTGCTGGAGGGTGCAGAGAGCAGCCGCACGCCTGTCGGCTCCACTGGCTCCCTGCTCCCTCTGCCCTGGAACAGGAAGTAATCTGTTCTGGGGCAGAGGGAGCATAGAACCAGAGGAGCCGACAGGTGCGCGGCTGCTCTCTGCACACTCCAGCAGTGCGCACCCGGGGCGGACCGCCCCCACAGCCCCGCCCTTCCTACGCCACTGGTTGTGACACATATAAAGGGCAGGGAGATGGTTGGTAGACATGCAGGGCTGATGATGTGCATGACACAGGAATAAACAAGTTTCAGTGTTGCACTATGTGCATATATATCTTGGGGGCTGTGCTAGGTCAGGTGCATGTGATCCGGTTGGTGAAATTTGTCCAGGATACCCTTTGTGTGGCATCCAACTTAGGCGTGCTAAGGCTCTATTCTATAATTACACGTGCAACTTTTTGGAATGCCCTGACATGCTCATGGCCACGCCCTGTGTGAGTTATACACTATAGAGTTAGGCCACCGTACTTTATAGAATAGCATGCAGCCAGATGCATGCACAAATATTAATGAATGCCAATTAACATCATAATTGATAGCATTCAATTATTGATAGCTAAGGGATCATTCACTTACAGATTAGGTCCATATATGAAGGCCCATTTTATAGGTTTTGTTTGTGAGGAAATAAACATTGAAATGTCAAGGTGTACATTGGGGCCACCATTTAGAAGCACAGGTCTACACATGCAGGCATAGTATAAAATTGACACATTTGCACCCCCTGAAATAAATGTATATAGAAAAAGAAAAAGTATAGTAGATGGATGTAAAAGTCCCAAAATAGGATGACAAGCAAGTGCAAAAGGTGAAGGAAAAGCTGTGCTAGTCATGGAAAAATGAAGATAAGCATGTATCTTTGCACCAACTGCAATATGCATGTGAAATAGAATGGGCTGTTGCCAGCAAGTTGAACATGTAAACACCACCATTTTGGGATGGATACACAAGCAGAATGCCCAAGTAAGTGGTGAGCTAGTTGCCATTTATATATATGTACTCCTGCACTACTTATGGCCTGGCACAGTGAGCCATGTGGGTTGTGGAGATATGTTTCTGGTGCTATGCAAAACAGTGGCCTCAAGCTGGCTCTGGTTCTATAAGAGTAACATGGTTTCCAGGAGAGAATACAACTGTTCCCAGGAAGAGCGTGAACTCCTGGCAGTGCTTGTTGGAGCCAATGAGGCCCAAATCTGGCCAAACAAAGGCCTGCCCATGCACCAGCAAGGCAGGTCTGGGAAGAAATCTGACAGCTTGGCAGATAAGCATCTACTTGTGTCCCAAGGCCCCACCCATCACCTTTGCCAGGTACCAGTTATCTCAGGGATGGCACTTAAGTAGATGGCACAGTGGCACACACCTGAATGAAAGGTTCTACCATCCAGCATCAAACCTGCCTTATCCCTAACCATAAAGCCTGGGTTGCAAAGGTCCTGAAACACCCCTAGTCCACCAGCACTGCACTACCACACTATGTGGCAAGATAACCAAGAAGACAGAATTGGCACACATATGCTGACAAAAGACAATATCAGCTATTAACCTGCCAGTATGTACCCACTCAAGCCTCCCCAACCCCCCTCCACCCTCCAAAACTAATGTTCAGATTCATGCCATGACCCATGGCAGCATCATCATTGTGGCATAAAAGACCCATGACAAACCAGCCTCTATCAAGATATTGCCACATGGAAAAGGAAGGTCTTGGTGTGTAGGGCACCACTGTCACTAGCCTAAATCACATACTATGAGGCATATTTTCAAAGCACTTAGCCTTCCAAAGTTCCATAGGTTTCTATGGAACTTTGGAAGGCTAAGTGCTTTGAAAATAAGCCTCATAGGCTGTTAAAAGCAAGAGCAGGATTTGGACACAGAGCCTCTACATGATACAGCTATCATTCTATCAACAACACCAATACCAATCCTGTCCTATATCATGGCTATGTAGAGGCTGCTCAGAATGAGGCTGGAAACTAAACTTAGGAGGTGAATGCCCAATAACCATGTCCAAAGTTTGCTTCTGCTCTAGATTTTTTTGAACTTAGCAGGTCATGGACGTGCTCAAGACAAGTTTCCAGGCTTTCCAGAAAACCCATCCCAAATTTCAGGAGTATATCTGCTAGTCTAATGTTTAGTGCAGTACCAGGTAATGTGGGTTCAATTCCCACCATAGTTCTTACACTGCTGACTATGTCTAGAAGTGTTATAGAAATGATAAGTAATAGTAGGTTCTAGTTGCTGCACAAGGTGTTTGGCTACATCATGACAACAAAGTGACTGCCTCTCATGTCACACAGAACTGACTAAGTAAGGTGGCACCACATATACCAACCTTTATGGTGAGTGTTTCAGAAGTAAGCCAGAGAACAACCATCGAAGTGGAGAAACTGGATCTGTTACGAGAGGGAGTACAGAGACAAGGGAGTAGCATGATCACCAGGACACTTCCAAATAAAGCCAAGGAGACAAGAGATGGATCAATGATGCTTTAATTGTAGATAGGACTCAACACGGCACCGTGTTTCAGCGAACATCACCTGCCTCAGGAGTCTTTAAAAAGACTGATGACTGGTAGAAGTACAAGTATGCTAGTTAGAAAATCATACGAGACTGGAGGGATTTGAGTCTGATACAAACAAACAGACTCGAATCCCTCCAGTCTCTTACGATTTTCTAACTAGGATACTTCTACCAGTCATCAGTCTTTCTAAGACTCCTGAGGCAGGCATTGTTCGCTGAAACACAGTGCTGTGCCGAGTCTTAACTACAATTAAAGCATTATTGTTCCATCTCTCATCTCCTTGGCTTTATTTGGAAGCGTCCTGTTGATCACGCTACTCCCTTGTCTCTGTCAAGTGTTTCAGAAGCACAGTTTACCTAAGCCAACCTCTGGTGCAGTGTACAGTGCACCCCCCACACAACACAATAATGTAAACAATCTTTACAGTACCACTTGCAACTGCCATTACAGTGTCTCTAGACTAAGTAGGCTGCCCTTTGTAATTGCTGCTAGGTTAGAAGCCCTATACAGTGATGTCACATAAGATGCATGGTCACACCATTCAGTTTGCCTACTTACCCCTTTGAAGTCCTACATATGTTGTCCTATACAAGTAGAGGAAGGTAGCAGCCAATGTGGATGTGCAAACTCACAGTCACATGAGTGAGGACACACATGCTCATTCTTTTTCCCTTATCTCCATAACACCAGCATCCTTATACTTAACATGGATACTTTTCTCAAATGTCCCAGCCAGTGGTAACCGCCCTAAAATCAACAGTAACCAAGTATCCACTGATGCCTCTGTGTATCCCATAATGGAGTCATATAAATTATTCCACCACAGCCATAGCATCAAGAGAGAGATGGGCACTTAGCAAGAGAGCCAAATGTGTGCCCACTTCCACAGCAACAAATGATGTTTTACTGGTTATGTTGCACATAATTGGTAACCAACATCATAAAGAGCCTGGGAGGGGTATGTAAAAGCTGATAAATGGAATTTCTTAACAAATATTTCTGCTCTGTGTTCATAGATGAAGAACTGGGAGTGGGACCATAGAAGACAAACACAAATAAGAATGAAAGTGTGGTACACCCTGAGCAGTTTTCAGAAGACTGTGTTCATGAGGAGTTACCCAAACTAAAGGTGGACAATAAGATGTAGCCAGATGGCAAACACTGAAGGTACTGAGGAAACTTAGGGGAGTTCCCAGCTGTTCTACTGTCTGACCTTTTCAATTCTTCTCTAGAGTCTGGAAAAGGGCAGACATGGTCCCTCTCCACAAAAGAGGAAGGAAGGAGGAGATTGGGATCTACAGGCTGATTAGTCTGACCCCTGTGGAAAGTTAATGAATAGAAACACTTCTAAAATACAGAATAAAGAGGTTTATAGAATCCAATGGACTGCAGAACTCTAGGCAGCATGGTTTCACTAGAGGCAAGTCTTGTCAGACCAATCTGAATAATCTTTGACTGGGTTACCAGAGAGTTGGATAAAGGAGATAGCACTAGATGTTGTATACTTAGATTTTAGCCAAGCCTTTGTCATGGTTACACACAGACAACTTATAATAAGTTGAGTGCCCTCAGTTTGGGCCCTAAAGCACAGAATTATCTAAGCTATTCTATAATGTGTTATGTTTAAATTCTAAGTCGCATAGTTGAAAAGGGGGTGTGGCCATGGGCATGGAATGTGCAGTTCATGGGTGTTTCTAAAATCTATGCATGTTGTTATAGAATACATCCGTTCATATTAATTATTGTAGTACTATACCAAGTGACTTCCAGGGATAATGCCTTGATTAGATTAAAGCGTGAGAACATAAGAATAGCCATACTGGGTCAGACCAATGGTCAATCTAGCCCAGTATCCTGCTTCCAACAGTGGCCAATCCAGCTCACAAGTACCTGGCAGAAACCCAATTAGTAGCAATATTCCATGCTACCAATCTCAGGGCAAGCAGTGGCTTCCCTCATGTCCATCTGAATAACAGACTATGGACTTTTCCTCCAGGAACTTGTCCAAACCTTTTTTAAACCCAGATACGCTAACCCATTGCTACCACATCCTCTGGCAACAAGTTCCGGAGCTTAACTATTCTTTGAGTAAAAAAACATTTCCTTCTATTTGTTTTAAAAATAAGAACATAAGCCTTGCCATACTGAAAAGACCAAAGATCCATCAAGCCCAGCATCCTGTTTCCAACAGTAGCCAATCCAAGTTACAAGTACCTGGCAAAATCCCCAAATAGTACAATACATTTTATGCTGCTTATCCTAGAAATAAGCAGTGGATTTTCCCCATGCTGGTAATGCAAGAAGTTCTTTTTGCAAAGAACTCAATGATGGCGCAGGACAATATTTAATTAATTTCCTGGATAAATACACAGGATGATCTAAAACAATGCTTTGAAAACAAAACATAATACTTTGAATGCCATCCATTTAGAAATAGGTAATGCACGTTGTACAGAATCGGAGTTATATTATCAAACATTTTTTGCTCCAGCTATATGCTGAGTGGCTGTGTTTTGCTCTTGCTGCAGTCGCTGTAGTCTCACTTTCTGGAGTCAGTCAGTAAATAATTCCAGTAATCAAGTCTGCTTGTAATAAAAGCACTTACTAATTTCAACAAATTTTCTCTGCTGAGTATAAATTTCAGTTGTTTCAACAAACAAAAATGATAAAAACAACTCTTCACTACGTGGCTACGCACCTAACTCTCAAAGTAATTATAGTGGGAGAAAGAGACAAAGGATGACCATTGATTTCAAGCAAGACTTTTAGAACATTATGGGGGGGTCTTTTACTAAATGGAAGTAAGCCCAACATGGGCTTGCTGCTTGCTAAACTGGAAGTACCACTGAGCTACTGCAGCAGCCCGGCAGTAGTTCCCACCCTCAGCGTGCGCCATTTCCGGTGCTACAAAATATTTTTATTTTTGGAGAACCGGTGTTTACCCTGCAGTAATCGAGTAGTGCCATGCACTGCCCAGTTACCACCAGGTTAGCATGGGAGCTCTTACCGCCACCTCAATGGGTGGTGGTAAGTGCTCTCTCCCTGAAATGACCATGTGGCAAGTTCTTCTCTTGCCACACGGTCATTTCTTAATAAAAAAAAAATAGCCTTTACCCACTGCGGTAAAAGGGGGCTTCAGCATGCAATAAAACAAAAGCAGCTTAGTAAAAGGACCCCTTTGTTTATGTGATAGCCACATAGCTGAAGACTTGTCCACATTCAATACTAGATTGTTGGTATGCATCCAATCTACCAGGATTCTAAGCTTGCTATTAAATTCATCAGTAGTATCCTCTTGATTGTCTTTCATAGAAATAATAAGCTGAACATCGTCAGCAAAGAAATGAAAATCTATACGCCAGGTCTCTGGTTTCAGCATGGTTGCTGGACCATAAACTCATTTTAAATAAACAGAAGATGGTGGCATGTTGGCTTACCGGCAAGTTACCCTGCCCAAATAAATATCCCATTGACCCTTTTTGGAACCATAGTACAACCCACTGACTCTTTCCAATATCTTGGTGTCATTCTTGATTCCCAGTTTTCCTTTGCCACCCGGATATCTTCTGTGTGTAAGGCCGATTTTTCTGTTCTTCGCCAGCTACGTTCAATTAGGAAATATTTTGATCAGCCTACATTTCACTCACTTATTTTTTCATTATTGGCCACTAGGCTGGACTATGGTAATATAGTTTACCTAGACTATATTCATGCTTGTCTGAAGAAACTAAAGTCTCTACAAACTACAGCTATCAGGCTCCTCTGCCATGCCTATCGCTATGACCATGTTTCTCCTCTGTTCTGTCAACATCATTGGTTGCCAGTCAAACAAAGGGTTCTAAGGGCTCTAATTAAAACTCTGACTCTTACTTTTAAGGTAGTTCATATAGGCCTGCCACCCTACCTGTCTTCATCGACGATCTCTTACTCACCAGCACGTTCCCTTTGATCAATTAATGTCCACTGGTTAGTAATTCCAGGTCCCAAACAAGCCCAGTTGGAAATTAAATGGCACTGCACTTTTTATTTTGGTGCCCCTACCTTATGAACTCTCTCCCACTATAAATTAGTGTGGAGCCGTCATTGAAGAATTTCACAACCGCGTTGAAAACCTGGCTTTTTCTTTCAGCATTTGACTCAGTTTAGGCTCTGCTCTGGTCAGTAGCAATCTGCTATTTGTTGGTTTCCGACCACTCACTTGCCTCCCCCCTATCCCTACTCTTTCCTATCTCATCTGCATGAACTGACCTTGTGTGTTTGATTATTCTTTCCTAGCAACATTTGTAGTTACCCATTTTATAAAGCCACAATATGCATGTCAAACCCAAGTGCATGAAAATGGCAAGGAAGCATGGTCATTGTGTTTTGGGCAGGACATGGGCATAGCAAGTTCATAGACATTTAGGGGTAAATTCTAGAAATTCTGCCTAAAAAATCAGCTCCAAAAAATATATGCTTACTGTGAGTCTATATACCACACCAAAAATTAGGCATGGTTTATAGAATATGTTTAAGTGTCCAGTGCTGTGAATAAATTTTGAGCAGCTATTTACACCAACTAAAACCTGGTGTAAATGTTCATGCCTAAGTTACACACGGATTGGGCATATTCTATAACAATGTGTATATTTTTTAGGAATGTCCACAACCCACCCACGGCAAAATAAAAACCAACACGTGTCCATTTTCAGCCTGAGACTTTACTGCCACCCGTTGACTTAGCAGTAAGGTCTCACATGCTACCTGGGCAGTAGACATTCAGCGCACATCCACTGCCATTTACCGCCAGGTAAGTGCCCGCGCAGTAGAAAATCAAAAATATTTTGTATCGCGTGCTTTTGGCGTGTGCCAAATTCAGAATTACCACCTGGGGCACACAGTAGCCAGGCAGTAATACCGATTTGACGCATGCTGGATGCGTGTAGGCCATTACACACCTTTGTAAAAGGGTCCCTTTGTTAGCTTCTTCATTGGTAATGCTACAAACCAATAAGAACCTAGAAATATCCCCCCCACCCCGATATTCAACTGGTGGAGGCCAGCGTTTTTAAAAATGCTGATCGTCACTGGCTAAAGTATCCCTTGATATTTAATACCGGGTCATGTCTGGGCACCGGCACTGAATATTGGGGGATAATCCTAATGGCAAAGGACATTCATTCACTGACAAAGAGTGCTAGTTAGGAGTTGTGGAGTGGCATAATCGAACAGAAACGTCTATCTCCATGGGCGTTTATCTCCGAGAATGGGTCCGTGAAGGGGCGGGCCAAACTTTATTTTCAAAACAATGGATGTTTTTGAGCTGGGCATTTGTTTTTTTTTTAGCGATAATGGAAACTAAAAACACCCAGCTCAAAAACGTCCTAATCCGAGCCATTTGGTCGTGGGAGGGGCCAGGATTGGTAGTACACTCGCCCCCCTGATATGCCAGGACACCAACTGGGAACCCTAGGTCAGTGCGGTGGACTTCAAAAAAAGCTCCCACATGCATATCTCCCTTACCACGGTTGCTGAGCTCCCAACCCCCTCCCCCAAAACCCACTACCCACAAATGTACAACACTACCATAGCTCTTAGGGGTGAAGTGGGCACCTACATGTGGGTACAGTGGGTTTTGGAGGCCTCCCATTTACCAGCACAAGTGCTACAGGTAGGGGGGGGATGGGCCTGGGTATACCTGGCTGAAGTGCACTGCGGTACCCACTAAAAGTGCTCCAGGGACCTGCATACACGCAGGCCTCTAGGACTTGTTATTGCTGTATAACATTGGCACACCAGTTGACACCTGAAGACTAATCGCTCCGAAAACGTCCTTTGTTGGAATAAGCATGCTTACTCACAGTTAACTGCAGATCAGAGGTTGTGCCCCACCACTGGCAATGAGTCTCCCTGGTAGTGAGATTAGCAGTAGGTCAGAGCTGGTAGAATGCTGTACAATGCCCTCTTTCAGCCACATTCAAGGTAAGAACTAAGTTCTCTAACGTGGCTAACACATGGAAGGGATCTAAAACTGGCTTACAAAAATGACCACTACCTCATGGACTACCGGAAACACAACAGGGCACACTCTGACCCAGTAGGCAGGGGGAAAAGCACCATGGGAGAAGAGCCTACCAACTACCAACATAGTGAGACTGTAACACAAGCTAATGAAATCATGGAGCCCAATACCTTACACCCACCACAATGCAATGCTGATGTGACCCTGTAGTGCACCCGAGAGCCACATCTGACCCAGGGAAATTGAACATATTCTGCTCATGGAGGTGGGTACGGCATTTGAGGCTGGCATAGAGGCTGGAAAAAAAGTTTTTAAAGTGGGTTTTTTTTTGTGGGAGGGGGTTAGTGACCACTGGGGGAATCCGGGGAGGTCATCCTCGATTCCCTCCAGTGGTCATCTGCACAGTTGGGGCACTTTTTTGGGACTTGTTTGTGAAAAAAAAGGTCCAAAAAAAGTGACCCAAAATCGCAGTAAAAACGCCTTTTTTTCGATTATCAGCTAAAGACGCCCATCTCTCCACGGCTGATAACCACGCCCCAGTCCCGCCTCCACCACGCCTCCGACACTCCCCCATCAACTGTATTCGTTTCCGCGATGGAGTGCAGTTGGAAACGCCCAAAATCGGCTTTCGATTATACCGATTTGGGCGCCTTTGCGAGAAAAACGCCCATCTCCCGATTTGGGTTGAAATATAGGCGTTTTTCTCTTTCAATTATAACCTGGTTTGTGGGGATCACACTGCTGGACATATCCCATCAAACGAAGACCACTTGTAAGTACATCTCACACACTTCTGCTCTTTCATCACTTAACTGTGCTCCCATCCCTATGTCATAGCTGTTCTTCATACCTAGCTGCATATTACTGTCTGATATCACTCACAGGGATCTGCTGTTAAGCACTGCCCAAACACCACTTTCCCCTCTCCCACTTGCTCTGCATCTCTCAAACAAGTAGGCTCAGTACTCAACCATGTTCTTGACCTATTGCCTACTCATTGAATGGCATAGGAGCTCTTTAATCTTATAAAAGTTGAATAGCTAGAAAAAGTATAAATGAAATATTGATTAATTCTCCATCTTCTCTCAGTAAATATATGCACCACATAAAAAATAGAGACAGAGAGGAAGAAATAATACCTTTATTGAAGGATTTTGCTGGGAAATGTTCTTGCATCAACATGAGTCAATTTCCTTAAATTAGAACATAAGAACATAAAAATCTGTCAGTTTATCTGGAGGTTACTAAACTCTTTCATTGTGTGAACTATAGGAGAGTTGAGCTAATATATTTGATTATTGTCATGAATAATCAATAGTTCTGATTTTAAGGGAATTTATGTTTTATAATGGATAATTATGTGATTATAGAAATGCTATGGGGTTTGCACCCCAAGACATATGAAGAGAGATTTGTTGAACTGAAGATGCAAATCCTGGAAGAAAGGGGAGACAGGATTGATATGATACAGACATTCAAATATGTGAAAGGTATTAATATACAAACAAACCTCTTCCAGAGACAAGAAGGTGGTAGAACTAGAGGACATGAATTTTGGTTGCGGGGAGGGGGGGCTAACTCAGGAATAAGGTCAGGAAGTACTTTTTCATACAGAGGGTGCTAGATACCGCAGTGGTGGAAATGAAAATGGGAATGGAATTTTAAAATGCATGGGATAAATACAAAGGAATCTTGGATGGAAAGAATAAAACCAAACAAACTTTGCAGTGATTAGAAGGCATCTCCAGTAATTGGGAAGCGAAGCCAGTGCTGGGCAGATTTCTATGTTCTGTTCCCTGATCATGGATGAACAAATTTGGATGGGCTGGAGTGAGATTTTGATCACAGTTTCAGTAGTGGGAGAACAAGGCCAGTTCCGGGAAGGTTTCTAAAGTCTGTGCCCTAATCACAGCAAGGACAAATATAGAACAAGTATGCACATGTAGTATCACATCATACATTATATTATGAGTTTATCTTGTTGGATAGACCATACATGACTTTATCTGCCATCTACTATGTTACTATCATGTAATGCAATTTATGAGTGAAAAGGCTTTCTGTTATTTTTTTTTTAATTTCAAAATGTGTACATTTTGTATTTTTCCCAGTAATTTGGTACCATTTTTCATGACGTGGACTTTTGCGAAGTTGCTTCACATTTTTTATGTGTATGCTAATGTTTACTATAGTTTTTAATATACCACTTGAGGTCTCAAGGCTAAATGGATACACACATGAACAAAAGACCACACCGATATACATATGGATAGATGGACCAACGGACAGACAGATAGATTGACCCTTGACATCAGACATTATCACTAGCATAAAATGTACCTAAAAGCAACAGAAATGGAGTTTTTCTCTTCCATCCTGTGTAGAAAGTGTTTGTAATTTGCAGATTCTTGGGATGAGAAATGATCCAGGGAGATTGCCTTTAGGATTTAATGTATCACAAAGCTGCAAATCTGTTTCTAGAGCAGCATTGAAAATATGAGTTGAGTTCCTCCAATGCTAATGCAATTCAGGGTTTCCAATGAAACACCACGTTAATGCAAAACCATGTTTATGTTTTTCCACACGATGATTGAAGGACTGTGTTGCAGTTCTTGTAACCACAGTAAAGAACTGTGTATTGAGTTCTGCAGTTTATTGGAGTCAAGGTGATCCTCATTTTTGTTTCTGTTTAGAGACCATAAAGGTATAAAAAAGAAAGAAACCTATCCACTATATCATCAGCCATTATTTTTTGCATGAAGTTCAATCTCAAATGACCTTAGCTAATAAACATTGCTGACATACCAATGACTGGGTTTGGGATTTATAAGTTATAAATGTTCCTGACAGTGCTGCTGAAGGATTTGCTATATGTACAGGATCTATGTTTGGTGTTTCAAGGACATAATCTAGGAAATCCTGTCACAGTGCACTGAAAGAAATAAGATTTAAGGCTGTGCTTTCATTTAAACTGAAATAGGAAAGAAGGAAGTGACATCACTGAAGTGAATGGCTGCCTAAGAATGGAGCTCCTTGTTATTAGATATAATGATGGATACTACAGCTTTGGTATATATTCTCCCCTGTTCAGGGCTAGTGTGTTATGGTTCTCTACAGTGTAGCAAGATGGCAGCAAAAAAGAAATCTCCGGACATTAGATCTTATGTGAGTGTAGTATTTAATTAAACCAAATGTGAAGGGTGGCTTTACCCCCACCTGAAAATGCTCAAGGGGAACTGCATGAGGTCTTCCATGAGCACCATCACAAGTAGCGGGTGAGCAGCTCATGAATCAAACTGAAATGAAATAGTGGGATGAGGAATTGAAAGGGGCCATTAGGGGTGTTAAATGTCAAATCCATATGGTGCTGGAGGAGCTGCCTGCTAATATAGGAGAGATGTTTCAAATATTTTAGGATAAGGACATTGTGGTTTTGCAGCAGTAATGCCAGGAATTGGCCATGGCTCATGAAGACATCCTGTTGAAATTGGAGGACAGTGAAAACAGGTCCCAGTACCATCACAATGATCTAAGAGTCCTCGGGGTGCTAGAGGTGACACAAGAGGGTGGCACAATGGAGCTCATGCACAACTTATGCCATCAGTTCTTAATTGTTGTGGGAACTATGGGTGAGATGCCCCAAATTAAATTTGATTGAAAGAATGCATCTTGGATCTAAAAGATGTTCATTGTCTCTGAAATATTTTGGTATGTTTTCTATGTTTTCCAATAAAGCAGCAGATTCTACAAGCAACAAGATGTGTTGGTCATACAGAGTTGGAGGGCCACAGTGTAGAAATTTTTGCTGATATTTCTGTTACAATGCTGAAGAAATTCTGTGAGTTTATAGACATTACTAAATGCTTGAAGGACAATAGCATCCATTATAAGAGGCTCTTCCCTTTTAGGCTGGTTTTTCAGACACAAAATAAACTGTACAAATTTTCAACAGTACCAAAGGACTCACAGTTGTTAAGGGATGCTATACTCTTAAGCTCTTAAAATAATCCTCTGACAACAACTGGGGCAAAATATCAAGAGAAGCTATTTGCCCAATGGTAGTGTTATGTAGACCACAACAGCTACAAGCTGAAAGACAGACCACACAGTAAATGACCTGGCAGACCTGGATTAAGAATTTAATGAGCTTTTGTCTGTGAAGAGTATGCTAGTGAGAGAATATGATTGGACCTTCTAAGATTGTACTTCTAGGAGGTTAGGGGGGGGGGTGTTGGTCTAGGTGGTTTATTGATTTGTAATGGTCCATACTACTGAAAGATCATTAGGTCATAAGAAGTATTCCTACATTTATCTTGCATCTAATAAGATGGAGAAGAAAATTAATGGGTGGGGATTGTTATTGAGTGTCAGGTGCATGAGGTAGTGAGGGACAAAGAGGGCAGGTATGTACAGGGCTTTTTTTGTGGGGGTACTTGGGGGGTACTGAGTACCGGCACCTTTTCCATAGTCTTCTAAAATTGACCCATGGTCCCCAAGTTTTAATGAAAGAGCTCAGGCTCTACACACCAATTCTGCCTTGTCATAGATCCTGTGACTGGTTGCAGGGGGCCTGGCTATTGTGGAGTGGGTCCCTCAGTGATCACCTCACCCCTGAAGGGTGGCCTAGCATTTGAGTACCAGCACCTTTTTTGCTAGTAAAAACGCACTGGATATGTATTTATTTTATTTATTTGGATTTTGCTCACACCTTTTTTAGTAGTAGCTCAAGGTGAGTTACATTCAGGTACAATAGGTTTATATCTCTTCCACCAACTGTGATGGTACCAGCAACAATGGTGAAGCTACTTCAATGGTAGTGAGTACAGAGCTGATCCAAGAAGAGGCAGAGTGGAACATGTGGGGATTCAGTGTAAAGTTGATGCGGGATCAAATTCTTAGATCACTGTTATTAATCTCTGCTATTTCCTCAGAGATGACGAGTATTCAAAGAAATATTTATCTTTCTGCACCTTTCTTATTTGATAGTATATGTGATTGTGAGATGTATGGGAGAAGGGAATCAATCAAGTGTGTAAATGGTGTTTGAGTGCTTGGGGTTTATAAAGACTAGTTCATGCTGGGGGTGAGGGGGGTCATTGGAGAGTTGGGTGGTACATACTAAGGAGGGTGTTGGGACCTTTAGAGGCTCATTTTCAAAGCACTTAGCCTCCCAAAGTTCCATAGAAACCTATGGAACTTAGCCTCCCAAAGTGCTTTGAAAATATGCCTCTTACTGTACCAATCTGGGTCTATTTTGGCTCATGATTGGGGTGATTTCTAGATTGGGTTTGGGTGGGGGGATTATTTAGAGACAACTGCTTTGTTAGGGTTAACTGTTTGGACCCTGACTGATTATGCCTGTATTATGTGGAGGTGGTGGTAAATGCGGCACTTCAGATCTCTTGGGTAAATGTGCACTGATCTGATCATTGTTACTATGAATATGAAGGGATAAAATTCCCCACAGAAAAGAAAACTGAAAGATTTGCTCCTCTTATCACCTCAAGTGAAAGCACTTTGAGAAACTAATTTTAAGTGGAAATTTGAGCATCTATTAGTACATATGGAGTATCCATGGAAAGTATGCATACACTTTCTGCTAAGAGGAATACTAAAAAATATGGGGGTAGCAATTCTATTTCACAATTCCTTGGTGCTTCAGATCCAACATATTAAAAATGAAACAGAAGGTAGATACTTGCTTGTGCACCTTAAATTGGATCATTAAGAACTGTCTGTGACCTATGTCTACATTCCTAACTTGAGCTAGGTTTCCTTCTTTGAAATAAATGATAAGAATTCTAGTCCCTTTTGTCAAAGGCAGACTTATAGGGGGGGGGGGAGGGAAGGGTACTTTAATGCTTCCATATACCCAGGCCTTGATCATATGAGAAATCCCTTTAGGGAAGACAACACTGGGGTCAAGGCCTTGCACCATATGGTAGAGGAATTGGGACATCCCAGAGATAGAAACCAAATGTATTCTTTCCATTTCAGTAGAACATACTCTATATTAGATTACATATTTCTTGACAGATCACTGCCTAATACTAAAATTCCTTCTTACATTGGCTCTTTCATTAATTCTGATGGTCCTTGAATGCTAGTTTGTTGCAGAATGAATTCACATGTATAGCATATAGAGTGACCAGACTGCAAATAGACCATTTTCATAGTCAGGAGCTTGATTTTGTGTTCTCCCAGGTCAAGTAAGTTATTTATGACAAGAGTAGCAATGTGGGTAGAATATTAGCATAAACTGAGGAAGATGCATATGCAAAGAGGAGCATATAGGATTAAAGGTACAGATGATACTTGTACCACCCTCTTTCCTTTGATAATAGATTGATATAATTCTTTGTTTTATTTGGATTTCTAGTTTGTTTATACTGGAGACTTCAAAGTGGTTTACAGAGTTTCAAGAGATAATAAGTGAGACAGTCCATTGGGGATTACAAACGATTACATGTACAGTTCCCCATCAGTCAGACAGATGAAAAAATTTCAGAGTAGGACTGTACAATCTCATAACAGGAGGTGCATTATAGACAGACATTTTTTTTTAATATAGTAGTCATAAATTGTTTTCTAAATAGGGTATAATTGTTTAGATTTTCCAAACTTAATGCTAAGTCTTTCCATACTCTATGGGCTTGGTAAACCAGTTATTATGCATACATACTCTTTTTATCCATTTGGGTGAGGGAAATGCAAAAAGGGAAGTTGTTGATAGTTTTTCTTGACCTGTTGGTAGAATTATATTCTACATGTGAGATTAGGTAGCTTGGAAATTCCCCTGTTAAGATTTTAAACAGGGTACATGCCAGTTTAAATGCAATCCTTGCCTCTATTGGCAGCCAGTGTAGTTTTACATATAGATGAGTGATATGATCAATTCTTGATAGCTACTGACAATAGCTCCTAAATCTATCTGATACACAGATTACAGAGCAAGACGTTGCTGATTACCTACCAAAGCTTCAACTGGCCTTTCTTTCTCTGGAGCAGCAGGCCGGCTTGGATAGTCAGATCAAGTAAAAAGGTTTTGTGAGCAATGAAAGATCCTCCTACTGGAAAGGCTCCAGGAATAGATGATTTTCTGGGCACATTTCACAAGACTTTTGCCTGGGAGTTTGCATGGATTAATGAGACAAAGTCAACATGGATTTAGTGAAGGGAAATCTTGCCTCACCAATCTACTGCATTTCTTTGAAGGGGTGAACAAGCATGTGGATAAATGTGAGCTGGTTGATATTGTGTACCTGGATTTTCAGAAGGCATTTGACAAAGTACCTCATGAAAGACTCCAGAGGAAATCGGAGAGTCATGGGATAAGTGGTAGTGTTCTATTGTGGATTAAAAACTGGTTAAAAGATAGAAAACAGAGAGTAGGGTTAAATGGTCAGTATTCTCAATGGAGAAGGGTAGTTAGTGGGGTTCCCCAGGGCTCTGTACTGGGAACGCTGTTTTTTAACATATTTATAAATGACCTAGAAATGGGAGTAACTAGTGAGGTAATTAAATTTGCTGATGACACAAAGTTATTCAAAGTCGTTAAATCGCAAGAGGATTGTGAAAAATTACAAGAGGACCTTACGAGACTTGGAGACTGGGTGTCTAAATGGCAGATGATGTTTAACGTGAGCAAGTGTAAAGTGATGCATGTGGGAAAGAGAAATCCGAGTTATAGCTACGTCCTGCAAGGTTCCATGTTAGGAGTCAAGGACCACGAAAGGGATCTAGATGTCGTCGTTGATGATACGTTGAAACCTTCTGCTCAGTGTGCTGCTGCGGCTAAGAAAGCAAATAGAATGTTAGGTATTATTAGGAAAGGAATGGAAAACAAAAATGAGGATGTTATGATGCCTTTGTATCGCTCCATGGTGCGACCGCACCTCGATTATTGTGTTCAATTCTGGTCTCCGCATCTCAAAAAAGATATAGTGGAATTAGAAAAAGTGCAGAGAAGGGCGACGAAAATGATAAAGGGGATGGGACAACTTCCTTATGAGGAAAGGCTAAAGTGGCTAGGGCTCTTCAGCTTGGCGAAAAGGCGGCTGAGGGGAGATATGATAGAGGTCTATAAAATAATGAGTGGAGTTGAACTGGTAGATGTGAAGCGTCTGTTCACACTTTTCCAAAATACTAGGACTAGGGGGCATGCGATGAAGCTACAATGTAGTAAATTTAAAACGAATTGGAGAAAAGTTTTCTTCACTCAACATGTAATTAAACTCTGGAATTCGTTGCCAGAGAATGTGGTAAAGGCGGTTAGCTTAGCGGAGTTTAAAAAAGGCTTGGACAGCTTCCTAAAGGAAAAGTCCATAGACCGTTATTAAATGGACTGGGATAAGCAGTATAAAATGTTTTGTACATTTTTGGGATCTTGCCGGGTATTTGTGACCTGGATTGGCCACTGTTGGAAACAGGATGCTTGGCTCGATGGACCTTTGGTCTTTCCCAGTATGGCAATACTTATGTACTTATATACAATCAATTATGCTAAAACTACTCAAAAGCTAATACAGTAAAACAAGGGAAACAATCTCTATACCTAATTCTCAAGGGGGACAGTTTCTACCTCTAACTCTCAAAGGAAGCAATCTCTATCCCTAGCTCTGAAACCATCTGGTCTCTGGTAGTTTCCCACCTGTCTAGAAACTCACTGTGAATATTTCAAACATAAGCTATGCAGGTCTATTTTGCTTGATAAATAAGCCTCATAACAAACAAAAATAAGCGGAGAAAAAAGGACCTAGGCAATCAACTCCTGCAGGCATACTTTATAGAATAATCCTAAATTTCCACGTGATTTATAGATTACGCCAAGTGCCTGTCCACATTACTAAATTTAGTCATGGGCAATTAAGCCATGTAAACCTTGGTGTAAACGCAGACACTTACATTAGGCGTGGACCGGATGTATTCTATAACAAAGTGCATAGATTATAGAAATGCCCATGACCCACCCATTGTACGCTCATGGCCACACCCCATTTTCAACTATGCCACTTAGAATTTACATGCATCATGTTAGTGTCAATAATTGCTTGTTAAGTGCACACGACTTAGAATTTATGCACATCATGCTAGTATCAATAATTGCTTGTTAAGTGCAATTATCTGTGCTGATTGGCTTGTTAAGTCAAATTAAGTTGCACATGCAATCCAGAATACATTGTGGATTTGCACATGCAACTAAAGTCATGCTATATAGGATCCTGGTGTCTATGCATGCAAAATCACAGTCGTCCCAAAGCACTGCTAAAAGCAGACGAGCTAGTGGATCGAGAAGAAGACTGAAACTGACCTGGAGAAGCACACTCAGAGGGATTTATGCAGTGAAGACACTAACCTGGGAAGTCCTTGTGGCCAATCAAGACACATGGAGAATGCTTGTTATCTGTGTATTCACTTTACATAATTATTGTTACGATTGATATTATTTTCTGTTTGTGTAACGTACTTGCAGTGCAGGAGCCAGAAGTGTGTTAGCAAGACATGCCTCTTGAAAGGTGACTGAATGGTTTGCAACTGTGTTCCACAATGATCCTGCCTCAGAGAAAGGCTTGCAGTGATGCAACTTGAAGCTGTTTTAAATAATAATAATAATAATAATAATAATAATAATAATAAAATTATATATACGGGGCAACCCTATTATCAAAACAAGATGGGCATCCATCTTTCATTTCAATAATACGGTCAGGACGCCCAAATCATGAAATTTAGGGTCGACCTTAGAGATGGTTGTCTCCGGTTTCAGCGATAATGGAAACCGAGGACGCCCATCAGTAATAAGTTCAGCATTGGTTGAAGATACATATAACAATGTTACAGGGAAACTGCTATGCTTTCCCGATTTATTTTTCATAAAAGAAATGCGGTGTCTTTTCATAGTTTTTCTATTTTAAGTATTATTACCTAATTATGCAAAACACTGCTTGAATGAATAATTTACACTCATTAGGTGAAATTAGCCTTTGAAAAATTTTTGGAAAGTCATCTAGGACTCTACCATTTCCATAAAAACAGTGTCCTTAGCATAAGAATGGCATTGTAAAAAATGCAATTCAGAACAAAAAAAAATCCATTTTTTAATTTATTATTAGCAACTAACTGACAGACATAATAGCGACTCAATTAGTTTGTACTCTTCTATCTCTGGATTTAGAGATAATGCTAAGCTTCAGTGAGCTTTCATCTATAGGTAATAGTAAGGTCATTATAAGTTGCTATATGCAAATCAAACACAAATTGAAGAGCAAATGAAACATCTGAAATCAATTATAGCACACAGAACTAAATTTTTGAAAAGTTTTTTGTTTCCAAAGAAACAAAGTTAGCTAGAAGTGTACAATGCCCATGCATGATAGTATATTAACATAGGCCGTTAACATGTGCTAATTAGCTCAGGTTATGAGCCATGCTAATGACATACAAATGAGCTTGCATTAATTTACTACCATTAAAACAGTGTGTTAATGCAGGTGTTCTCACAAAAAAATTAATTTTGGCCTGCCTGAGGTGTTATTGACCCAGGCACTTATTTTCAAAAGAGAAAATGTCTCCAAAGTGGTACAAAGCAGCAGATGGACGGTTTTCTCAGCAAAATGTCAAAATCACGATTTTTGAAAAGGCAGTACTTGGGAGGGTCTTTCACTGAATTTGTCTAAATAGGAAGGGGGGTGTTGGAGGCATGTTTTGGGTGGACTTAGGTGGGCTTTAATCTGGATGTTTTTCTGTGATAATAGAACAGAAAAAAGGTCTAGGACAGAAAAGAGTACATTTTATCTAGCCTTGAATCAGTCAGAACCAAGTCACAAAAAGGTCCTAACTGACCAACTATCCATTGGAGGGATTAAGGCATGACCCCCCCCCCTTTATTTCCCCAGTGGTCACTGATCCCCTCCCCCCAAAGATGTGACAGTGACAGTAGATACTAGGCTCTATGATAGCTCCAGATATTATGGCCATTCCTAAGAAAGCAGCAAGCAAGTAGATGGTGTAGCCTAGTGGTCAGTGTAGTGGACAATGAATAATGGGACCCAGATTCAATTCCCATTTTTTTTCAGTTCAGTACAAATATGTGAACCCTCCTGAACATAGAAATACCTCCTGTACCTAAAATATATATAATGGCCTGCAAGTCTGAGGGCTATATAGTGGTGGACCTTTAGGTACAGTAGTTTTTCTCTGTTTCTGGAGGGCTCATCATACAAAATGAAGGGGTTTTGGCAGTGGCGTACCAAGGGGGGTGGTGGGGGCGGTCCGCCCCGGGTGCACGCCGCTGGGGGGTGCCGCGGCACGCGCCTGCTCTGAGTTCGCTGACTTAGCGCGTTTGCTGCAGCTCCCTCTGCCCTGGAACAGGTTACTTCCTGTTCCGGGTCAAAGGGAGCTGCAGCGAATGCGCGAAGTCAGGGAACTCTGAGCAAGCACGTGCTGCGGCACCCCCCACAGCGGCGTGCACCCGGGGGGGGGGGGTCCGCGCTGCATCGGGGGGGGGGGGGGGGGGGGTGCTGCACCCGTGGTGTGGGGCGCCGCCCCTAGGAACGCCACTGGGTTTTGGTGGGATTTGTACCTGGGTCCCTTTAAGTGAAGTCCTCTGCACTGACCACTAGGCTGTTCCTCTGCACTGCTGGGATGTCTGTGTATCATTCACTAGGAATGCTGCCAGACAGATGTGCTTATGGCTTATTTTTCTATGTTTCTCCTTGGGCCAGTTTTTTTAAAACTCAAAATAAGTACTTATAGATGGATGTGTTGAGCATGAAAACATCAGGTTCAAAGCTATCATCAAACCAGAAATGTAACACTTTTCTGGTTTGGTTATGAAGTTTCTTTGAGATGTGTCTAGCACACTGTCTCAATTCGGATTCAGATGCTATATCAAAATTGCCCCTTCTGTGTTTGCATTTGTACATTTTTGGGTGTCCAGTCTATTAAGAATGTGTCCCCATGGCTTGTATTTGTGTGTTTTTCCCTTGAGCTTTTTTTTTTTTCTGAAAATGGTCCAAAAGATAGATGCACAAAAACATCAAGCAAAAGGCCATTTTGGAAACAAGAAGTTGGACATTTTTCTGGTTTGAATATGTCCATATTTGCTACTAGATTGTGGCTTATATTATATTGAACAAGCATCGTGTGAGATCAAATTTTGGATTGTTATACATAGGAATATCCGGCTAAGTAAAATGGATACGCTTTTAATGACTCATTGGAATGAAAGGCAGCATGTTTTATAAGACAAGTCGTTTGTAGTTTTGGGTGTTATAGTTGTGATAGGGATGCAACTCACATTTTATTGTGGAAGGAATACATGATCTATGAATGGAATACGGTTATCTCATATTCGATGAAAAATGAAGTTGAATGGAATATTTTGTAGAACCAATTATGTACTTGAAATGATTGGATGTGCATCCATGATGTGCTGCGCGCTGCCTGGTTCCCGCTGGGTTAATGCGGGAGCCTTTACCACCATCTCAATGGGTGGTGGTAAGAGTCTCCCCCTGAAATGACCACGTGACAAGTGATTTACTTGCTACATGGCCATTTCCTGCAGGAAGGTGAGACTTTCCTTTTACCAGCTGTTGTAAAATGGGGCCTTAGCACGCTCGTAAAACACACATCGACGCCAGCGCCGGCCCCTTTTACTGCAGGTTCTTAAAAGGGGCCCTTATTTTGGTAGTTGTCTTTTTTTTTTAAAGGTATGTGCAGTGATTGAAGTTGATAAGCATTGAAATGCTGTAAATTGTGTTAGTATACTAGCGGTGACCCTGTCTAAACTCATACATTCTTTTTATAATTTTTATATTAATTTTTTGATTTATATAACATGGTTAAACATGTTTTATTTTCCCTGTGCTTATTTATTGTTATACATAAGTTAATAATAGAAATAAAATAAAACATAGAAAAGAAAATAAGATGATACCTTTTTTATTGGACTAACAATACATTTTTTTGATTAGCTTTCTCATCTGAAGAAGAAAGGTTACCTTCGAAAGCTAATCAAAAAATGTATTAAGTTAGTCCAAGTAAAAAGGTATCATCTTATCTTCTTTTCTATGTTTTATTTTATTTCTATTTATTACTTTTAAAAGTGGACTAACACGAATACCATATCACTCTACTCAAGATTGTTACACATAGAATTTAAAGAAAAAGGAAATAAAAAAGGAAACTGATATTCAAGTTGCTTCTACAAGAAAAAGGGGTAAAAACAAGGAAAATACTACTAGAAATTAATCCTTCAAAAATAAAAAATAGCCCACAAATTCAATTGTCCAATTAAGGTTATTCATAACATTAGAATCATAAAATTATTCTTACATTGGTATATTTCTGCTGCATAGTTGTCCTATTCTTCAGAAAATCATTCAGCTGAAACAGTTCAGTAAAAAGTATGTTTTCCCTTGACATCTGAGAACAAACGTTTTTAGGAAGCTTCAAGAAAACAGTCAGTTCTAGACTTAAGAATTTTTCTCTGAATCATTTGCACAAGGGACAGGTGTTGGTGGTACAAGAATGCAGCTATTTACTGAGCTTGTCAGCAGTGAGTACTGGATGCCTTTGGAGGATGTCTTCAATTGGTTAGGCTTGGGGATCCCTGCCAGTTCAGGCATTTAAATTTAAAATTTAGTTGTGTTATTTGCACAGGGATGAGGAAGGGAGGGATAGAGAATGGGACGGCGAGGGCAGGGGGCAGAGAGGATATTTTGAGCTCAGCCATTAGCTTACCCAAATTTTGCTATCTGAGTACACTACTTGTAGCTGTATATCAAAACTTGGTCATATCTAGGCCCTTTTACTAAGCTATGAAAGCATCTACGCATGCCCAATGTGCGTCAAAATGGAGTTACTGCACGGTTACCGTGTGGCTCTTGTGGTAATTTCATTTTTGGTGTGTATCCAATACGCGTGGCTGAAAAATAATTTTTATTTTTGGATACGCGTATCGGAAGCGCGTCAAGTGGCATTTGACACATGTAGGTCATTACCGCCCGGTTACTGTGTGAGACTTTACCTCTATGTCAATGGCTGATGGGTTTGGGAAATGTCATGCTACAAAGACAAAGACTGACAACAGTGCTAAAAAAGAGTACAATGATTATCAGGCTTATTTTCAAAAGAGAAGGGCGCTCATTTTTCGACACAAATCGGGAGATTGGTGTCCTTCTCTCAGGGCTGCCCAAATCGGTATAATCGAAAGCTGATTTTGGGCGTCCTCAACTGCTTTCCATCGTGGGGATGACCAAAGATCACGGGGGCATGTCGGAAGCATAGCGAAGGCAGGACTGGGGTATGCCTAACACATGGGCGTCCTTAACCGATAATGGAAAAAAGAAGGGCATCCTTGACGAGCACTTGGGCAACTTTACTTGGTCAATTTGTTTTACGACCAAGTCACAAAAATGTGCCCTAAATGACCAGATGACCACCGGAGGGAATCGGGGATGACCTCCCCTTACTCACCCAGTGGTCACCAACCCCCTCCCACCCTAAAAAACTTTTTAAATATTTTTTGCCAGCCTCAAATGTCATACCCAGCTCCATGACAACAGTATACAGGTCCCTGGAGCAGTTTTAGTGGGTGCAGTGCACTTCAGGCAGGCAGACCCAGGTCCATCCCCCCCACCTGTCATACTTGTGGTGGTAAATGTGAGCCCTCCAAAACCCACCCCAAAACCCACTGTAACCACATGAAGGTGCCCGCCTTCACCTCTTAGGGCTATGGTAGTGGTGTGCAGTTGTGGGGAGTGGGTTTTGGGGGGCTCAGCACCCAAGGTAAGGGAGCTATGCACCTGGGATCAATTTGTGAAGTCCACTGCAGTGCCCCCTAGGGTGTCCGGTTGGTGTCCTGGCATGTGAGGGGGACCAGTGCACTACGAATGCTGGCTCCTCCCACAACCAAATGGCTTGCATTTGGTCGTTTCTGAGATGGGCGTCCTCGGTTTCCATTATCGCTGAAAATCAGGGACGACCATCTCCAGGGACAACCATCTCTAAGGGTTTTGGAGGGCTCACATTTACCACCACAAGTGTAACAGGTAGGGGGGATGGGCCTGGTTCTGCCTGTCTGAAGTGCATTGCACCCACTAAAACTGCTCCAGGGACCTGCATACTGCTGTCATGGAGCTGGGTATGACATTTGAAGCTGGCATAGAGGCTGGGGGGTTGGTGACCACTGGAGGAGTAAGGGGAGGTCATCCCCCATTCCCTCCGGTGGTCATCTGGTCAGTTTGGGCACATTTTTGAGGCTTGGTTGCAAGAAAAAATGGACCAAGTAAAGTCAGCCAAGTGCTCATCAGGGACACCCTTCTTTTTTCCATTATTGGCCGAGGACGCCCATCTCTTAATTACGCCTCAGTCCCGCCTTCACTACGGTGGGTCCTAACCTGAAAGAGTACCGAGCACTATGTTTCAGACCAAAGCAAGGTCAAAGGTCATGTGGTTGTTGTTGTCCCAGGCTAGCAGTGGCATAGATGATGTCTAAGATCAAAGACAGTTCCTCTCTTGCAAGGAGGGGGGCCAGTGCCAGATTAGCAGATGATCAGCGGGCCTACCTCAGAACTGGACGAAATGGGGAGGCTGAAGGCTTCTTTAGATTGTAAGCTCTTTGAGCAGGGACTGTCCTTCTATGTTAAATTGTACAGCACTGCGTAACCCTAGTTGCGCTTTAGAAATGTTAAAAAGTAATAGTAGTAGTAATAAAAAAGAGAGTCAATGGGTATGAGAGGGAAGATGCTTTTAAGGCAATCCCTTGAGCAAAGCTGTGATGTTGGTGCCTGGGCATGTTGGCGGTATATGCCCCAGGTGAAGCAAAATGCTACAACATGATTATGGCAGAAAGAGAGAGAACTGTGTGACTCAAAAAGGCTAGGCCACTTGCCTCAAATGCTCTATATAGAAATCGAGTCATATATTTGATTGTTTATTACTGCAAAATGTATACATGATTGGAAATTGCTTGCTATTGTGAATAATTCATAGATATAAATTGTAGAATGCTGCGGCCACAATAAATTCCACTCTTTATCAGATAACTGGTCAAGTGTGAATATATACTGTGTATGGTCTGAACTGAAAGGAGAGTGCTGAAGTGCCACCTGCCTGATTTGTGAGTAGTGTAGCCAGCAGGGCTCTTCCAAAAACAACAGGAGGATGAAAAGAAAGATGAAAAATGCTTTATTCCTTAAAGTACCCAACACAACACTGTGTTTCAGCTAAGTGCCTGCCTTTTGCAGTTCACACATAAGTGGTAGAGGTGTAGGCCATAGGGTGTCACTGCTTTCCTATGGCCGAAACACAATGCCGTGTCTAGTAAGGTATTTTATGGATATACTCCATTATATTTGTCAAAACTAGTAAAGCTGCCTACTCGATATAGTTTTCACAATATTATGACTGCATTTTTCTACCTTAAAGGGATTGAAATATAAATCTTTTTTAACTTCGTCTTTTTTTTATCAAGCCCCTGCTATTCGGAATTCTATTCCTAAATATATTAGAACTGCACAGCATTATTTGGTATTTAGGAAGTTGCTAAAAGCCCATTTATTTAGGAGATATTTGACAATGTAATGGTTGAGTATTATTTGTATTTTACTGTTTATATTGTTATGTTATTCCCAGAGTGTATCTGACCTCTTTAGATGTAATCTGCATAGAACTTGAAAGGTGCTTGTGAAGTACAAGAATATTTGTAATGTAATGCAATTCCTCTATGGGCAGATTGGATGGGCTGTTTGGCCTTTATCTTCCGTAATGTTTCTCTATTTCATGATTCTGATTGTGCTCTGCCTAAACCCCTCCCTCACATAAAAAGTATGTATATTTGATACATTCAGTAATTTCATTAGATGTTGTTTTAAGTGCATACAACAGAGTTTATGTGTAAAAAAATTAGAACTAGGAGGTAATTTTACATATGTACTGACACATAAATGGTGCCAGTGTGTTAACAGAAATGAAAATATATCATACTTCTGCTTTAAGAATTATCCTAAAAATGCGTTATGTTGATAATTCCTTTTCAGGATATTTTATGTCAGACATATGATTTGTTAGACACTTGTTTCTCTATAGAGGAATCTTGGACGAGAATGAGCCACCAAAGATTAACTTCAGATAATGCTATGCCTAGTGAAAGGCCAAAGTTATGGGCTTAGGGGTCCTTTTAGTAAGGTGCACCGAAAAGTGGCCTGAGCTGGTGTAGATGTGTGTGTTAGATACGCACAGGTCCATTTTTCAGCACACATGCAAAAAAGGCCTTTTTGGGGGGCCGAAAATGGATGTGTGTCAAAATAAAAGTTGGTGCACGTTCATTTTGTGCCTGAGACCTTACCGCCACCCATTGACCTAGCGGTAAAGTCTCACGCGTTAACAGGGTGGTAATGGTCTACACACATACAATGCTAATTACCGCCCGGTTAGCACCGCGCACTGGAAAATTTCTGGTGCACTTAGTGGATGCATGTAAAAAATGAAATTACTGCTCAGGCCATGTGGTAGTCGGGTGGTAGTTCAAAATCGATGCACATAGGATGCACGTAGGTGCCTGCGTAGCGTAGGAAAAGGGCCCCTTACTGTTCCTTTATCTAGAAGTTTGAAAATGCTAGAGGGGATCTAAACTCTGCTCTAATCTATCTCTGAACTCCAAATAAATGCTTTGGTGAAGAAAGTCTACTTCAATCTCCACCTGGTGCTGCAGATTAGGTCATGCTTGCAAAGCATTGACAGGTAAATATTTAGTCACAGTTTGATTACTGAAACATTCTTTACTTAGGGGCCCTTTTACTAAAGCCTTAGCATCTAATGGAATTAGCGTGCGCTAAATACTAAGAATCCCATTATATGCCTGTGGGATTCTTAACATTTAGGGTTCCTTTTACAAAGGTGCACTAGTATTTTTAGTGTGCGCTAAAAATAAGTGAGTGCTAATGCTAGGGACACCCATATATTCCTATGGGCATCTCAAGCATTTAGCATGTGCTAAGTATGCTACGACACCTTTATAAAAGACCCCCCCCCCCACCAAAGTGTTCACTAATTCCATTAGGGCATGCCAAGCTTTAGTAAAAGGGCCCTTTAGGGCTTTTGGAAAAGTATGTGTATCTAGAAAGATATTGCAGATTACTGTAGCAACATCGATAAAATAGATCTTCTCTACTGTTGGTCATATTACATTGGCTGCCCATTCAGGCTAGGATTATGTTTACACGTCTGTTTTTTTTTTTGTATTTACAGTTGTACATAAGTTAACCACATTGTACATGACTAAACATTTAGGGGTTCTTTTACTAAGCTGCAGTAAGCATTAGCACTTGCTTACCACAGGTAGATTTGGAATTGGCACATGCTTCCTATATGCTTAAAAATAGATTTTTTAGTATGGGGGCATGTTTGTCAGCAGAGAGTGGGCATGCCCTGTGCTAATCGGTTAGCATGTGGGCATTGCCATGTGTTGACCAATTAGAGCAGGTTAGTGTGGAAGCCCCTACACTGTAATTATTCATAATAAAAATGAAAAGAAAAATCCTATGAGTCCTATCAACCAAAGTACACAGTTTTGTTGTTTATTCATGCAATATCTCTTAAACCATCATATCGGGCATTCAGCATACACTCAGCCTTTGAGCAGGGACTGTCCTCTGTGTTAAATTGTACAGTGCTGTGTAACCCTGGTAGCGCTTTATAAATGTTAGGTAGTAGTAGTAGTAGCTCAAGCCTTAAAAAATTCTACTACCGGTATACACTGGAGTCTGTTTCGATAGAATTGGAATTTTATTAAGGCAGCAGAAAGGCACATAAACACAATATTTATTTAAACAATGTAACAAACTTAGAACATCTCCGCTATCAAATTCCTGCCTAGAGTACACAGCCTTCATTATCTGCAATCTCGCATAGTCTCACAGGTGTTGCCGTCTAAGCACCCTGCCTCTGTTTCACGATGTCATTCTGAGGACACGTTATCTCTTCCGCATATCCCGTTTAAGGATTTGCCTACACTGCTTTTTACCTCATCCAATGTCACAGGCCTCTCGACCGTCCAAGCTGGGAGACACAACTGTCCCAGTATTCTTTTCTGTCAGTTATCTGCTAACTTGCGGCCATACCTTTTCCTTAATCAATTTCAAGTTAACCATCATATTTTAACACTTCACTTTCAACTATTAACTGTCAAGATGCTGTGTACCCGGCCCTGACTGACATTACATACCGCCACAGCAGCGACACCTCACTTCACATTCTAATTTTCCCTACTTCCCCCTCTTCTTGCCCCTCCTCTCTTCATTTCAGCTTGCCTTTCCTTTTAACCTTTCCTCTCCTTCTCCTTGTCCTCCCTTTCCTTAACCCTTCGTTGGCCTTCAGTCCGTTTGTGGTCGGCCCCCACCCATAGTGGTTGCCTTGTTCTTTTCATTCAGGAATCACTTCACTAAAAATGGTTGCCCTAAGGGTCTTGGAGGAAACTGGAGTCAGTGCATATTCAATCAGCCACATAGAGGTGTACAGATGATTTTTTTTTTCATTTTGTTGATTTTTTGTTCTTTATTGTGGAGGCTTTTTTTTTTGTTGTTATCATTGTTTTCCTTTTAGTGTGTTATGTCTCCTCAGTGTGCACTAAAGGGGTCTTTTACTAAAGCTTAGCTCGAGTTATCTGCAGCAGGGCCCATAGAAATAAAATGGGCCCTGCTGCAGATAACTCAGGCTAAGCTTTAATAAAATACCCCTTAAAACAGTAAACAACATTTTTTTAAAGGTTAAACTATAGAAAAAACCCTCTGTCTCTTTTCCCATCTCCATATCTACATATATCCCCAGCTTCTGAAACTGTACATGAGTAGAAAAGGAGGGAAGTATGAGCTGCAGATGCTCTGCCATGTGGGTGCTAAAATGGATAGCATCATTTTAGGTATATGCACCAGCAGACCAGGAGCAATTGGGAATCACTTCTGTCCCTTTTTTCCTTCCACAGGTGGCATATTTGTGAGCCCTCCTGGGACAGAGAAATATCCAGAATATCCAGAGTACCTGAATGTAACTCACCTTGAGCTACTACTGAAAAAAGATGTGAGCAAAAATCTAAATAAATAAAAATAAATATAAGACTCAAATAAGGCTGTATATGTGGGGGGAAAGGTGGCTGGAAAGTAGAATGCAAGGAGATTGAGGAGAAGAACTGGTGTTTTTATTGTTTCCTTTTTCATTGGGGGTGGTAATTTTCAAACAAAACAAAAATGAAAACAATGAAAACAAAATGAAATTTTATGTTATTTTTTCATGTCAAGTCAAAAAACATGCAGCAGAATAGTTGAACAATGTCATTGTTAGTATAATATTGACACTTAACTTACATTTTTGCAGAACTGATACACATCATTTTAGCTTAAATAGAAATATGAAAATGGTGATATGATTATTGCTGATTAAAAACAGCTCACAAGTTACTCAAAAGTTTGCTATAAACTGTCAGAGAAGACAAAGTTTTACTATATAACAAACTAGAAGCCTCAACTACCAGGGGGAGAAGTTACAGACTTTTCCACTAACCACAGTCGGGTTTATCAATCAGTGTCTTCTCAAAAATAACATTAAAACAGCAGTGGGAAACAACTCCTCTAGGGAGTAAAAAATACAGCTGCAAAAACCAGTCCCTCAATACAAAAAAATCTAGGGTCCCTTTTATTAAGGTGCGTTGGTGCCTACGTGCGTCCAACGCATGTCAGTTTGGAACTACCACCCAGCTACCGCATGCCGTGGACAGTAATTCCATTTTTTAATGTGTGTCTGATACGCGCAGCAGAACGTATTTTTTATTTTTGTCACGTGGTGCTAACCGGGTGGTAATCGGCAAAGTATGAGCACTGAAGATTACCGCGCAGTTAATGCGTGAGACTTTACTGTGAAGTCAATGGGTAGCGGGAAGATCTCAGGCCCAAAATGGATGCGCACCAATTTTTATTTTG